>NW_026125052.1:26750000-27285000 GCF_943737965.1 Phodopus roborovskii | reverse complement strand
TTAGAGACTTCAAGAGTGGCCTTTTGAGACTCTCCCTGAATGGTCTTCTGGTTTCCTTGTTGTTGTTTGTCTAAAAGTGAGAAAGCCTTCACATTTCCCTTGATGTGAGGTCTATACTTTATTTTCTTCCCATGCACATCTGAAGTCCATAGTGCCACTAAGCAGCGGTCCTGATCTGGCCTTCTCATTGATGTAGCTATGCACAGTATTTCAAGGTGAATTCTGACCCTCTCCTATGGGACTGAGCAATACAGATGGAAGTCCACGTTTCTTTGCCAGCACATACCCAGCTCTTGCTGCAAACCCAATCCTAAGAACATTCGAGGTTAGTAAGGACTTCACTACATTGATACCAGGAAAAAATAAAACTAAGAAAAAAAAACCTGCTCTGTGAACTGTTTTGTTTCCTTTTATTGCTTTGCTAAGCAAACACACTCCAAGAGGATACAGGGTGTTCTGCTGCAGTCAAATGCTGCGCATGCATGCTCTCTCAACATGCCCCCCCCATCCTTCTAATGAAGGGTCTTAAGTAATGGCAGTTTCTAACATTACACATTTCTCAGACGGCAGGCTTTCTCTATGGCTCTTAACCCATTCCGAATAGCTAAGGTGGACTTCAGGTTTCAAAGTCACACACGTCTTTTGACTTATAAAATCAAATAAAACCTACCGGTTCCTGTTTAGAATAGACTATCTGTTTTCCCTTGACTCTTTGCTTTCCTTCCTGAACAACCTTCTGTCTCTGCTTTCTGTATAAATAGACCCAGAAACGCAGTCCTCCTGATAGGACTTTTCTAATTCTCTCTGCTTTGTAACAGGATTTTGGGAGTGCACAGTGTCACTTACCTGGCCAGGGGACACTAGGTTATGAATGGTGTCTAAATTTCTGCCCTAGATTCTTTCTATTTTATTTATTCATTTTTTTTCAGGTCAGGTTAACATTTAACCAGTTCAAAATAATAAAATTTCAAAATAGTTTGTAAGCATCAGGCTAGGGAGATATCCTTAAGGTAAAATACATTACATCTTACATCTTACATCTTACAGCATACTTACATCTAAATTCATGTTTTTGTTTGTTTTAGCTTATTTAGCTCCTTTCAAAGATATCATTAAAACAACTTATTTCCTAGTTTTTAGACCCAAATCTAGTTAAGCATCCTTATAAAAATAGGCAATAATTCATCTGGAAAATATCTAGCCATCAATATTTCATAAGTCTAATATTCCCTTAAAAAGTATATCACTCATTGACATAACATTAGTCCATTTGAACACTTGGTACCTACAGTGAACCTCTGAAATCTGTTTTGTGTTTGGTTGTTTGTTTGTTGTTTTTGTCTTTTTTGTTTTGGTGCTGGAGGTAGAAACTCGACTGTGCCCTAGCCCGTCTGTGCCAGAATTTTAATCCTTGATATTCCAGACCTGGATCACTCTTCCTCATGGCAAATAGCAACTCCTATTTCAGGAAAACTCTTTCGGTAGGTCCTTGCCAAGGGCAAAGGAGTCTCCTTCTGTCCTGGTTTTTTGCAGACTCAGCCTCCCAGAGTACAAACCTGAAGTACAGTCGTTCACGCCCTGTGTTTACTTTCATTTCCAGCCACATCTGGAGGCCAAAATTTATAAATTTATTTCCAAGCCTTACAACAGTTTACTGAGTTTGCACGTTAAAGTAAGGGAGGGGGAAATGAGGCCCTGTGACTTGTCCAGTGTGAAATGTTTGGGGGAGTCCGGTGGGCAGACCGTAAACCCCAGCCTTGTTTATTAGCATCTGTGGCCTGCCTGCAGATGGTAAAGGCGCGAGCAGACTGTGTTTGTCTTGGAGGCTGAGTCCAGAAAGTTCCATGGAGTGTTCTCCACATATATACAGCCAGGCATCTTTTTAACCTACCAGAAGCCAAGGGAGGGAGACAAAGGCTGTTCAGAAGTGGAGGGCCTGGTGTCTCCTGGGGGAGAGCAGGGATGGGCATCTAGCCCTGTTTACAGTTGGGGCAGTGCAGTGGGTGGGCCAATTCTTGTGACGTACTTGAGGCTTAAAATATGGTCGTAAATCTGATGTCTGTCAAATAGGGCTGGTGTTTTCTCTTCCTTTCACAACCAGGTTTTGTGTGACTAAAATTTCATTTCATTTTATTTTTTTTTTCCAATAAGAAGTACTCACAGATAGGGTGGGACCCTCCTTCTGGTGCATTCTCTGGAAGTGTTTGGGAGAGGTGATATAGTCTTTTTTTCTCCACTGGAGAAAGGGATTCTTCCTCATTATTTCTCAAAATCTTACTTATTGAGGGCTGGATCAGCCTCTGAGAATGGAGGGACACCCGACATTCTGCATTCAAGAACTTGGTTTCGACCACCAAGCATCTGGTCTAATAGAAGTACCCCCAGACAAGCTAGTGGCTCCCTGCTGTAGAGTCCCCTCTCTGCCCTGACTACAGCAGAGACCAAGGAGGCAATTCATAGGGCGCCAGTGCAGGGGAAGGACATGCTTTTTGTGGTTGCCAGCCACGGACCCTCCACTGCACAGAAATGTGCTGGGGATGTCCTTTGAATGCGTGGTTTGGCTGTATGAGACCTCACGTCTGAGGTGAGTCCGCCAAAGAGAAGGGCACTTTTTGCGGTGAGAGACTGGGGCTTGGATGCAAAGCTTGGACAGAGGGAGTGTGTGCCTGGAGAAGGTGTGGCCCACCAAAGAAGAGAAAACCCCCATCTGTGAGGAGACTGGCTGCCAGGTCTCTCCACGCAGGGAACAGTGAGTAACTGTTGGGGAGCTTGGCTGGCTCCAGCAGCGTCCAGGTGTGCCCTGGTCAGGTGTGTCATTTCGTGTCGTGTAAAGAAGTGTGAGGGTCTTACTATCCACCTCTGGCTCAGAGCTCACCTCTGCCCACCCTTGCCAGAACCTCCCTATCCACTGGAAGGACAACCCCATCAAAATGGGTGTGTGACCCGTGAGTTTTCACCCTCTCTTGAGATGCAGGCTAGGTGCAGGCTACGATTCTCATCTCTGCCTCCTTCTACTAGATCTTCACGTTTCATTTTTGGCTGTGTCCCAGCCAAGCTTCGAGCCCTTGGATCTGAAGAGGTCCTTGCTTTTCGGGGCTTTTCTCCTGGCCGCTGGCCACCCTTGACTGCTTGGCTTTCTGGACTTGGTTATTGAAGGGTGTGAAACAAATTGGGCCAGAGAAGGAAGCTGGAGCTGTACCGGGATGGGTGGGATTTCCCTGTGGGCTATGGGTGGAAGGCAGAGATATGTCCCCCAGCAGAGACCCCTGGCAGAACCCCAGCCACTGAGAGGCCAGTACTTTTCCGTTGGTGGGTAGGGCGGGGTGGAGGTGAACTTTGAGCTGGGAACCTCGCAGCCCAGGGATTTTCCAAAGTTGCCTCGGGGAAGTTACCCCAACCAGGGGCAAGAAACCAAGGAGCCTTCGTTTTATTCATTTTTAAATGGCTCTCATTGTGAAAAAAATATTGAATGAGCATGGAGGAGGCTCCCTTCAGTGCCTGCCCAGAATGCAGTGGGCCACGATAGGATGAGCATCCAAAAAGGTAGCAACTCAGAACGTTCTCTAGAGCATTGGTCCTCAGTGGTTACTGACCCTTTCATACAGTTCCTCATGTGGTGGTGAACCCCAACCATAAAATTAAATAACTGTAGTTTTGCTACTGTTATAAACCGTAATGGGATTATCTGATATGTGAGCGGGGGTCACGGCCCACAGATAGAGAACCAGTGTTCTAGAACCATTGCTATATGGCTCAGAGATGGGCAGGCATCCATGGGGCTCTGTGTCTCTTTCCTTGCTTACAAAGGGAATTGGTATCCCACAGCCTTGTGTCCTCGCGGGTCTTACGCTGTCTCAAGTCTAGTTGTTTTTTTGTTGGTTTTTTTCCCCCCAATTTTTCAGACTTTTCTGTATTCTACAGGGTCGTCTTGAAGCTGGGTCCACGCCATTGGTTTATCCTTGGAGTCCAGCCAGCAGTCAGTTTCCAGGGTTAATTTGTACGTGATTGTTAAGATGGCTGTGAGTTAAGTTAGAGGGGCCGTGTTATCACTGTCGCCTTCTTCCCACCTCCAAATCTTTCATCTTCGCAGAAACTCCAGGGCTTAACGTTGGACACTTGTGTTTGTTTAGGACCTGTGTCGCTGAGTGGCACACACATGTGCAGGGACTTGATCACAAGCAAAACCTGGGCCTCTGATATGCTCAGTGTGCCCAGTCAGTGCTGAGATGGTAGCTCTGAGTGAGAACTGACCGTGAGGTGTACAGTTGCTGATGGCCAGTGAGCCTTCCAGATTCCAGGGTCCCTGTGGACTCCGAACTGGTATTTGGTTACTTCCTGATACACGAGGCGTCAATGTGATCCTGGTTATTGATCTTGAAATGTACTGGTAGTGAGGACTGTGAGATCATGGTGTGTTGATGGTGTGCTCACAGGCCCACAGCCTGGGTATTCGTTACCGTGATGGCAGGAACGGGCAATCACAGAGACATTTTTCTTAGTAAGCCAGTTGTGGTCTCCTTGCTCTGTGGCAAGTCTTCAGAAGTGCTGGATTCTGATTGGGAAGCCTCAGTCCTCCTACTGTTGACTGTGTGAATGGCTCTGTGGCTTATGGACTCGTCCCCACAGGTTGCTCATCCCATGACTGCATGGTACTTTCTGCAGGATGGCTCAGAGAGCCTGTGCGTTTTGTAGCATTTCTTTCACTGAGAGTCTGCCTAGACGCTTGGAACTTTGGAGTATTCCCCAAAGCTTCTGGTTAAATGACCCAGTTGCTGTGAATATCTGCTGGGAGAGCCTGGACATTTTTGGAGGAAAAGCATGAACCCTGCAGACATTGAGGTCGCGTTGCTAACGCCGAGGCTTGAGGACCTACATCCTCCACCTGCCTCTGTTTTTAATCTGGGACCTTTATGCCAAAGTTGAGCACCCTGGTTGCATGGACTGTTCATGGCAAGGGGAAAAAAAATAATTAACAAGCATCTTGTCTATTCTGTTTATAAACATGTAAGCGTGAACACTAAGGGCACGGAGGCAGACTTGGGTGTAGCTTAGTTGGGAGAGGACCCCTCTAGCAAAACCCTGGAATCCATCTCCAACACTGCATAAAAATGGGCATAGAGGCACATGCCTGTAATCCCAACACTGAGAAAGTGGAAAGTACAGGGTCATCCTTGGCTATATAGCCGGTTTGAAGCTAACCTGTGCTACATGACATCCCATCTCAAAACCAACCAAAAAACAAACAAACAAAGCAGAAAACCACAAACAAACCAAATCTTTCTGTCTTCCTTTTGTCATGAATGCCTGTCTCTAAGTAAATATTTAAACAAGTGTTGTCTGTTTTTCCTGGGAATGTAAAATATAGCTAGCGCTTTCTCTGATCATCGCTGACTAGTGAGCTAACTTAACCTGTGGCGTGATAGTAACTTACTGGGATTGATGGACTGAAAGTGCGTGTGTCTGAGCCAGAATGGCTTGAAACCACCAGCAGATCCGAGCTCTGGAAGACCGTGATATGAACAAAGCTGTCACGCAGACAGCTCTACACACTCCCCCAGCTTCAGGTGGATTTTCCGGTGGCCTCTGGCACTTCCTGGAATGGGGGTTCATTGCCCCAATTTCTGGCTTCATCATCACGCATTATTCTCTATGTATGTCTGTGTTCTCGTTTCCCCTTCTGTGCAGACACCAGCCATGTTGAGTTCCAATGTCACCTTGCCTTAGTGTGACTTCCATCTTGACTAATGACATCTGCAGTGACATTATCAGGAGCAGAGGGACTTCAACATATAATTTTGTGTGACACGATACAGTTCACCCCATAACAAATGATAAATGGCCAACCTCCACAACAAAACTATTGATGGGACTCAGGTTTAACTTCTCCTGATTAATACCCCATCAAGGCGAGTTCCATGAGTACAATTCTATCGTGTGTCAGGAGGAAGTTAGTAATTTATGGGAGAAGAGCAAACGAATCCTCACAGTGCTTCCTAGATCTGGGTCTCAGCGAACTGCACACTACCATTTCAAAACATTTCTCCTGCGTGCTTTCACATGGTTTATGTTAAAAACTGCACAAAGAGGCCGTGTGGTATCTCAGTCATTAGTGAGCCCAGCATTGCATGACATACAGGATATCATGAAATCATAAAGCATTGGAATCTGTGGCTTTTCCAAGACACTAAGCCTGGGAAGTGTTCTCTCTATCTCTCTGTCTCTGTCTGTCTCTCTCTCCTCCTCCCTCCCTCCCTCTCAGCCCAAAGCCAGATGGAGGAGTCGTTAAGAACTTCCTGATAGCATATAGAAATGCTTTTCCTGATGTAACCAGGGCTGAAAGAGACTAGAGAAGAAAAGCCTTCTGGTGTGACTCAGTGTCACTTGGTGTTATTTCTAGCTAAGTTGGGTATTTGTTGCAGGTATCGCTAAGCACCCTTATTTAGGGGAGCACTAATCGAATCCAGCATCCTCGTTGGGTAGATGAGAATGTAAGGTGTTCTTGAGGTTTGAGCCCCAGCAGTTGAGATCCCATTGTCAAGCATTGGCAGGGCTGACTGTAGGCCAGTAGGGAAGGGACATTTGCCAGTGGACAACTGTCCTGTCGGCCCTGAGGAATGCTCCTAGCTTCTAGTACCTAGAGGCTAAGGATGTCACTACCTTCCTGTTATTCACAGAGCAGTCTCTACCCCATAGAAGGGTCCAACCCCAAATGGCAGCAGACCTGCCCTAGGGAAAGGCTCTTGGCCCTTGTTTGCTTAATTCTCTTCTGATGTAACTGATTTGAAAAGTTGCAGCACAGTAGCACGCTTCGCTCTGTAGAGGCATGGGGAGGGGCTCACCTGGGACCTCTTATATCGGGATTTGCCTTCTGTTCAGCTTGAGTTCCTGATTATAAGACAAGCCTGTTTAAAAAAAAAAAAAAAAGAAAAAAAGAAGTGTCACAAGAAGGGACTTTCTGATTACAGTTTAGTATTTTAAATACTTATGTGCCCACCCCTGGCTAAGTAACTTCTTTCCCTTTAGGGTTCTCTGGTATACTTTGGGCAGTGCATAGCCACAGCTGACCCATGGCTTTCACTGGTAGAAAACCTACCTTGTTGGCTCTCTGCTGGCCTTTCTTCTGAAAGCAAAGATCTCCATCCTTACCTCATTACCTCCCAGCTTGGTTCTCACGTATCTCTAGATACCCCAGGAGAGACAGGAAGGATGAAGAGCAATGGTCTGGATCTAGCTGATGGAGCCCATAAAGCTGAGTGAATGCAGGTGCCCATGATGCTGGCCCTGGGCTCTCCCTGGGTGGCTCTCCTTCCATTGTCTGGCTCCTCTACTAGCATCCTTTGAGTCTATATCTGTTAAGTTCCTCTCGCTGGCCTCTTTGTAGCCAGTTGCTCATCTGCTACCTGGATGCCTGGTGCCTAAGGTGATGTAGCTAGAAAAGTTCTTCCCAACCAGATAGGCCCAACAGACACAACTTAGCTATGGGACAGATAGCCTGGTAACTGTCTCTTCCATACCAGTCAAGTCAGTCCCAACATTGTCCCCAAGCCACATCTGCACAATGAACAGGTTACATTCTAAGTAATGTTACACGCAATGCATATGCATTTATGTGACCCAGTATCATCCATGTCACATTGATGAGCGTTGTCTATTTTTGTTGATGGAACCAGAGCGCTGCACCTGCTAGGAAACTGTCCTACCACTGAGCTGTGCCTTTAGTCGACAAAGCCTTACTATGTATTCTAGGCTGGTTTTTAACTGGTGTTCTGCCTGTCTTAGCTGGGTATGTTAGGATGACAAGGTATATGTCATCATGCCAGGCAGACTGGGTATTTAGCTTGTTTTGGTCATTGTATGCACATGATTTTGGGGACATGTGTGCCACTGTGGTGGTCAGAGGGCAACTTTATGGAGTAGATTCTCTCCTTTTATCTAGTTCTAAGGCTAGAAGTGAGTTGGCCAGGCATGTGTGGCAAATGCCTTTCCCTGCTGAGTCTTCTCCCTGCTGTATGCTGTCCAGGGGCTGTCTTGATGCCATCATTCTTACTGAATATTTGACCTTGTGAATCCTGGGACCTGTCTTCTCTCCTCCATATTTCTGGAGCCTGGTTTAATGCTTGGCATAGAATAGGTGATTGGTCAACACCAAAGCATCTTTGTGGTGTAGAGGTGATTTTGGATAAAGGTTTTGCGCGTCCATGCCTTATTTGGTGACAGTTGACGTTTGCTTCAAGGCTTTGTGGTTTCTTTTTGTCTCCCCGCCATCCCTTCCCCTTTCCTTCCTTCATCCCTTGCTTCCTTTCCATCCTTCCTCCCTCTGCCCTTTCCTCTCAGTGATGCTGCCAAGCCACACACCTGTTAGGTGAATGGCATTCACTGAGCTGTACACCAAACCTTTGTGATCGATTTCTTTAAGAAAATGCCTTCCTCCAGAGAGATGGGTGGACTTTGATAGTTGTGCTGATTGGGCCGGGGGAGAGGGGTGTTCCAGTGTATTTAGACTATATGCAGGGTGGTACAGGTATATACATACAAACCTCAGGCCTCCTTATGGCTGGCTATCATCGTTTCCCAGCCCCTGGGCATTGGCAGTGACAGGGCACCTGGCAAGGAAGCCTGGAACACTCTGGCCTTTCGGGTAAGCTCATAGACTTTGAGACATAGATGAGATAGAAAGTTGAGTTCAACTTTAGAATAAGCCCCAGCTCTTCAGCTGCAGCCAGTTCCTCTGCAGTGCTTTGGGTGTTCTGCAAGTATTGATTGAACTTCAGCGCAGCTATAAGCATAGGAGCTTCTTGTGTGAACATTTTTGATGGATGAGGAAAAGGAAGCATGGGGATGTTAAAGTGTTTACCTCTGGCTTCCAGACGTCACAGGTAGAATTCAGACTCCCAGTGCAGCCAGACACTGTGATTTTTCCCATTTTTAGAGTGACTCTGAGAGTTAGGTATGGTGCCATGAACCTGTAATTCCAGGCTTGGGTTGCTGAAGCAGATGATCATGAGTTCAAAGCCAGCCTGGACTAAATAGCTAGAACTTGTCATAACAAAACCAAGCTTGAGTAAGCTTGAGAGCCATGGGAGGCTTCGTCTACCTTAACCCCAGCTCTTGACTTCACTGGATGCATTGGGTTCCACTGTGGAGACTCGTTGGTTGGGCACAATGTATACCTAGAGAAATGATTGCAAGGTCACTTGGGTCTAGGGACCCTGGTGGGATGACAGGTAGCAGAAGGGCTCTGGCCTAGCCTTGTACCCATCTAGACACCAACTCAGGGACATGGGAGCTACCTCTGTCCTCAACCTCATTATATATATCTATTAAGTCAGAATTTGCCAATCAATAAACCAAGATATTTGAAAAAACGAACCAGGGACCTATGCCGGGCGTTCCCCCTCTTTGATTACAACGAAGCACACAGCATCCTGAAATGTCAGCCTGTCAGTCCTTGGGAAAGCTTGCAGCACGGGAAAGGCAATCACCCAGATGGCTTTATAAAAGCATGAAAATTTGTCTGGCTGAACCTTTTAAAATTAATACTGGGAGTTAACTAAATAACTACTCTTACCTCAGAGAGCTAGACCTGGGTATCTAGGCTGAGGCAGATGTGGATCTGGCTTGCTAGGGGACCTTGGCAGCTGTTGGGGGCTTTGGGGACTCACAGAGTGTGCTGATCAGAGGTGGTGGGTTCTGTCTAAGATCACATAGGTTCCTATAGCATCCCTAAGAGTTTCCAGTTAGCAGAAGGGTTTCTACAGCCAAGGATGTGTTCAGAGCACGTCGTGTTTTTGCTCACCCCATGTAGTGAACAAGCCTCTCCAGGGATTTGTGTGTGGTGTGTGTGTGTGTATGTGTGTGTGTGTGTGTGTGTGTGTGTGTGTGTGTGTGTGTGTTGCTTAGGGTCACACTCTTTAAATATACCTCCCTGATTTTCTGTGATCTCATTTTTCCTTAAAATATCACTGGAAAGTGTTTTCGAGTTGAATGTTTTATTTTCCATTTAAACGTGGTGAAACCCAGACACGGGGGCTCTGTCTTGGCACCAGGCTGGTAGACCTGGACCTCAGGTGCCTTCTGTGGTTCATGGCCTTTAAGGGAGCTGGGAGCGGCCTGCAGCCACACTGACATCACAAGCCTGCCCAGGGACCCCGGCCTCTGTATAGCTGTTGTATACAGACCGTGTCTTCACTGGGTGTCTCTAGGGACACAGATGTGGTTTGAAAAGAGAAAATGCCATGGTCTTTAAACTTCTGCTGTTTTTCAATTTTTATTTTTATATATCCTTCACACAGAGTGTTGGGCTCTGTCTTTACGCCCAAGTTCAAGGCTGTTGAAGGAAGTTCTAGTCAGGCCACAGTTTGTGACTGCGATTGGAGACAGGCAGGAAAAACCCTGAGGGATGCACAGGCCGGAAGAAGGTGCAAATCCAGCAGGACAGGAGGGAGGGCTCTGCCATTATGGAGGATGTCTACCTGCTGCTGGCGGCCGAGTGTGGTACACTCCTGGTGCTACTCCTGGCTGATGGTCATGTGCTGGGCTGAGCTCTAGCTGTTTGAGCGTGTGAGTTCATGTGAGGTCAACCGCTCACTCTGAAAGCATCTAGGTCTCCATGGAGAAAGCCCATCCCCATTGTCTTCAGCTCATGCCAAATGCAGGGCACATGTTGGAGTTCCAGCAATGGCTGCAACTCTCTTGGCTTGCAGGATGTGAACTAGACTTAGCCAGTTAAGTATCAGAGAGACACGACAGAGGGGTCCCTACAAGTTTGGGGAGCAAGGCCCCGAGAATGCCGTGTCATGTAAATTCATAGTGCAAGATATCAGAAGTCTGTTTAGGGCCAAAACTATTGGAAGTTCTAACCTGCTCTTAAGTCAAGACTCACTTAACAATAGTGTTTCTTTTATGAAGCTCAAACAGGGCTTTTTAAAATCAAACATTTTAGCATCGTGTAATCCAAAGATGCACTAATTTGCTATTTACTGGCTGAGGAATGGTAACAGGAAAATCCTTCCCCCGCCCTACCGTTGTGTTTCTAAGAAGAAAACTTTGCAGGTAGAGCGGAAACACTGCACAGTTCAGCGTGTGACATCCAGCAGGCTGGAATCTGAGCCCAGGTGCTTTGGGCAGCACTTGCCAGTGTAATGTGGTGTGACAGCGTAGGGGCAGCTGGAAAGCTGCCTGACTGCTGTCAGGAACATCTCATGTCCACTCCACGTTTGGTCCTTTGAATTAACTCATGGTCATTTCATGTTCAGAAATCTTTGATTGCTAACCAGTCTTTTGCAACCCCTGTATCCGGTCACATGAGGCTGCGTGGGTCACAGCCCATAGTTCGAACCACTGTGTTATAGGGAATCCCTACAAACAAGGCTTGAGAGAGAAGAGGAGTCATCAGAGCAGGGTCCGTGCTAGAGAATTTGGTCTGTATCCTAAGGGCAGTAGGAGACCATGACAACTGCTAGTAGGGCTTAGACTGATTCACTGGGGAGATTATGCAGAAAGTTCTGGAACAAGCAAAGTGAAAGTCAGAGAGCCCCAGTGAGAGATGACTACAATGGTGATGGGTCACCTGCACCTCAACATTGGAAATGAGGATTCAAGCATTGTCTCTCACCCACATACAAGCCAAGTAACGTTGACAAACTTAAAGTGCTTCTGTGGCTAACACACTTGGACTTCTCATCTGTTTGTCTTCATTATAAAACGGCCAGTTTCAGGCACTTTATGCAGCGGGAGGGGGGGGAAAACCCAGAAAACAGCAGAGCGGGTTGTAGTCCACGATCTCACAGTTGCACGGACAAAAAGTTACAAATTAAAATGAAACCAACAAGTATGGTCATTTGAGTTTAGCTAAAGTACAGTGAAGAACATGGGAGGGTCTTGAGTGAAAAGGGGTCATCATGGAGGGGTCTCCCTGAAGAATGCTCTGGGAAGGGAGACTCTGGATGTTAAACTGATTATTTCAGACTGAAGAAATGGCAGATGCAATGGTACCAGGGTACGAAAAGGCTTGGGGGTTTTCCAGTGGAGAATTAGGGCTAGTAAATGAAAGGGTAATGAGCAAGCCAAGAAATGGCACCAGAAAAATAGAGAGGGTGGGATGTGTGGCCCAGTCCGTAGGGAGCTCCTCTAGTACGTATGAAGACCCGAGTTTGAGTCCCAATACTGCATACATTGGGTTTGGTGGCATACACCTGTGAACCCAGCACTGTGGATGTAAAAGTAGGAGGATGGAGAGTTCAGGGTCATCCTTGGCTATATAGTGAGTTTGAGGCTACATGAAAGCCTGTCAGAAATTGGGGGGGGGTCAAATAAGAGAAGGAGAGAGGAAAAAAATGAGTGAATTGTTAGTGGAATTGAGTAATATTTACAAAGGGCTGAGGCATCGTAAACACTCAATAAGTGACGTCATCATCATCATCATTATTGAAATGACCTATATCTGAGGATGACAAGGGCTTATGCTGTTGGGAATGGCCATGAGAACATAAGAGAAGAGTATCATGAGAATGGGCAGAAGTTGCCAGGCATGGTGAGGAGATTAATTTAAAGAGGGTTTCCCATCAGATGATGAGAGAGAACAGGGAAGCTGCTCTTTGTCAGGAAGTACGTTCGGTTATGAGTTTGGGTGAGGTGAACTTGAGATTATGGCAATCACCTCCTCTACAGGCACCTGGCAACCCAAGGTTTAGGAAAGAGACTAGGAGCAGGAATTCAGGGCATCCTGAGAAAGGGGAGAAAGGGCAAGTCCCACCTTGTGATGGAGGAGGCAAAGCTTCAGAGTTGGGATCCCAAAAGAACTCCCTTCAGCGTCCCCCGCACGGCCCTCAGTGACCTGTAGAGTTGGCAGGAGGACTCAAGACCTTGGCTCTCCATTTCAGACCTATCTTTTCTGTGTTTGTGTCTCTCATTCTTCCTTGGCAGGGTCTAGACAGTTGTCGTGGGAGTGTGTTCTTTACTGCCAGCCAGGGCTATGTGACAGACACAGGGAAGTATGTTTGTTGTAGGTTCTGAACCGAAACACAGGTATCACCAGGGCCTTCTGTCATGGCACAGGAATTTGGAAAATGCCACAGAGCAGGTTGGTTCTACCCTGTGGGGTGTCCGCTAGGTTAGAACTCTCCATCATTCAAGCCAACACAACCTGATTCACTAGAGATGGCCACCTCTGTCTCTACGATCCTAAATGCCTCTGAGATGGCAGATGGCTTCTGCTACCAGGTCAGCTGAGTCCTTTTCTCTCTCTGGGCCATACCATAGGCCCAACAGTAGGGAACACTTGCCATAACTCACCTCAGCCCCAAACCTGAAATTCAGTCTGTTTCAGATTTCCATCAGTCTTGCAACTTCTACTTTATAGTTTATTTATAAAAGGGCGCATTCACTATTTTATTTTCAGTGTAGAACAGCACATGGTTTTTATTATTCTTTAATGCCATTTCATAGGATTTTTCTTCACAAAGCAATGTTCATTCACCTTATCAGCAAAGAAATGAGAAAAGACGTCACCTGTCAGTTTAACACTCAGAGACAAACATAGGGACTTTTGCTTTCTCTTTCAGCCTTTTAAAAATTTGTGTATTTCTGAAGTATTTGTAGTAATAGAAACAGATATCACCTATTGGCTACTTACTATGGGCCAGGAGATATGCAAAAACATTGAATATATTTAATTACTACAATAAACAAGCATGATCCTACTAATTACTACAATAGCTAAACAAGCATGATCCTATCTCACATCGCCAAATAGAAGATAACAATTATGGGGCCTTGGGCTGTAGCTTAGTGATAGAGCTCTTGCCTAGTATACATGAGGTCCTAGGTTCAATTCCTAGTTTTGCCAGGAAAGAAAAAAAAAAAAAGAATGAAGAGTTATGGTTTTGGAGAGCTTACAGGGGCTGGGATGACTAACATCCATGCTCCTGTGCTTGCAATGCCTAGCAGGTACCTACAGTAACACAGCTACCTAGTGGTCAAGTAAGATTTTGCCTCTGAGCTCTCTGCTCCAGGACTCATGCATGTGTGACAAGACTGATGAGCTTCCCCTGTGTCGTCACGGCCTTTCTCTGGTCCTTGTGCACCTGCCTGCCTTCCACTCAGACCCTGAAATGACAGACAACATTTCAGAATGGAACTGTGTCACTGACTGGCCACCTCCCTCTCCCTCCCTAAGGCCCCCTCAATCTTGTTGGTTCCAAGCAGGTGTTGTTATCTCTTTCCAAAAGAGTACATGCTTGCCTCTGCCGTTGTGGGATTGGAGTTGTCTAAGATTTTGCTTGCACCTAGAATGATTGTAATCTGGCTGACACAACCTTTGTATATTCTTGTCTTCCTTTTCCCTACTCCTAAATGAGACACTCATCCTGGCCAAAGCACACGAAAGAACATTTTGCATTGCTGTAACTCAAAACACCCATGCTAACAAGTATAAAACAGTGTATGTTTTAGGTAAGTGATATCGGCCATATACAGTAAACCCTGGTCATGGTCCAAAATGGAATGCTTTGTTTCCATGCCATTGGGAAGAGCAAATTGCCATCCCCTCCCTACACAGACCTGGAAAGATGCATTAGTTATGGTTTCTATTGCTGTGAAGAGATGCCATGACCAAGGCAACTCACGTAAAGGAAAAACATTAAATTGGTGTGGCTTACACTTTCAGAGGTTTGGTTCATTATTGTCAAGGTGGAATATGGTGGCATGCAGGAAGACATGGTGTTGGAGAAGGAGCTGAGAGTTCTACATCTTGTTCCACTGGCAACAGGAAGTGAACTGTCTACCACACTGATCGTAGCTTGAGCAGATGAAGACCTCAAAGCCCACCCTCACGATGATATATTTTCTCCAACAAGGCCACGCCTACTCCAACAAAGCCACACCTCCTAATAGTGCTACTCCCTTTGGGGGCCATTTTCCTTCAAACCACCACAAGAGGCATCTTGTTCTTTTAGCCATGCAGTCAGCTAGAGGCACATTGAACTAGGTAGACTCGTAGGCATTAAAGATAGAGAAAATTGCCTCCGCTCCTGCATACACTACAACTTTAGTTTCCTAACAGTCTTCTACAGACAGCGTAATATGAATGTGAATGTGAATTCTTTCTCAGGGCCTTGTCTTTGAAGCTCTCCTCATGTTGACTGAAGAGTTTGGGTTGACTGAAGAATTTGACTAGGAAATTATCTTCCCTAAGAGGGATCCCCAGAAATACATACACAACACAATAATGCTTGTTTTTGTAAGGTGAAGGATAATCAACCCTTGAGCTCAACATACCTGTGCATCTGGGTACCAGTTCCTAGGTGATCTAGCTATCTTGACGAGACAAGGACTCAGGCACCAGCTCCTATTAATGCCCTATCCTGTGGCGGTAGTGTCTAGAGAAGTGTGTGTGTTCTCTGAGTAAGACTTTCCAGAGTTGGAATAAATAGGAGGTAGATGGCCACCTGGGAAGGTCAGTTCATTTGCTGATGTTGGGCTGTATTAGCGTATACTAACCCTTTATTTGGGATGCCCCAACTTCTCTTCCTTTGAAAAAGCCTGCATCTTTCTGTGCCTCTCTGTATAACTGCTCCCCTCCTGGTTATTGCCCTGTTTGAGTGTGCTGAACTAGGCAGGTCGTGGGAAAGATCTCTAGGCAGCTGGCTTGTCTGAAAGCCAGGCCTGGCCAGTATAGGGAGGGCGGGCAAGAGAGGAGGCCTTTCTACCCTCCCTCGGTAGGAAAATAAAAGAGATAAATGAACCCTAATCCTGACCCAGGGGCGAATCCCAATAAAGATCCAGGTTAATTCTTCCTGCTGATCCAACCCTCGAATTCATTGTGAGAATTAGAGAGTTCTGAACACTAATTTGCCACATCAGATTGTATAATTATCTTTTATAGACCTGCGTGTGATGTATGCTGGTTGTTTGTGCTCCAGGGGCTGAGCGTCTGCCTACATTTGGACTTCAGAAGTCCCTCCTGTCAGACAGGAGCATCCTACATATAGGTGGGGGTAGGAGCTCCTGTGGTCTGTGTCATGTGATCAGACAGACCCAGCAGTGTTCAAAGCCTACCCCCTGGCGGGATACTTTCCCATGATGAAACAGGGGGGCTTTAAGGGAAAAGGTGAACGCCATGCAAGGCCATGGTAGGGGTCTGGTGCCTGGCTGGAGTGGGCATCTTCCAGAAAGATCCCTTTGTAAAGCAACAGTGTAATTTCAACAGTGGGTCTCAGCAAAGCCCACCAAGTTTGGAGACTGCCACGAAGCGTATCATTTCAGGATCAAATTGTGGTAGTTATGCTCCTACGGTTTCTTGGTTCCCTTCCACCATAAAAGCATTCAAATGAGACTTTTATGGCCACAGTGGTATAAGGATGACTAGTGCCCAGGCTGGATCCGTTACCTCAAGATTACTGTGACTCTCATTGCTATGACGATCATTTGCTCTGCTTCCGAAAGACATGAGAACATCTCTGTGGGGCCGTAAAAGTAATTGCAGCATGGTGGATGTGTTGGCTTTGGGGGAGGCTCTGGAAATGGGACCCAGTGCTGTAGCCCTCCGGAGAGCTTCTTGGCCTGTTTTGTAGAAGTCACTCCAATGGGATATTTCGTATTTATTGATATATATATATATATATATATATATATACATACATACATACATACATACATATATATATATATAGTCACATTCATGTGATACATGGTCCAAGCATGTGAAGGGATCATGAAGGAATTGATTTGGGTTCAAATGCAAAGTGGAATCTGGTCAGGTGTGTGCTGCCAGTTGGTCTGCTTCTGAAGGTGTCCCTCTCAGCCTGTGGTGTTCCTCCACAGGAAAGGACACAAAGGACCATGCTGAGGCAGTAGGAGATACATGCAAAGCCCAGCAGAGCTCCTAGGACACATTCCAGCTAGTGTGCCAGCGGCAGACTTAGTATCCCTGGTAGTCAAGCTCTTTCTGGGAGGTTCAGGTGGCCATGGCACTTCAGAGATCAGAGTGAAACAAATGTTCAGTGGAATGCAGAGATCTCTTGAGATACGCAACTGCCTAGAAAGAAGTCTCTTGGGCTCTAAGCCCAAACTTCTTGCATACCTAGTACTCCACAGTAGCCAGAGGGAGATCTCCGGCTGGAGAGAGGCTGTGGGTGGCTTGCCTGAGTTCATGGGGGTATGGGAGAATGTAAGAGAGGTGTCACCGAGCTCAAGCTACTTACTTATTATGTATCGAGGATTCCCAGCCTTGGGTTTCCCTGGGAACACATTAAAAATGCAGACTCCAGGCTTGGACATTGTCCAGTAGGTAAAGTATTTGTCACACAAACATGAGGACTTGAATTTAAATTCCCAGAACTTATATAGAAGCCAGGTGCAGAAGCCAGTGCAAGCCTCTGAAATCATAGCATCTAGTGAGTGAAGAATTCTCAAAAGCTAGCCTGGTGTCCATAGCAGGCGAGCAGTGAGAGACCCTGTCTCAGACAAGGTGGAAGGTGACGACCCATTCTTGAAGTTGTACCCCAGCCTCTGTAAGCATGCCTTGGCTTGTACATAATGGACATGTACAGCTGCATTCTCTGTCTGTCTGTCTCTCTTTCTCTCTCTTATACACACACACACACACACACACACACACACACAAATGTAGATTTCACAAGTTGCCACCTGTGCACCATGAATTCACTTTTAGCCACATTTCCAGCAGATCCTCAGAAACTAAGGACATCTTAGGAAGCTTCCTCCCAATGCCCAGGCCTCACTGGAGACCACTTAGGACCACTGGCATGGGGTTAGATACAGAAACCTGGGGGAATGGATGGTCCCAGAATCCTTCACTCCCCTCTTCATGCCACTGCCCAACTCTGTCACTTCAAGAAGACCCCAGATCTTTCTATTGTCCCCCCCCATTAAGTTGTCTGAAGTGAGACTTCATGGGGCAATGTGAGGACCAATTACCCCTCATGTTAAAATTAAATCAGCTCTCTACCAGAAAGGGGGGGGGGCAAAGCTAAAACTGTCTCCATTCTTCTGGGGGTCTAGCTTGAATGAGTTTATGGGGTGTGTTTCACCCAGTAATAAGCTGAGAGTAGGTGGGAGTGGGGCCACTTAGTACAAAGCAGGAATGGGAATGTGTTCTAGATGTGGGGTTGGAGGTGGACCGAAGTCTGCCGTTTTGTTTGCTCTCTGGGAATGAGTTTTTGACTTCTGTCAGTTGGCCAGTGAGGTTACAGGTATAACACAGTTCTTCTGAGCGTAAATGGTCAGTTTGCTTTGCTCCACAGCCCCACAGTCGGGAACCTACTGCAGGAGACTGGGATGATAGCTTGGGTGTAAGCCTGAGGATCTGAGTTCAGTCCCAGGCACTACAACCCATGTACAAAGTATTTGTAAACCCAGTGCTGGGAAGGTAGAGACAGGAGATTCCCTAAGGCTCACTGTTCAGCAGCTCCAGTTACTGGGTCCCAAGTCCCAAATCCCAGTGAGAGACCAGTCTCCCGATGAATGGCACCTGAGTTTGACCTCTGGCCTCTACATACATGTTGACACATACATACACATGTTCATCCCCAGGAACTTAAAGGCACGGAAACTATTGGCATTTGAGGCTCAAGGTTGGTCCTTGGGTAAATTCATGGACATGATAGTAGGGTACAGGCGCTGTAAACACATCACTGGAGAGGCACTGTGATTCAGGAGGTCCCTTCCCCCATCTGACCTAATGGCTGGAGGGGTTGGCTGCAGAGGACCAGCCCCGCCCTGACTTCAGGAACTCAGGGACCCAGGAGAGGTGATGTGTGGATGTGCGCTCAGCCACCCAAACAATCCTTTCTCTTGTGTGTGAAGGTTACTAGTTTCCCGTTTCAAGTCTGATTGTATTCTCTTCCCCTCTTGTCTGTCTTCTCTCTGTTTTCATTTGCCAACCCAAGGGTCTAGAGTGATTTCTTTGAGCCTAATGATGGGGAGGCTTAGAATGGGGCTATTATCTTTAAACACCGTTTGAAATACTACTCTTCCTGGCGTCTGAATTAGATTGAACAGAGGCCGGATTTAAAGATTAAATATCTGTTTTAACAGCAACAACAACAGCAACTCCACTGATACCTGCACATTTGTTCAGGAATTACCTGCACTAACTCACACCTTAGAAACCCACAAGGGAAAGCATAGTGCATAGCAGTTAGAGGTATGTAACTGGTATTTATTGGAATGTGGTGGAGGCCAGGTGTGGGGCCTGATGATACAGACGTACTGTCCTGTTTAATGAGTTCAGGCAGCAAGGTCAACACACAGAAATAATGAAATAGGAATCCATGTAAAAGGAGCAGTGGAGGGTGAGGAAGCAGCCTCTGGTAAAATGTTTGCCTCGAAAGCATGGGAACCTGAGTTCAATTTCCCAAGTCTGCATAAAGAAGAAGAAGAAGAAGAAAAAGAGCTGAGAGTTGTGAGTGTGGAGGGGTTGCTGCATACAGCAGGAGCATGTGTACACAGATAAGCACGTAAATGGACACCCGCATATAGCATAAATGCACACATATGGATAGATACGTGTAAATACACACATGATCACGCACATTAAAGGTCCCACTCAAAATAGGATAGCTCAATATACAACCCTCCATTATTTGCTATCAATGTCTGTTGTTAATAACGTGAAAAAAAAAAAAAAAGATCAGCATCCATTGTGATCTCTGTTTGTATTTAGTTAATTCCAGGTTTAGTTTATCATCTTCTAAAAGCCATATTTCTTTGAAAGTGGCTTTGGATTTGTCATGACCCCAACCGAGTGGATTTCTTCTGAAACCATAGTTTCACTGCATATTAAACAATGATTGGCAGCTGTCAGCCAGATGAGGTGGCTCGTGCTTATACGTTAGCACTTTGGAAGCTGAGGCAAAAGGTGTGTGAGTTCAAGGCCAGTCCGGGCTACATAGAGGAAGCCTGTTTCATGGATGAATAGGAACTGCAACCCTTAAGCCTTTGCGTCTCTAAAAGGCCTGGCATTTAGGGTCCACCCCCACCAATGGCGGGTCTGATGATGGTGTGTTCAGTCAGCATTGCTCTACTTCCAGATTTAACCCTCCCTCATTGTTCTAGGTAAACCCAGAGGTTTCTGCTGACGGGGAAGGAACCAGGACAAGAGAAAGGTGAGTTGTGAGTGGATGTCTCCGCGCAGCCGTGTTTCTTCTGTTCTTTTTGCTTTTTCAGAGGTGGAGTCATGTGTCTTTGCAAGGCCCCTGATATAGACACATCCCTGACACTGTGTGCCCAGCCAGAGCACAGGCAGGGTGCCTTGCCGTTTGCTACGGCAGTGTAAATATAGCGTGTGGTTAGTGCAGCCAAGGCTGTGCTCCGCGCTCTCCGGGTTAATATCATTGTGCACGTGTCCCATAGCTCTAGCAGATACGTTGCCGTATGCCCAAAGACAAGATGAGGAAATTGAGGTGTAGTCTCATGCTTAAGATGGTGTGAGTCGTTTGGGAGAAAGTCAAGACTTGAAGCCGAGTCCATATCGTTGCTGTTCTATATTGCCCCTTTTGCACGATGTTTGGTTCTTGCTGCCTGTCAGAATTCACTACAGGGACAGTCCTGCTGTGCATAGGGAGAGTCACCAAGCGGGTGACTCCGAGCCTGCACACGCAGGAGATAGGCAGCAGGTGGACCACACCTGTTGCCCTTCAGGAGTGCAGAGACTAGCAGCAGGATTAAACAGGATCTCAGCAGAGCTTTCTGGAAAACTGCCGACCCAAGTCTGGTCCTAATAACGCTGGATGTGGAACACATGGCCTCTCCCTTTACCCAACAAGTGCCTATAACTGTCTAGATTCCTCCATCCAACATGACATGGTTATAGCAATTCTGGCCATAAATCTCAGTGGTAGGTCCTGAGTGAGAAGCTCAGGATATGGGCAGGTTTGACTGGAACCACCAGATCATCCCAGTGTTTCCTACAGAACTGAGGGTGGGTATGGAGCTGGGACCCGGCAGGTCACAAGGGGAGGACAGCGTGGTATGTTTCCTGTTCCTGGGACACAGATGCATCATTTGACAAGTGGCAGTACTTTTTCTTGTGTTAATCTTGGCAGTTATAGGTTTGATTGCCAGGGAATCCCTCTGTAAGATGGCGATGCTAAGTCTTGCTCTTTGGGAGACCAGGAATTGAATGGAAACAGGACCAAGGTCTACTAGTGTGCAGTCTTGACAGTCCTGGCAGAGTTCATCTCCCAGCCTTCCCTCCCTTCGTTCTCCCAGCCACCCCACTGGCACTGGCTTTGGGGGAACCAGCTGACCCCGTGGTATGCTCTAATCTAGAAGTTCCAGTCCCCTAAAATAATCCTGTTTGCATTTTCCCCAAGTCTCTTTCTTAAGCCTAATATTTCATGGGTCACTTGATGCCCTTAAGAAATCCATTGTAACTCACCATTTATTGTCCCAGCACCCATGTCTTCTTGGGCACCTCATCTCATGTCCCATCAGTTCCTAGTCCCCTGCTCTGCATCTTACCCACAGCAAGATTCTTCCTGATCTCTGCATCTCCGCACCCTCCGTTCCCACACTATCTATGACCATCACATTCACTTGTCCCACGAGGTTGGCTACTCCTTCACCTGGCCCTTCAGGATGTCACCCATGAGGCTGCTTCTGAAGCCCCTCGTGGCTCTAGGCAATAGGTGTGGAAAGGCATCTTGTCCCTGGGTCAATGCACTCCATTTCCCAACTTTCCCTATCTTCACTTTTCACCTGAGAATCCAAGGAGCACAGAGAAGGTACTGGAGCGACAGTGGTCTCCCTCATGGGAGCGTGACCTCGTACTGAAAGACTGCTGTTGAAAGATTTTTGTTTTAGCTGCTGTCTGGGCTTGGTAACTGGAGGACTATGTGCATATTGGGGTCAGCGATAGTTAATAAGTGTCTTGAGGGGATTTCCAGGCAAACCGTGGGTACCGCCTTTCTGAAAACAACACGCTTACCCTTTATCAGCCCTCAGGCTTCTTCCTTCACCAAAGGCCAGGGTATCCCATGGGTGTAGCTTTTTCCTCAGACCTGAATGGTAATGGTTCCATTCTTTGTTCATTCTTTCTGCAGATACGCATTGATGTCTATTATCGATGAGACTAATAGGGCAAATGTAGATAATATGTAGTTAAAAAAAATAAAAAAGGCAAGCAACTAAATAGTATACAAGCAGATGATGGTATTGCAGAGAAACATGGAGCTGGAAGGTGCAGCTCAATGCAGCCAGAGGGATAAGTGGGGGCGGGTTACAGCGTCCATTAGAAGGGATGGAGACTTGAAGGAGGGACCCGGACACCCTGTGTGCTTTTGGGAAGAGTTGTTGGGTCACAGGGAGCAGTCACATCAACGACTAAAGCAGGAGCATGGAAGCACAAGGTGGATTTGCGAACCAGAGTGGATGTGGGAGGATCTCAGTGAGGGCTGATGCACAAGAGGACCAGACCAGGAAGAGCTCTAGACTTTGCTGTTGTGAGCGAAGCAGTGCCAGTGCGGGTGTGCTAGGCTCTGACTTTTCCTCCTAAGGTCCTTTGCAGGGGCTGGTATAGAAGCAGGGGAGCAGGGGGCTGGGAGGGGAGGGTCTAAACTGTGTGTGTGTGTGTGTGTGTGTGTGTGTGAGAGAGAGAGAGAGAGAGAGAGAGAGAGGGAGAGAGGGGGAGAGGGGAAGGGGGAGAGGAGAGAGACAGAGACAGAGACTGAGGGAGAGAGAAGAGAGAGACAGATAGGAGAGAAACAGAGGGACAGAGGGGAGAGAGAGAGAGACAGACACACACAGAGAGAGAGAGAGAGAGGGAGGGAGAGAGAGAGAGAGAGAGGGAGGGAGAGAGAGAGAGAGAGAGGGAGGGAGAGAGAGAGAGAGAGAGAGAGACCGAATGTGCCCATCTCCCTTCTATCCTGTCACATAAAGAATGATGGTGATCTGGAAAACCCTGCTCACATCTGAGGAACTTTCATAACTGCTGAATTTAAGAGTCACCTCTGGCATTGGGGTCTGGACTTGATATCCCCCCCAACACACAGACACACACACACACACACACACACACACACACGCCCCTACACCTACCTGCAGGCCTGTTGGCAAAGGAAATGGGATCACGGGTAAGAGGAGAGTGACCAAATGCCCATGTTCTCTTGTTCTGAACATCTTCGGGCATGGGTAGGTGCTAGGGTCATTCAAGGGACACCTGACAGCGACAGCACCCCATCGGGGCCTCGGAGCAGCTAACAGAGCTGAGGGTGCTCCTGTGTGGGCTCCTCCCATCCCTGAGGGCTGCCCTTGGCTCTGCCCGCTGACCTGTGGAGAAGAATGGAGTCAGCCATCATGCTACAACAGCCATCCAGGAGAAGCAGGCTCAGAGTGCCTTCCTCAAGTTCACATCGGATACACAGGGTCTTTCTAAGGGTGTGTCCCTGAGCATCTGGCCTTGGTGGTGGTTAGCAACTGTGTGATGGAAGTTGAGCCTGTCAGACAACGAAGTCTGGTGTCCCCTCTTTGGGCTGGGGGCCGTGTTTTTCCATAAAGGAAGAACTAGATGCACATCTCGGTGAAGCTTTGGAAATGTCTGGAGAAGGAGAGAAGACTCTTGGCTTGTGTGTTCCTGCTAAGGCCAAGGCCAGGTGTGTTTCCGGGCAACCCCTGAGGACTGCTTCCCACCCAGTGCCTTGCCCTGCACCTCAGTAATCTTACAGGATTAGAGTGCTGGCTCTGCCTACTTCCTTTCAAAGAGCTGTGACGTCACTGCCTTCTAGCCCCCAAGGCTCCAGTGCGGTGTTGAGGGAGGAAGGACTGTTGTAACTGATGAAAAATCTGACACCCTGGGAGGACATGCCCTTTCCTCAGCTTCATCCATCATGTGTGCTTTGTGGGGGCCGGGGGGCGGGGGCTGTCACTCAGATGACAACTTCCACTAGGCAGAGAGTTGAGAGGGGAAAGCTGGGAGCCGGAGCAGGCATCATTAGTGCAGGGCTGAACTCAGCCAGGGACTAGTGTCATCCCAGGGATTTGTAGATGGAACTTTCCTATGGGGTCCAACTGTGAGTCACTGTGGTTGGTGTCCCTGCATCGAACTTCTTCTCTAGGTCTCCCACTCTCCCCTGGGACACCATGGTCACAGGTCAGGGCTAGTGACTCCCTGGATACCTGAGCCAACTCCAGGGGTGGAGTCTTTCAGTCTGTCACCCCCTGGCATGTGGACGGACCCTCGGTGTGATGGCCATAGTTAGGCTGGCTGCTGTCTCAGGAGCTATGTGCAAAATGTGTGGACCAGCGGAAGGCCCTCTCACCCTGGGGAGGTCGAGCAGAAGCGTCAGCAGTGGCAAATGTATTTCAAAAGGCTATGTGGGAAGTTCAGGGTGCCCTGTGAGACAGCCAGCTGCAGCCCACTGGGGTGAGCTTCTCGGGGACACCTGGGAGATGGGGAAGTGAGCCCTGGAGTACAGTGGCGTTCATGCAAAAGCCCAGGCAAGACTGCACTGGCGATGGCGCGATGCACAGACCCACTATTACCTCTCGGGCTTGAGTTGCAGCTCTGGGCAAAGGAATCATTTCATGGGTTCTCATTGTCAGCCCACGGCTGCCGGGATCACTGTCTCACCTGAGGGCGACTCATCTGTCCTACAAACCAGACAGCACAAGGCGGAGGCGGCTGTAGGATAAGGGAAGAAGCAGGTCCCTTACGTATCATGTTGGAGGATGTGTGGTGGTGTTAAAAATGCCCGTCTTCTACTTTCGTTTTCTCCCTCCTAATGTCTGGTTTGGGAGAGAAAAGGGGAGAAAGAAGGTGAAGTTGGGTGGGTAGGGAGCACGGAGGATCTGCTAGGAGGGAAAAATCATGGTTAAAATATGTTGCATGAGAAAAATCAAACAAAAAAAAATACCCATAGGAAAACATGGAAAGGACTGCATGCATTTTTCTCTCCTCAGGAGGCCCGTTTTTGAAGTTTCTCTCTGGGTTACACCAGGGTCACCTCCTGAAACTGATTATCTGATTACCTGAGACACAGCAGGGTAGCTGCTCAGGTGTGAAACCTGGTTTACATACTAGGGTCTGCCTTTATCAGGAGCGATGGAACTGACCTATTTGCCTCGTGGCTGGCTTGTATCTCTGGTCTCATAAGTTGTAGGCTTTTAGATTCCTTGTCTCCTGTATGTGTTCTATGTATGCAGGGGTTTGCATATATGTGTTCATTGTCTCCTGTGTGTCTGGGGATATATATATGTTCATCGTCTCCTGTGTGTGTTATATGTGTGTGTGGGTACACATGTCCATTGTCTCCTGTGTGTGTTATTAGTGCATGGGGTACACATGTCCATTGTCTCCTGTGTGTGTTATATATGTGTGAGAGGGTACACATGTTCATTGTCTCCTGTGTGTGTTATATGTGTATGAAGTACACATGTTCATTGTCTCCTGTATGTGTGTACACATGTTTGCTATCTCCTGTGTGTGTTATATATGTGTGAGGGTACACATGTTCGTTTTCTCCTGTGTGTGTTATATATGTGTGAGGGTACACATTCATTGCTCCTGTGTATGAGGGTATACACGTTCATTGCTCCTGTGTGTGTTGTATTGGGTATGGGTACACATGTTCATTGCTCCTGTGTATGAGGGTATACACGTTCATTGCTCCTGTGTGTGTTGTATTGGGTATGGGTACACATGTTCATTGCTCCTGTGTATGAGGGTATACACGTTCATTGCTCCTGTGTGTGTTGTATTGTGTGTGGGTACACATGTTCAGATGTGGATACAGAGGTTGTACATTGACCTCAGGTGTTGGGCCTCAGGTGCCTGCCACCCTTGGTTTCGTTTTGTAACTTTTATATCTTTTTGGGGGATGCATGGAAGTCAGAGGACAATGGGGATGTCCTCTTCTTCTACCATGGGGTCCTGGGAACTGAGCTCTCATCATTAGGTTTGGGCACAAGCACCTTTATAAAGGCTCTGGACCATATTGCCACTACACTTTTTTTTTCCATTGTGTGTATCTTCCACGTTTGTTTGTTTGTTTGTTTGAAAGTCTGTCTTTCGTTGGTCTGGAACTTGGGTTCTAGTTCAGGTTAGCTGCCCTGTGAGCCAGGTTAGCTGCCCTGTGAGTCAGGTTAGCTGCCCTGTGAGCCAGGTTAGCTGCCCTGTGAGTCAGGTTAGCTGCCCTGTGAGCCAGGTTAGCTGCCCTGTGAGCCCCTGGGATCTTCCGGTGTCCATCTTCCATCTCACCACCTCTGGGATTGCAGGAACCCATGCCATGCTTGGCTTTTTACATGGATTCTGAACTCAGGCCCTCCCACTTGAAAAGCAAGCAATTTATTGACTGAGCCTTCCCTCAGGCCCCCATTTCCATCCCTATTTCAAGCAGAGGGTAGAGGGGGCTTGAGAGCACTCTTTAGAGGAAAGGGCAGGCCTCAGGCATAGCACCCACCAGCTAGGCAGTCCCTGTGTTTCTGAGAAAGCTCCTGAGACTCATTGGGACAGTGAGTCAATGTCCCAGATGAGAGAGCAAGGTAGGGGCAGGCACAGAGAACCGGTCACTAGTGGGGACCACAAGGGTCAGCCCCATGGGGCCCAGTTAACCTAAAAAGAGATGGATCTAAGGTACAGCCATGCTTATGTGTTGGCCAGAGTGAGAGCTCGTGTGAAAGGGTCGGCTCAGGGTGACTCAGTCAGCTAGCAGACTATAAAAAAGGGAAATGACTCACTTCCAACCCTGAACAAGAACTCCTAAGGCCAGGCCGCCAGCACCTGTCTGGGACGTGGTTAGTTATTAACGTTGCCAGTAAGAGTGTCATGGGAACAGAGTGCAGAGGCTGGAGGCAGCTTGCCTTTCTACAGCATGCAGAAATTTGCCCTCATGTTCTTAGGGCTCCTCTCTACCTTGTCTCCAAATGTAGGCAACCTCAGGTGCGTAGCGTCTCTCAAAGTACATATGTCACAAAGGATGGAGAAGGGCAGATGAATGGGCTGGTCATGGGAGCCACAGCCCCTTGTTTCAGACCCACTGTGAGATCAGGTGCCAGGACTAGCTGGGATCTAGCTTTTCCAGTGTTAGCTGTGCAGGGGCTGGCTTAGTCTCCTGCCATGCAGGCACCAGACAACAGACAACAGAATTCTGCTTCCAGGATTGTCTGGTCATCAAACTCCAGAATTCTGCTTCCAGGATGGGTTTTGGGAGACATGGGCTGTATCAAACTAAAGGCCCACCCACAAGCATCTAACCCAGCCACCCCCACCTAAGGGTCAAGCATGGTGTGGCCCCAGAAGAGAGTAGTGTTTGTCTTGTCTGGTGTCTCCTGTTCACTTCTGCGGCTGCTTGAGTTGACCAAGGGCGAACAGAGAGCAGGTCTTGCCCTGGGCAGAACTTTGGTGGAAAGTTGAGCTAGGAGTTCAGATCCGTTCTGCCCAATCCCTTCTTTCTCCACGTCTGGAAAAGTACAGGATGGAGTGGCTTCTCCTCTCAGATCCCACATGACATGCCTGGCCACTCTCACCGGCAGCCCAGCCTGGGCACCAGCCATGCCCTTTGCTGCCAGGGCCTTGCTCTCCAAGTTCACATTGCCAGACAGGAGGAGGAAGCCTGGAAGGGCACTTTTAGCTACTCAGGCTCCCTAAGGCCCATCAAGGAAGGCCTGGGTCGAGAGGGAAGGGATGTATCCTGGTATTTGTGGCTACCGCAGAAAAGCCCACAAGATCTCATAGATGCCATTTGCCCACCTGGGTTGCTGGAGGAGCACTGGGCCGGGAACTGGGTCCATGCTTCTGGGTGGCCACGAGCAATGAGCAACCCCTGAACTACTTTGCTCACTGGCAAGGCTGCCGCATCTGTAAAGTGGGAATGATAAGGCCTGTCCTGGGTATTGGCAGGGCGTGTGTGTGTGAGGCCTGCTGAGATCACCCAGCCTGTGACAAGGCCTGGGAGTGGCTAAGGGCCACCCAGATGGAGGATGCAGTGCTAGGATGCTTATGGTGATTAGCAGTCAATTTAGCAAGGCCTGAGGTCTGGGCTCCCTGGGAGGGTGGCTTTACCAGCACCCACCTGGAGCTTAAAGGCTTCTTTACCTCCCACAGCTGACAAGTCAGGTGGCTGTGATTTGTCTGAGCCTCCACAGGAGCAGCCAGCCTGCCACTGGAGGGCCTCTCCTTCCCTTCTTCAGGGGCTGGGCAGTGGGTGAAGTAGATCCCAGCACTCCCATCTATGAGTGGTTCCTAAGAGACCCTGTAGATGTCACATGAACATTGGTGACTCCAAGTCCCTTTCTTGACCTGCATCATCACTGGGGTGCTGTTGCAAGATGCTCCTGTCCTGGGAATTGTCCCAATATGTCACCTTCTCATCACTAAAGAAGACAGAGACACTTAGGAGCATCAGATTTTATCCCATGTACCCAACATACCTAGGAGGTGCTCTGTAAATCACCATCAAAGGCAGGATCGTCAAATGCTCGGCAGTTCCTTTTTCCTAGTTTATTTTGCTTTGCAGGGATCCACATAGCTATTGAAGGGGGAGAGCTGGCATTGAAGGGAGTCCCCTCATAGGGAATAGCCATCGCACTAGTGCTCGAATTGTATAGAGTAGTTTGGCTACAGTCTTCACTCTCATAGAATCGGGTTTTGGCCATGGGCATTTTCCATCTCCCATCCAGACCATGGCATCCTTAAAGTCTTCCCAGATAGGTGCTTTCCGCTTAAACAGTTTGATGATGGGGGGGGGGGGAGCGGATTTTATCCTTTCTGAGGCTACCCACTCAGGTGGTCAACTCCCATTGACCACTTCGAAACAGACATGGTCTTCCTTGGAAAGGACGTCTAAGCAGGTGCAGCCCATTAAAGATGGTGAGAGGAGATCATCCTAAATGTTGGGTGATTCCCATATCCAGTGGCCATTTCTGAGAAGAGGACAAGAGAAGCAGGTGGCAGGGAGGTGGAGGCAAAGACTAGCCATAAACATCTGCAAGCTGGTGGGGTGTGTGTGTGTGTGTGTGTGTGTGTGTGAGGGATCACCGGAAAAAAACTGCGAAGAAAGACGCCAGCCAGGTTCTCCCTTGGAACATCTAGAACCAGCTCTCCTGAGACCTTGACTTTGGATTTCTGACCTTGAGAACTATCAGAGGATAATTCCTGATGTTTGAAATCACCAGTCTGTGGCAGCTTGTCATAGCGGGCCAGGCCTGGTACACCCTGCCTCTATCTGACTCATCTCTGCTAATCCCCACCCCCATCCCTCTTTCTGTGCTCATAGAAAGGGACCCAACCATCCTTAACTTCCACAGCACCCTCCAGAGACGTTTCCAGCACGCAGCGGCAGAAGCAGCTGTATTCAAACCATGCCCAGCTTAATCTGTCCGGGTTTTGTCAGTAGTGGTGATGTAAGATTCTTGTGGTTATTATGTCCATGTAGGATTCCAACAGAGCAATTGTTTCTGTTCTTTGATGTTTCTGACGTGCATTCATTTCTTTTGCTGTGGAATACGATTGTGAAGACAAATCCCTGTGGCAAGGACTTTTTCTTAACTGTGTTGATTTCCTGAGCTGATGTAACACATCCCAAATACACTTGATGGTTTACAACAATGCATCTCTAAACATTATAGAGACCCTCAGTCTTATATCCTCTGGGACTAGGCGTGTGGTTCAGTGGTAGACTGTATTACATGGACAAGCCCCTAGGTTGGACTCCTCAGCACAGCACCAGACAGAGTATGAGAGAGAGAGAGAGGGGGGGGGGGAGGGAGGGAGGGAGGGAGAGAGAGAGAGAGAGCAGGGCTCGTGGGGGTGGGGGAATGGGGAGATGAAGGATCTCATGAAATGGGACCTTGAAGGCTAAGGTCATGTTATGGATGGAGCTGCTTTCTCATGGAGGGAGAATTGTTTCTAGTGTCTAGTGATGGCCGGCATTGTATGACTTGCAGTTACATCACCCATGCTTCTGCTTCTGTGGTCACTTTGCTTCTCTCTGTAGTCAAATCTCCCTCTGCCTCCCTCTTAGAAGGGCACTTAAGGTTGCATCTAGGGCCTGCCCACATTACCCAGGATAATCTCATCTCAAAACTGTTCGCTCAGCTCAGTTCAGTCTTCCACGTCCCTTCTCCGCGTAAGGCACTACTTAGAAAGTTGCAGGGGTCACAACATTGTTTTACAGGGGTTGCTAGAACTTGTCAGTGTAGCACCGTAACTGTGCCTGTGTCCACACGAGCGGGTACAGAGGGTGAATGGTAGGTACCTAGCATGCATGTGTGAAGCCTGTTCTTCTGAATACATCCCTTTTGCACTGTCCCTTTAAGAATGTTCCCAGCTCTCCTGGGAGTGAGATTGGCAGGAGGGGGCTGCCCCAGATTGAAATCCCCATTACAGGAATCATTTAAAGTTCCCCTCTAGGAAGCTCGGGGGCTAATGAGATAATTCCTATTAGGAGAGGAAGGAAATGAAGGTGGCCCGACATCCTTTCTGTCTCTAATTTATATGATTCACTGAAACCTCCCCCTCCTCCCTCCTGGGCCTCCCTCCTTCGGTCCCTCCTTTGGCCGCCCCTTTGAATTCTGGTTCCACTGTCCACCCACTTCTGCCAGCCAGGGTTCTGGTTGCCAGCGAGTCCTAGCATGCCAGGCAACCTGGGAAGTTCGCTTTCCAGAGGAGACATCTGGGCTCTGTTCTTGGCAGCCTTGCCAAATCATGCCTCTTCAACCCTCCCCTCCCTCTCCCTGTGTTGCCCACCCCAGTCCTGCCCCACAGGGACCAAAGAAGAGAGAGGAGCTGCCAGGAGAAGCCAGGCACTTCCAGGAGGATGGAGAAGACAGGGCTGTGTCTATTTTGTTTGTCTTCCTCTTTCGGTGCCTGGACTTTAAGGGGAGGGGAGGGACTGGGGGGGGGGAGGAGAGGGGAGAGGAGGGGCAGTCAAGGGAGAGGTCCATTTCTTCCTGTTTTGTAAGGCTGCCTACACTTTCCATTCAAGTTCTCTGTAAGCGTAAAGACCCAGTCTTGATCTTTCCTTGGAGAATTGTGATGTCACCCAAGCTTCATGGGGTTTGAAGTTCCGATTTTGCCCTGAGTGCACATCTGGAGGATGGAGAGTTGGAAGAGCCAGATGGGGGACCATGTCACTGTAGACTGCCACTCATCCTGTTTGTATGGTTCACTCCTCTGGCTCAGGCATACTGGTGACAAGGATAACTACCTACATGTCCCCTTCCCAGTAGGGTCTCGAGCACCCAGAAGCATGGCTGTTTCTTGCCCCTGCTCCATTCTCTTTCCTATCATCTTGATCCCTGGGGATGCCATATGGCGGAGTCAAGGCTAAGAGCCAGCGTGGCTTCGGCTCTGGGGACAGTCCAGCAGCCCTGATGTGCAGTGTGGGTGGCCTGTTCTGTGAACTCGGGCCTGGCCTTGCCTCTCTGTGAGAGCCCAGCTGCAATCTAGAGGAGCAGTGGCCCCATCATGAACAAAGAGTGCACGGGTCCAAATTCCCTTGTCATCGTGGCACAGATGCCACAGGGCCGTGTGGGGCTGGCTGGAACTGGACAGAGCAGCAGAGCCTTGTGGATACCATTTCCATTGGAGGGCCCACCCTAACTTTGAAGGCTGCATTGTTCTACTGGGGGAGGGGGAGTTGGATACAGAAGAAAGCTGATTCAAGGGAATGACGCACGAGCTGGGTGTCCAGCAAGGGTGTAGCTCAGGAGCTGGGGTGCCTCCTTAGCATGCAGGTTTGATACCTAGCATGCCAAAGGGGGGGGGGGACGAAACTCTGTACATTTCAATGCCCAGTAATAACCAAGTTCAAGTTCAGTGTTGACATTAGCCTTAGCTGGTTTAGAATGATGCTTTTTCTCAGTCACTGAGCTTTGTCATTTGCGGTGGGGACTCCTTAAGTCCCACCCCTGCTCAGGACCCTTGCTCCTCCATGCACATGGGTCCCAGTTCTCCCGTTTTGACAGAGGCCAAGGGCACTTGGAAGTGGGGCAGTGAGGAATGGTCTGGATGCCAACAACACATTTAACAATTAAAGGCAAGGGAAAAAAAATAAAAGCAATGGAGGACAAATCTGGATTTCTTTACATACCTCTCAGGCATGGTCTGAAAGGAAAGGACTGTGAAGGGATCCATAACCTTTCTTGGAAAATGTACTGGGTTCATTTTGAAATAGAATACACCATGGAAGAAGTAGAAGGGTCTCAGTCCTTCCTTAGTGACTGCTCCTGTTCTCTTTGGTTTAAGGATGATTTCAAGAGAAAGTAATCCAAGCTGTCCAGGATTCTGTAACTTGTTAGTTATCACTCCTGGACTTGAGTCCTGATCTGATTGGTTCAGCTTAGGTGTCTCCGGTGAGCTAGTCTAAATCTGGAAGGTTTTCCTATTGGAAGGAGAGAGGGACCATGCTCTGAGTCCTTTCTATCCTTGTAGGATAGCCACTTTGTGTTGCTGCTAGTTTGTTCATTCACACATTCATCTATGCATCATCCATCCATCCATCTATCCATCCATCCATGTACATATCCACTCATTCATCCATTCATCATCCTCCTATCTGTCAACTCATATTCTTTCCATCCACTCACATAACCATCTACAATCATCTAGTCATCCATGATCATCATCTACTTATCTACACACCCACCAGTTACCTATCTATTCACCCATATATCCATTTACCCATCTATTTGTCTAACTACTCATTATCTATCCACGTATCCAGTCACTCGCCTACCTGCCATCCATCCATATATCCATACATCTATCCATCCATCCATCCATCATCCAACCATATGTCCATCCATCCTTTGTTCCATCTACCCATCCATATGCCTTTTCACTGCAGACAATAATCTTGGCATTCTCAAGGGAGGGATGACATGGCTGCCCCTCTAGTCTTCAGCTAACAGCTGACAGCTGTCAGATCTGAATAGAGAACAGAGTGTTCCAGCCCCAGTAAGAGACATAGAGGAGAAAGAGACTCAGGGAGTTTGGGCGTGGGGTACTTATTATCTCCAAAGTCCATCTTTAGGAACAGTCCACTGGGGGGATCAACAAGGGACCCAGGTTGTGGGTTCGGAAGGGTCTTTGATCTACCTATAAGTTACTGCTCTCCAGCGGTGAACTGCAAAGCAGCCCCACCCGGTCCCGAGATAACAGGCTAGTGCAATCACAAACTAGCCGCCTCTGATAATGCGGGGTTTTATTGAGGTCTGGTTCCTCGCCCAATGGGAACACATCCGGCAAGCATCAAAGGGAGCAGGCGTCACCTTGTGCAAAGAATCCTGGGCCCTCAGGTGTGTGCGTGTCAGGAAAGGTACATGTGTGGCTGGCTGTGTGTGCACAAGCCAGCCCGTTGGCAATTATCATTCTGTAGGTCAGAGGCCGCCAGTCCCATAGGGGCTTTGACAAGCAACCAATTCCATTTCCTCTTTGGGCTGGCCGGGCTCCTAAGAGTTCCTTTCAGATGGTCAGGTCACCTCGTGAAGATGAGGGCTGCTCTTGTGTCATTTTGCCCTGCTCCTTTTGTCCCGAATGCACTTGATGGGACTGCAAAGCAGAATTCCCAGTAAAAATGAAACCCACAAGCTTGCTGTGTGTGACTCTGTGAGATTTGCTTCTCTGCAGGCTTTGGCATGACCTCAGAGATACCTGTCTCATCCATGATAATGGAAGAAACTGGTTGGGATGGCCAGTGGCAGAGTGTGTACTTTTGTGTTGGAAGAGTTAATGGGTGAATTGGCTGCGCTGTGACCCCAGTGGAGGGTTCATTGCCTGCTCCCCCAGGCAGAGCCTGGTGGCCTGCTGGTGTGTGTGTGTGTGTGTGTGTGTTGTTTTTCAGGATGCTGTGTGTTATGATTCGGTCTCTAGAGACTAACACAGAGAAACACCACAATACAAACAGAACATCTGGAAGCTTTCTCGGGTTTATTTTTGAACATGTTTTCAGGAGGCAGGACATTTGCACAGACTGGAGGGGCACTAGGAATCTGAATTCAATGGGAGAGGGACTCTGCTCAGGAAGTAAAGGCATGGAGATACAATGTTGGGCAGCAACAAAGTCCTTGACTCTGAGAGTCCCTCTTGCACAGAGTGACCTGTGTGACGTTCCTAGGAATAGCCAGGACCTGGGCTAGGCTTGGGGTGGGGCATGGGCTGGGACCCAGGCTGAGACCTGGATTCCTAGCCTCTATGGTTCTGCTGAATCAGAGCAGCTGTGTTTCTTTCTTCCTCCAGGCAGCTGTAAAAGAACAGGACCCTTGGGAAAGGATGGAGTGGGTAGGCAGAGGCAGTTCCTTTGCACTTAGTCTCCTAGAGAAACATTGGCTTTCTCTGAACACTTTATAGGTTTACACCCAGTCTTTCACCTGGACTACCAGGTGGGGCTGAAAAAAAGAGGCAAGGATCAGGGAAGTCATTCATTCCAGTCCTGCCCCGATGTGGCAGGCACACCAAAGACCATCAGTCTGGTAGCTGCTGCTCCCTCCCTGCTTATCCATCATCATTATCATCATCATATCATTGTCATCATCATCATTTTGAGCAGTGTCTCACTGTATAGAACTGACTGTCCTGGAACTCACCGTAAAGACCAGGCTAGCCTCAAACTCAGAGATCCTCCTGCCTCTGCTTCCTGAGTGCTGGAATTGAAGATAGGTACCATCACCACCCAGGTCCTGCACATGCCTCTCTTCGTCCTCTTCCTCCTGGTCCTCCCCCTCCTCCTCTCCCCCTCCTCCCTCTCTTCTCCTCTTCTCCCTCTTCCCTTTCTCCTCCTTCCCTCCTCCACATCCTCCCTTTCCTTTGACATCTCAGACTTCACTACTTGATCCAAGAGAGGTAAAGGAGAGGATGGCCTTCCAAGTTAATGTGCCTGTTGACACCACCCTTGCTGGGGTCTTATTTGTGCACCATTTTTAGGAGACTCAGTCTCAGGGCAGACGGCAAACCTCCAGGTCCTATAGCTGGGCAGTCTTTTTACCGCCTCTCCCTTCTTTGGGGGTTTCCTAAACCTTTGCTACAGGAGTTGTGTATGTGGGGCTGGGCTCTCCATGGTCTGTTGACCTCTGAACTGTGCCTAGCTGGGGTCTTCTGTAATGGTCTCCACTCGCTCTAAAGAGGGGCTTCTTCACGACGGGTGAGGACCATACTTCTCGGTGGATATAAGGGGAAATCTCACAGAGTCCCACATCTAGGCACAGGCAGCTAATGACTCCTGAATTAGCTTCTCCCAGGGATGAGACCCCTGATTGGTTAGCCAATACAGAGTGGTCAGCCCTGAAATTATACACACACAAACAACAAAAATGACAATGGCCTTCTCTCTCTCTCTCTCTCTCTCTCTCTCTCTGTGTGTGTGTGTGTGTGTGTGTGTGTGTGTGTGTAACAGTAATTGAAATAGAGGGAGGTGGGTGTGGGGAGCAGCATAGGAAGGCTTGGAGGGAGGGGAGGGAAGAGGGAAATGATGTAATTACACTTTAATTAAAAATATACTAAATAAAAAAGTTGGCTCAGCATTCCATGGAGGCAGATTGGGATGAAGCAGCAAATGACGGAAGTCTCTGCAGGAGAAAGAGCTCACTGACACCTTTGGACTCAATCTTTCCTCTTAAGGGCTCAGAACATCATTCTCCCTCCTTCATCCCAGTCAGTTATAGACCCACCCACGGTCCAGCCCCTTTCAGGTCTACATTAGATATACACAGACTCTGCCTGCCTGGGGCAGGGTTCAAGGCTAGCCACTGGGAAGGAACTCACAGTCCGCTTCTGAGCAAACTCCACTGCCCTGATGCTGTCTTTAGTCGGTCCCTTCTTTCTAAGGGGCAAGTTCGCACGTGTTGCCCTTACTGTGTATTACAGAGGAAGCTGGGGTTTTGCATACTTCTTCATGTGAGAGACAGAAAGGTGTCCTTACGGGAAATGCTTGACCTAACTGCCAGGAATTGCACCCAATCTGTCCACAGGGATGCCTGCCCCCCCCCGTGGGGGATGGGGGGCTGTCCAAGCCTCCTCTCAGCACAGCTATGACCTGGGAGCCCTTGTGTCAGCCGGACTCAGCACCTCCAGCAGCCTGCAGCACAGTCTTTCTCTGGGGCCCATGCCAGCTGCAGTGGTCCTCAGCAGGGCACAGACTGGATCCACCCAGGCAGCGTTGACTCTGGGTTCCGCCATCCTCCATGTCGACTTCATGGGTGCTGGGCAAGCCCTGGCCATTGGAATTTCAGAAAGCTTCCCGGGGAGTGGTGATGTGTTTCTAGGGTCAAGAAACAGCTGAGGGTGGGGGAGAGGCTCTGTGGATTGAGCACGAGGAGCTGCAAGTGTGAGGATTTAAGTCCTAATCCCCAAACCCACGTACAGCCGGGCAAGGGTCTGTAAAGTACACGTGCAACTCCAGTAGTCCCACTGCAGAGGAGGGGGAGGAAGCAGGAAGTCACCCGAAAGCTTGCAGGACAGCTATGTGGTATATAGTGACAAAAACACAAGACCCTGTCTCCAACAAGGTGGGGCGAGGGTGCCTGTGTATCAGTGGACACCACTGAGTCCCATGGTGCATAGGAGGGTGGGCTTCGCATGTTCCTGGCAGATCATGGCTTGAGCCCTGGAGAGGGCTTGCTAAAATGTGTATAGCAGGTGACTTGGGTGTGGCTTGGTGTGTAGAACACTCCTCTCACTTGTACAAAGCCCTGGGTTCCATCCCTAGATTCTAGGATGTGGGGTTTGCATTCCTAACCAGTTCCCACGTGACCGTGAAGGTGTATGGATTGAGAAATCCATTGTGATGCTTTGAAAACGCTACAACGGAGAATTTAGACAGAAGAGCCTTTCTCTTACATAGCAGAAATCATAAAGAAAACCATCCCATTGCCGATCAAGCATCACTGGAGTGGTCAGAATCCAGCCCCGCCTTCTCTTAACCATTATAGGATATGATTGTCTCTAGTAGACCAATATGGCTGCTGTAAGGCCAGCCATCATGACCAACTCCCTTGGATCAGCCTTCCCTGAATTATTCCAGGAGCTTTACTTGCATCTCATTGGTCATGTCTTATATAGCTGTCCTTGCCACACAAGAGTCTGAACTCCACCACTCTAGAGTTGTATTAACAAATAGAAAGGGCAGGATAGACATTGGGGTGGGCAAGAAGTAGCTTCGACTGGCATCTGAAAGCCTAAGCTGTCCAAAGAATTATCCCATCTTTGGCATCTACCATTTACCAGGTGGTTTCCATGTGTTATTTCATTGAATCCCAAGAACTTTGGAAGGTAGATGATGATAATATCTTCATTTTGCAAATGATAAAAGTAAGGTTTTTAAACCCCCCCTTTTGGAGATTAAGCTACCACCCAAGTCCCCAATGGCAGATGCTGTCATTTAACAGCCTGCTTCATAGCTTGGGCTTCCTTCTTGCCTTTTTCTTAGTCTGCAGGATCTTGGCTAGTCTCTTGTAAGGCTAAATCCTGCCCCACCACTAGTGATGAATTTGCCTTTTCTGTTGCCTGTATCCCTAGTCTGGTGCTCTCTTGGAAAATCCTTGAGGATGGAGTTTGGGTCTGGTAGGTTGGCTCAGTGGTACAAGCCATAGGTTCCATATTACATGGTGAAAAATGTCTCTGTGGAAGTGTGGACAGACACAGTACGATCTGAGGCCAGTTTTAAGTGTGCTAAAGAGAAGGTATCTACAGAGCTGATTTCTTCTAGCCACTTCAGGGGAGACACCATTGCCTTCAAGTCCTCAGGACCCCTCCTTGAGCCTGCCAAGCTCTCTATTCCATTTCCACACCTCTCCCCCTGTATTCCATTCCCTGCATCTTTGGCGATGCTGAGGGTCCACTTTGATGACCCAGGACTCCTGTCTCAGACACTGACCTCGCACTGTCCATACATCTCTTTCTTGTCATGCAAGGTTACTGTGACTAGGAGACCACCTTTCAATGTCTCCATTTTTCCCCTTCTACTGGCTGCTCCAAACTACATAGATTGTACGTGTACTCGACTTAGGCATGGGCGTTTTAAAAGAGGCCAGAAGGTAGGCCTGGCAATTCATGCTTGTAATCCTGGCACTCAGGAAGCAGAAGCAGGAAGAGTGCTTTAAGTTCAGAACTAACCTGGCCTACACTGCGATTGCCAGGCCATCCCGTACTGCAGAGTAAGAAGACCCTGTCTCAAAAATGACAACAAATAAATATAAGAGGCCAAATATGAGGACCTAGGCAGGGCTGTGTGCTGGGGGCCTTGTCTGCTCTGTTACACCCACAAATGGAAAAACAGTCCAGCATCGAGGGCGAGGGGAGAGGGTCTGCCTGGGGTGTGACTGTGTCACCTTGGTAGAGTAACACATGTGGAGCAATGTCATCAGGAGGGGCATTCCCAGTAGAAGCTGTTGTTTTCCACGCAGCAAACTTCATCAACCTTGGCTGCCATCCCTGGTCGCTTTTCAGCTCCCAGACTTCTGTTTAAATCCCTGTACCTCTTTCTCTCTTCCCTCTCCTCTAGCCTGACAGAGGGAAAGCCTGCCGGAACATTTTGATGAGGGCAGGGAGAATGTTCCCATGCCTGAACCCCACTTCCTACGGGGGGTGGGGAGGGGTCAGGTCTCCACCTTCAGCCCCACTCCCTCCCTCTGTCTCCTTCTACCCTCTGAGGGTGATGGCCTGGGGCCTGGAGTGCCTTGGTTTTGTTTGGTAAATTCCTCATGGCAGTCCCTCATGGCGAATGTCCTGCTGTCAGTTGCCTGGAGTTGCTGAGCAACAAGAAGGAAGCCCCATCACTGCCAATTAACTTGCCAGCTGCATGACCTGTCTCCCAGGCGGAAGGCTTGTGGGGATCTAGGAGGCAGCCCTGAGGCTGCGGCAGAAGGAGAGAGGAGACTGGGGGAAGGTTAAAGAACTTTGGGGTCTTGGGGTGTGCTTTTAGGTCCAATTGTGAAAATGTGTGTGAAGGGACTGAGGTGGGGGTTACCCCTGGGATGAAATCTCCCTATTTTTGTTTTTAGGGCCACCAGTCGGACTCACTTTTTTAGTTGTTAATTTGAAGTTAAGATTGTCCCCTTCTCCAATTCTCTTGCTGAGATGTCGTCAAGAGTCTTCTTCCCTGAGTATCCCCACTACTCCACTTATAACTCTGGACCTCATGGTGGCTGCCCCATCCTGCCAAGAAGACATTTTCACATTGAGCCTCCAGAACCCAAATCCTCAGGTCACTACCATCAGCTGTGGATACCCTGGCTTCTGCTGGTCCAAAGGGCCTTGATCGTGAGACACCTCCTTTCCTGACGTGGCCTGTGTGAAAGATGCTTACCCGACTGGCTTACTTTTAGATTTGAGCATCTTTCCCCAAAAGGTGCTTAAAGATGACCTGCCCACATTTCTCATCCTGGGTTGATGATGGTTGAGGATCTCAAGACCTGTAAAGCAGCTGCTTTCGTAGGCCAACACCATCTCTGGTGGCCAGATCCACTCAGCACTGAAGTGTGGTACTCCTCCGAGGGCTTTGGTGATTTGTTGCTCAGCACTGTGGGTGATAAGGAAGTGGGAAGGATCTGTGAGGAGTGTGTGTCTGCCCTCACCAGTTTGCTTTCAGACTGGGAGAAGAAATGTGCCTGGTGTTCTGTGGGACCCCTGTCCATTCTGAGCCAGTTTTTCTACAGTGGGGTCGCATGGAGTCTACTGTGACCATTTATGTCATCCTCTGAGGGTACTGTACCCATTCAGAGCCAGTTATTCTACAGTCAGGATGCATGGACTCTACTGGGACCATTTGTATGGGACTGGGGACACTAGCATGTGTCTGTGAACTGGGTGGTGTGACACCTCCACACTCATCTGTCAGCTCGGAGTGTGGCACTAGGATGTATGTACCAGGCTTCTTGGGGGATGCTCTGGTGAGCAGGGAGTTTGCTGGGAGCCAGACATAAGCCTCACTCTCTACCGTGATTAACTGGTGGATGCTGTACCAGCAGAACCCTGTGGTGCAGAGTTGGAAAAGTGAGTCACTGAGAAAGAGCAGATGCCACCATCTAACACTTACTGTCTTTTGGTCCACAGGCCTAGATGGAGGCTGACCGAGGATTGTTCCCGTTCACCCTTGCTGCTCACCAGAAGCTCTGTGGAACAGTGGAAACCATGTCCCTGGCTCTCCTTTCATGATTTGGCTGAGATCAGGCTACCTCTTGAGAGGCGAGAGGCCTGGAATTCAACTGAGGAATATTATTTTGGAAAATATAGAAACTTCTAGACTGTGAAGACATTTGGGAAGGAACAATCCATGTTGACTTGAATGAACAAAGACATATATCTCTGGACATTTTTTACATCTGGGAAAGGCCCAACATCCCAGCTCATCTTGTAGAATACATATCGCTGATGTTATTACCCAGGATACTCTTCTCCACCCTGTCCTTGTCTCAGGCACCATACCCTTCCCTGCCTGACCCCACCTCGCCTTTGGACCCAAAGATTTTTCTTATTTGCTCTATTATCTTTGAGCCAGATGCAGAGTGAATAGTTAACTATACTTGAGTTGGATGGGATCTTGACTTTTTATTGTTGTTGTTGTTGTTGCTCTCTGTGGGTGGCAAACGGCCTGGAAAAGGTATGTGACTCCAGAGTGACATGAGAGTCAGTGTGAAGGTTCTGTAGGCTCTTGGAGGCCAGGGGAAGTGGAGATGGCTGAGCAGGGGAGTTGAGTAGGGCTGGCGCTTGCTGTGGTCCTTGCCCTGGTTGGATCACATGTGAGTGTACATTTGGACTGGTAGAGGTAAGGCCATTGTTCATCGCATCTTCCGTGACACAAATGGAATGGGCTAAAAGACCTTCTTCAGAGGTGGCAGCTGGCTGTGAACTTACCCAGGTGCTATGGGACTGAGCCCCCAGCTCCATTGGTTGTGCCTTCTAAGGACGCCGTCCCCCTTGTGTGTGCTGTCAGAAGCTGGAACCTTCTCTGTCCCTCTCCTCTGTGGCCCCCACTTGTGCAGTTGGAAACGCTTCCTAATCATGTCATGATTCCCCCTTCTTGACTGCGCACTTGAAGACGTTTGAGATGTTTTATTTATAAAATGGATGGATAGTTTGTTTATAGAAAACAATCCAAGCTTCCTTGCATTGTAATTGGTATATTTCTATGGCTGTTGAGTGACTTTACCCTGGAGTATTGACTTTGGCCTCTCAGATTCTCTGTGGTAGGATTGAAGGGACCTCCTAAAAATGTTTAATGCTGCTAAAATCCAAAGAAGGCTTACAGGCATCCTTCCTCCCCTCGTTCCCTCCCTCCTTCCTCCCCCCTCCCCACTTCCTTCTTTCCTAAGCACCCAGTGGCATTGTCTGTATTACATGAGCTTCTTCAGGTTTTAAGGAATCGTGACCCATTCCTATCATCTCTATAGGTCTTTTCTAACAGTGGATAAGGCAATGTAAATCGTTGGAGGAGCTGCCCATGTAGCCTGCCCTGTAATCCCATAGTTAGACCATTTACTCAAGAGCCACAGGGACAATAGCATCCAGACCGCCATGCATCCCCCTATGTAGTAGGAAATAGTGTTCCTAACTCCCACATTCCACTCTGTGTGGATATCCAGTCATCCCGGCCTGCCAAGGACAAGGGATTTCTTGGGACAAAGGGTTTGGAGGTCTAAATCTGGGGCTGACTTGAGAAAAGTGTCACTATCAGTCATCCTACTGAGTGAACCAGTGACCATATCTTTTCTGCTGCTGCAGCAAGGGAAAGCTTCTAGGTTGCTTGGCCAGTCCCCATTTAGAGCCCTTTGGACAGAGGGCAGAGCAGATCAGGTGCCCCAGTCTGACCAAATCTGTTATTTGTAAGATGGTAAGCTTGTCTTGTACTTAAAAAAAAAAAAAAATCTGAAGTGTGATGAGCCATTTGAGATCATGTCCTTCTGAGGAGGATACAGTGGGCATGACAAATTCAAAGCACCAGGGATTGCTCTAGGACAGTTCTGTAAGAGGTGACACTTACCTCTTATTAAAAATGAAACCGCCCTTGAAGAAGCAAAACCCACAGCCTCCAGGATAGTACAGGATGCAGGGCACCATGCTCATGTTTGCATGTGTGTGTGTGTGCGCGCATGCACAACACCTGTGCAAACATGCGCTATATAGAATAAGCGAATATCAAAAATTTACATCTTTGCTAGACAGAAACAGAGCTGAAATCTTAGGGACAATGTCTGGAAAACTTGGCTAGGAGACTTCCTGGAAGTCCTTTGAAGTGTAGCTTTTATTTAGACTATCAAGGGCATTTCTGCTGGGGATAAGTGTGTACTTTCTCTCTAGAGTCCTCCCCGATAACCCTGATAGCCTGGGTTCAACTCAGAAACCATTGAGTGGGACCTCCCAGCTCACTCTTCCCTTCTCAGTCACTAGCATCAGGGAGCGGGTGGCACTTTATGGAGGTGGGGAAGGGCGGAGTCATGCCAATCCACTTTGGGGTATTCATGACAAGTAAGAACAATTGAAAGGTAAATTACAGGTTCTTTTGCAGCTTAGAAAAGCCAGGTTCTTAGGATCACCTGGCACCTGAAGTTGTTGCTGCCTGTCAGGGTTTTCAACTCCCATTCTTCTGCTGAAAGCTAAGTGTGAGGGGCCATAGTGCTGGAGCATGGCCTCCCACTAAGCCTTGTCCTCTTGAGTTGCTAGGGCCACAGGGGGTTAATTACATACTAGGGTAGCAATGAGCATCCAGGCACTCAGGGATATTAGTATTATTCTTGCAATGGGAAGAATGCTAGCCCGCATCCTTCTCTTTGGGCACCATCTTTGAAAAGACAACCAAGGGATTGGGGAGATGGCTCAGTCAAGAAAGTGCATGAAGGACCATGTGCCGTGGTATGCACTTATTAACCTAGTGCTTGGGAGACAGATTCCTGGGGTTCCCTACTCAGCCAGCCTGGCCTACTTGCCAAGTTCCAGGCTAATGAGAGACCCTGTCTCAAAAAACAAGGGGGCTAGAGAGATGGCTTGGTGTTTAAGAGTGCTTGCTGCTCTTGCAGGGAACCAGATTTCAGTTCCCGGTCCTCACACCAGGCAACTCACAAGTGCCTGTAGCTTGTGTTCCAGGGGATCACACACCCTTTTTTGACCTCCACAGGAGCCTGCTCCCACATACAAGCATTCTCTCTCTCTCTCTCTCTCTCTCTCTCTCTCTCTCTCACATACACACACACACACACACACACATACACACATACACACACACACACACACACACAGAGAGAGAGAGAGAGAGAGAGAGAGAGAGAAATAAAAGTAAAATAAATGAAGATGGGTAACTCTTGAGGAACAACATTGAGGTTGTCCTTTGGTCTCTGCTCTCTCTCTGTCTCTCTGTCTCTCCCTCACTCCTAACACACACACAATATTCACTCAAAGATGACCATGCTTCAACTGATTCCCTTCATATGTAATCCGTATTCATTCTTTGGTCCTAGAGGAAGCTGCCATTGAGATAAAGGCAGCCATTCCCCACTCTCCCACATAGAGTCCCAGGATCTCAACAGCCAAAGTAGCCTACCTCATCGGTTTTCTGGGTCAATCTGTTCACACAGGAATCTCCTTTCAAATGCTGACCAGATGTCATCCAGGCCTAGGGTAGCAGCCTTTGGTTGGGAGGGAGTTGTGAGGGAGGCTGAACAGTATTCACCACAGTGGTGGGAAGATGAAAATTTGGAAGAACAATTCAGAGGCTGTCCCGTGGCCATGATTGTCAACTCCTCAGCAACATTTTGAGCTCATGTATTTTGCCTTCTGCCCTAATCAGTCTCTTAGGTTTGGATCCTAATGGTGTGTGTATGCTGCTTTAAACTAAAAATCACAGGGCAGGGAAACAGGAGACCTGAGATTTTGATGTCAGAAAGTCCCTCATTTCAGTTCTTTATATTAAACATGCAGGGCTGGGCACAGGTGCCTAGGACCATCTCCTGATGACATCCACATTGCTGTTGGATTCGAAGCACAAGCCATCAGTTTTCTAGGAGTTGATGTGTTAAAGATCTGCTGTGTTTTCCATAGTAGAAGAGACCATTCGCTGATATCCATGGGATGATGGAAATCACCCCATCCCCATGCTGACCTGACTATGACTCAGTGATCATGATCATGACTTCATTTCAAATTACTCAGGTCCACACCCCTGGGATCTTATGGCCATTTGAACTTGATGCCAAACCATTGGAACACTCTGGTCTACAAATAGACCTGGGAACATTTCTATGGAGATATGAGTATGAATTGCTTGAGGTGGGAAGACATTCTTGGGGAAGCTTGACCTCCTGCTCAGGAGATTTCAGAGCAAAGAGTGACTTTAGAAATGGCCATCAACATTGGATGAGACCCTTACAGAGTAGTAGGCTTGTGGAAAGCGTGTGGAATGAAGCCTAAAGAGATCCTTGAACTTTTGGTAGGTTGAGGAGCAGTCTGGATACCTGGGATCTAGTCCTCTGCTTCAACTAGTCAAGGTTATATCAGTCATTCCACCCTGCCTCTGTGGCTCAGGTGTGTGTGTGTGTGTGTGTGTGTGTGTGTGTGTATGTGTGTGTGTGTGTGCATGCGCGTGCGTGCATGCATACAATGGAGCAGGAAAGTAAAGAAGTTGCCTGTGAAGAGTGAGGTTTGTTACCCTACTTGCTGTCTTCCCTGGCTGCTGTCTATTTCCTGATTGGTAGCTCATTGTTCCTTCAGCTGCACAAGTTAGAATTAGGGCTGTCCCATCCCAGGGAAGTCCATTACCAAAGAATACTTCAGAGATGTTTGCACATGGTGTCAGTTGCACTGAGCATGAGTTTGTTGAAGGAAAAGGCAAATAGACACTCAGCTGGTGACAGGAGGGGTAACAGGGAATGACTGAGTGACTGTAAGGCAAAGGGGAGAAAATAAAACAAGTCTGTTTGCCATTTTGACCAATAAATAAAAATGGGGGATGCTAAATAGTTAATAGGGGATTTATTAGTTTGTCTAGTGAAGGGCAAATATTAAGTCTGAAATTGACCCATCCTGGGACCTGCCTTTTGGCTTTTGTGACCTGCCAGGCGCTGATCTCTGCAGACTCTTAGTTACTAAGTTCTGTTTGGTTTCTTTTTAAAAATTGTTTCCTGTCTCCCTCTTTTCTCCATCCTTTACCTACCTTTTCCACCTCCCACCCTTCATAACTCAAGTATGAATTTTGGAGCAGGTGAAAGACTGCCTGATCATAAAATCCCCTGGACCAAGGGCTCTGGCTGGCCTGGGGTTGAGCTGCCTGCAATTGGTGGCCTTGGGAATTGAGCTTACTAGGTCACCTTACAGATTCTCCATCTCTCGCCTGGACTTCAGAGTGCTAATAGGCAAAGGATTTGCCCCTCAGTAAACTTACAATGAGTTCAGTGGCAAGTGTTAGAAAGACCAGACCACGGCCATTTCTAAATCATAACTCACTGTCCTAGGAGACCATACCTGACTATCCATGACAGGTAGCTTTAGTAGGCATGTTGAGAGAGGTACTACTTAAGGAGGGGTTCTCTGGATCTATGACTATTAGAACAGAGGGGATGAGCAGTCTGCATAGCTTTCAAGAACCAGGCAGAATTTGAGCATCCCCAGTAGCAGGACATCCACTGCATTTGTGGGGTACTTGGGTCTACTTTGGGCTCTTATCCAGACCTGCTCCAGGAGACTGCCCAGGAAAATATGTCTTCCTTCCCTGCCCCAGGCTTTACAGACAACTCTCCTCCTATTGCTCATGCAGCCCACAGTTGGGAATGTTCTGGAACTGCTTCGTGACGAAAGTCCCTCTCGTATTCCAGTAATGAGCTTTTATTGAATGGGGTGTGTTAGCTTTCCATAGCTTTAGCAAATACCAGAGATAATCGGCGTTTAAAGAAAAAAGGTTTATTTTGGCTCGTTGTTTTGGAGGTTCCGGTCAGAGCCATTGCTTGGGGACAAAACTGTGTAGAAGCCTACGGCAGGGCAAAACCACTCATTTCATGGCTGGATAGAGACAGAGGGTCCCAGGTCCTACAATCTCCCCAAGGGCATTTCACCAATGGCATGAAGACTTCCCAGGAGACCCAGACATTAACACATAAGCCTTTGGTTAGCAGCGGGAGGGGAGTCCAGATTCAAACTTTAGCTTACCATTCGTTTTCAAATCCTTTGCCCTTCTGTACGAGGAGCCCTGCTTTGAAGGATAGCTGGAAGGCATCAGGGGAAAAAGCTTGTCTCCAACACTTCCTTTTCTAGGAAGCCTTCCGTGATTTTTCCTTCCCACTCAATCAGTTGGGACAGCCCTCTCACATTTTTAGGAAGCATGTTGTAGCATGTATATATGTATATATGTATGTATGTGTATGTCTCTCCTCCCATGATCCTATGTTACTAGCCAATTAACTACTTCCAGGTTGAATTATTCTGAGTGACTCCTCTCTGCTTTCTTCTGTCTCCTCTTACCTCCTCTGTTAGAACAAGAACACCCAGTCATCCACTATTGATTGGAAGTTGACCCCAAATTGCCCCATGGTGTCTGGCTCTCACAATGAGCACCGTGGTCTGCTAGTCACAGACACTCTGGTCATCGGAAGACAGGCCCAGAGGAGCCCATTGCCTTGTCCAAGCCTTATACAGGTGAGGACTGGTGTCCAGCAGGAGCAGGGTCACTGACATGGCAAATGAACAAACAAGATGTGAAGTTGACTTTCCCTGTTTGCAGTCTGTCACTGCGTCTAATGCCACATCTGCCTGCCTTCTGTTTGCCTTCTAATAATCAATAAAGCGTTATCAGAACAACAGGGAAAATATGTGAGCGTGGCTGTTTGGTTTCCATGAAGAAAGTGGAATGTGGCTGGGTTTTCCTGGTCTAACCGCAAAGCTAGGCTCATGTCTAAGGTGGGTGTAGATTCAAAGGTTTAGATCCAGGGTCCGGCGGACTTGGTTCTTTGGTAAAGTGCTTCCCACACAAGCACGAGGGCCCTCCCAGTGCTGGGGAGGCAGAGATGGGGGATCCCTGGAACTGCCTACCACCCAGTCTACCAGAATCGGTAAGCTCTAGGTTCAGTGAGAGGCCCTGCCTCAAAAAGTAATGGGACAGATTGAGGAGGACAGTTTGGCCATAACATACATATATCCTCACATACATGTGCGTATACACAAACATACTATGTGTGCCCATAAGGTTTAAATGAACATTCTAGAGAGTTTGACTTTGTCTAGTGGTGAGAAATCAAGAAAAACAAAATAACAAAATCATATGTATGTGCTTCCTTGCTCTCAGGGACTTTCCATGTAAGGAGGTTGAACAAGGCTTACACATGTGAAAATCAGTCATGTAGAGGCCAGGGGTTGGCACTGGTATGTCTTCCTTGACAATAGCTTTTCTGTATCATCATCACCACCATGAGATAGGGTCTCTCATCAAACCTTACCATTTTGGCTAGACCAGTTGGTCATCAAACTCTGGAGATCTATCTGTCCCTGTCCTCCAGTGCTAAGATTTTAGGTATACACAACAATGGTTAGCTTTTAGGTGGGTTCCAGGGATCCAAACTCAGGTTCTCATGCTTGGCCTGCAAATACTTTACCCACTGAACCCTACCCCAGCCTTTGCTGTTAATTCCTTGAGGAGAACCTATCAGGAGCTGTTGTTCTTATAGGCAAGGAAACTAAGACCAAGAGCCTGGGACTTGTCAGAGCAAACCATATTAGGTGCCCATCACTGAGCTCAGAGAGGATTCCTCAATATTCTAGCCACCGTGGTATTAGTCATTGCTGACTGTTGTAACAAGATACCATCCAATTCCAGTGTCTACTGGAGGTTTTTCTTGTCTATGCTCATGTTGAGTGTGAGTTGGCAGCAGTGGAAGTAGAGAAAGTTCTTTGCAGAAATGTTGTGACCCAAGGAGTTCTTAATTAGTCTAGAAAATAAAAAAACAGAGTCAGATATAGAGAGAAATGCTGGGAGATTGGAGAGAAGGAGCAAGCCATAGCACACCTTACCTCCTAAATGTCTCAGCAGAGAGGAGAGCAATGTCCTGTTTCTCCCTGCTTATATCCTGTTTCTGCCCAGCTACTTCACTTACAGACCTCCAGACCTCTATGGTTAGCTAGTGCCAGGCCATTCTCTAACTCCCAGACAGGCTTTATTTGTGCAAGAAAGATATCACCACACAGGACACTACTACTATATGCTAGTGTGTCACTTCTGTAGCCCAGAAGGACCACCTTTCTCTTCTGTTCACATTGCATTGGCAGGATTTGGCCAGTATGCTCCACTTGGATGCAGGAAATCTGAGAAATGCCCAGCTGTGTCCCACAAATGCTGGTGAACACCAACAGTTTCTACCCCCCCTCCACAACACAGTTAGCTGTGACAACTGGGGTGTCCCTTATTGTTTTCATCATGGTGGCCTTTTAGCTCCATACATTCTGGCCTCTTAAATGTGCTGTTGTCACAGCTGGTATATCAAAGGTGTAAGGGAAGCAAGATGGAGATGAAGCAAAGTCCTGAGTTTCACTTAGCTTCAGCGGTGACCTGGTATGATTCATTCACTCTTTCTATGCCTTAATTTCCAGGGTGTGTGTGTGTGTGTGTGTGTGCATGTTGCTGGTATATAAGCAGGTGCTGATGCACATGTGTGCATGTATGTGGAAGCCAGAAGTCAACCTCAGGTGTTATTCATAGGAGCTGTCCCCCTTTTTTATTTTTTATTTTTAAAGCAGGGTCTCTTACTGATCAACCTGCTTATCTGTCTCTGCCTCCTCAGTCCTGGGATTACACGTGTGTGCATCTATGCATGGCTTTGTACATGGACACTGGGGCTGGAACTCTGGTCTCCATGCTTGCATGATCTTACCAATTTAATTTACCAGCTGAGTCATCCCCCTGGCCCCAGTTTCCTCCTCTGATCTGCTTCTATGTGGTTCTGAAGTCTGACTGAGTGTTGGCATTTGATACAGAACTTGGAGCATCACCACTCTGTCCATATGCCATCTTGGCTTTATTTATTCAGGGCAAGTATTCTTGATACCCATTGCTTGGGAACCAAGTAGGATGATTAATCTTAATTGTCAGCCTCACCAGATTGATACATTGCTAGAAGATAGTTCATAAGGCACGCCTCTTATTGTGTCTGCCAAGGCTTTTCCAAGGAAGAGTATATTACCAGCACTCTAACCTAATCAATGGCTTGATCCTTGATGGATTTATAGTTGATGACGTCACTAAGAAGTGGCGGAAGATAGGAGTAGAGTTTAGTTAAAGGATAGAGATGCCTGGCTCATGTTTCCCTGATCACTTCCTGAATCTCTTTCTTTCCACTTCCTGTCATCTGTGAAGCGACACCTCTGCATTGTAGTCCTACCACCATGGCACTTTGTGCCAGTACACCACGGTTCCAGGCAAACATGGACTGAACTCTCTGAAACCGTGAGCCAAACTAGGATTTTAGTTTTAGACTGTATTACTGCTATTTTGTCACAACACAAAACCTGACTAACGTAAGAAGTGTTTGTAAAGCCACTCAATGATGGCTCAGTTAGTGAAGGCATTCACTGCCAATGCCCTGAGCTCAGTCTCTGCAACTGTACAATGGAGGTGGAGAACTGACTTGTGTAAACTGCCTTCCCACCTTCACATATATGTTATGGCATGCATACATGTAACCATTCACACAATAAACAAATATTTAAAAAGTGTTAAGAAGCTGGGTGGTGGTGGTGCACGCCTTTCCTCCCAGCACACGGGAGGCAGAGGCAGGTGGATCTCTGTGAGATGGAGAGACCAGCCTGGTCTACAGAGCGAGTTCCCGGACAGGCTGCAAAACTACACAGAGAAACCCTGTGTCAAAAAAATAAATTAAAGAAGTGCTTGGGATTTTGAAATATATTCATATAACATCAAGTTATCTTGGAGATGGGTCCAGGTCTAAACTCAGAACTATCTTACATTTCAAATGCACCCAGCACGCACAACCTGAAAGTTACCTTATATGGAAGCATATTTTAACATCTACGTTTTAAGTGGAGCACATGTCATGAGGTCAGATGTAGAATTTCCCACCTGTGATGTCATACCAGTACTCAAATGGTTTCAGATTGGGTGGCGGGAGGCATTTGGGGATTGGGTGGCGGGAGGCATTTGGGGATTTGTATTTTTGTACTGGGGAGTTCCAACCTGTGCTCTGAGCAAGGAAGCACGTGGGCCTAGACAGGAGCAAGTAACTTCAGATGTGCAAAACCTCTTCTGTACATCATGTGGTATCCCAGCACCACAGCGGGCTTTTGCTGTCTATGATTGAGAACAGTCAGGACTATGGACGCTGGCCTCAGCACAGCTCATCTAGCCTTAGCGCCATCAGGGCCATCTCCTGGAATCTGTCCTCATAAATGCAGTCTCAGGCACACACACACACACACTGAGCACTCAAAGCCCTTTCTATGGTCTTTCTCTCTGGGGGCAGAGCCCTTCCAGCCTTCTCCCTATGTCCACTCGCCAGGTTTAAATTCCGCCCCCACATACTTCACACTAAGGCCCCCATTGCACACCTCCACGGGCTGGGTGTGGGCTCTCAGAACAGAGACCTCGGTGGTCAGCTCAGCCTGCTCCATTTTCAGACTCCCCTGGCACCACAAGAGCATGGAAAAGCTGGCTTGTTTACAGGGCACGGGGCCAGGAGAGCATTAAACAATAAGCAACAACAAAAAAAAAAAAAAAAAAAAAAAAAAGGTCCAAAACTGATTCCCCCCCCCCCAATACAGGAGTGCAGCCATTCCTGCTGTCTGACACCGAGCACTTTCCTGTGTTTGTATAAACTTTCATCCTTCAGCAGTTACCATTCCCAGGGCAGGGCTGCCTATTTCCACTGTCTATTTATTTTGATTTTGATCATTCCTCTCTATTTGAGCACCACCACCTAATTATAAAGAAAATGGGTGTCCTATGGGTGCCTATGGAACAACCTCTCCCCGTCTCTGTACAGCTTCCCATTTCTTCCCATCACCCAGCACCCCTGCTGGGCTGGAGGCCTTGATGGCATGTAGGCCTTCAGTGCTGCTAGAAGCTGTGGCTCTCCAGGAGGGCTCTGAGCACTGGTCAAGTAAGAGACAGGGAAGGAAGGAGCTGAAGCCAGAGAGAGATGTGTCCCCCAAGGAAGACTGGAACCAGACACAAAGGGCTGTGTGGGGTTGAGCATAACTTCCCAAGAGCACTCCAGCCTGAGTTTTGTGGGAGCTGAAATCCACAGATCTCACATTTCCTGACCTCAGCAGGTAGCTTATTGTAAAACAGTTCATCCAGAGGGAAAGCATTCCTGGTCTCTGAATTTCAATCTGTGCCTCCTCTGAACCAGACTCCAGAGAGAAAGAATGGGGGTCGCTGCCTGGGTCCCCCCAACTCAGAAATACGTGTGAGTGCAGGATGGAAATCCAAACCACAAAGGCGCCTTGGAATAAGTGGTCTGCTTATCTTTACATGCACGATGTTGTGGCCCAGGACCCCTATGTGCACGTTTTGAACAATTCTCTCATCCGATGCTGGGATTCTCTTCAGCCTTGTGTTTCCTTCCATGTCGGCGTGGAGGAGGGCGGGACACCCACGATGGCACTGATAAGTGTTGGTAATTCTCACATTCTCTTTACAATTAGTTTAGTTCTCTGCCTTTTCGGTGCCGAGTGTTGAGTTCAGAGAGGCTGTGGAGAGCAGGGGTGGCCCTGACTCATTGACAAGTCATGGAATCTGTTTGACTTGAGAGTTTACTCAGTGAAGATACCAGGAAGTGGCTTGGGTGGAGGCTGGAGCTGGCTGGCTAGCCTGCCACAGTCTCCACATGAGCTGAGTGAGTCCTCAGGCTTCCCTGTCCTCCAGTTTGATGCCCCCACACACTCCTTCCAAAGAGTCCCCAGATAATCTCCACCATGTACTCTAGCTGCCTTGGTGGGAGGGGGGTGAGGACAGGGGTAACCGTTTTCTGAATGTTCTGAAACTTTGAGAAGTCTGTCTTCCTAGACCCACACTTGGCACCTAGGTTAGAGCGGCAACCCTGGACCTTGGCATTGCAGAGGGTCTGAGCACTTGGTAACAAACCGTGGCTGGCATTTGATAGACGGTTGTTGGGATGCAAGGGGTTTGCTTGTAGTGTTTGCCTGCCCAGCATGTTCAGAACCTGGGTTTGAGCCTTAGCACAGCACAGAACTGGGGGTGGTGGCACACATCTGCAATCCACAGTCTTGGTAGGTGGAGGCTGGAGGAGCAGACGTTCAAGGTCATTCTGAGCTACATAGAAGGTCCTAAGCCAGCCAGGGTCACATGAAATCCAGTCTCAAAAACAAAACCCAAACAAGTCAACTACAAAAGCCACGGGTCTGCCTGTGCCTAGAACTACATAATACCGTGGGTTCTATGTTCCTCGGGAATGTGCTTTGGCTAGATTGTCCCAGAAGAAAGCATGAGATTCTAAGGAACCACTCTGATGCATGCATGGGCCCCACTGAGGGCAATGGCAGACCCCAACATAATAGAAATCACCCTCCAACATCCTAGCACCTATGAAGGTGACCGCCTGTGGCCTCTGCTCTCAGACTTCCATCGTGGGAACACAGAGCTTCTGGTGAGCTCACCGAGCCTCTGAGCATCACTCAGCAGTTAGCAGTGAGGTTTCATCTGGAGCCAAGCTCCTAGCCCCTCCTGGTAATAGGCTCCCCAAGTTGTCTTCCAGGGCAGACATGGGTCCTGGAGACTGGAGAAGGCATCCTCTGCTGGTGGGAGGGAGGAGGAGCTGCCCAAGCAAAGTGCTGCCGACGCAAAATCCACAGGCGGGACAGCTTTGTGCCCACCGTCAGGCTCCGGTGCTCCTGGGTCAAGAGCGCTTTGAGCATGGGGTGCTGGGGGTAGGCCAGCCACTGTGTGGGGAGCTCAGCACTCCAGGGAGGGGAAGGCTTCATTGGGCTGCAGCCCCATGCTCAGTTCCGCTCTATTTAGAATCCTTTTTTTTTTTTTTGAAAGCAGCTTTGAGGATGAAAACCCAAGGCCAGGGAAGCTGAAGCTGATTGTGCTGAGCTTTCTGAATTGGGGTGGGGGAGTGGGAGGGAGAGGACCAACCTGGCAACCTCCTGGTTTCTCCTCTGCCCACCCCCCACACACCACACATTCAGTTTTCACTGCCTGCCAGCAGCTCGTCACAGTGGCCATGAATGCGTGCTAGAAACCTTTGAGACAGACTAGCGTTACCTGGGCCAAGTGAGCTGGATGAATAAAGCATGTGACCCTATGACTGTGCTCCTCTCTATGACTTGCATGCTGAGTTGGATTAGGGACACACACCCACATCTTCAGCTGTGTGCCATGAGCCTCTGCTGTGAGTGTGACAGGGGATCCCTGACCATCAGAGTGGGCTGGCTCATCCTTCACCCTCCCCTCCACAAACTGAAAGCTTTGCTAAAACAGTGTAGGAAGAGAGAGTTGTGGGTGGCCAAGAATGTCTCAGAAGTGTCTCGAAAACCTTTCCCAAAGCTTTTGCCTTTCCTTCAATCTTTGTTTTTCCCAAAGAACTTGGGGGTCTGAGGAGTGGCTTCTGTTGACCCTATGCAGACTCTCTTTAGAGCCCAGCAGGGTAGCTGATTCTATCCATTGGTCCCCTGTTGGCATTCTGGAGGTCCCTTGGCTGCAGGCTTCCTCCTTGAAGGGCATGTTAGCATACTCGACCCTCCTAGTCAAAGCAACTTTGAATCAAATGGCAGATGTTTGGGGAGAGCTTTGGGAGCAGGAGAGGGGTGATGTGTAACTGCTCATTGTTAACAGGTGTGTGTGTGTGTGTGTGTGTGTGTGTGTGTGTGTGTGTAGGTCAGAGTTCTGTAGGTGAGTCCCAAGAGCACCTGCTGGAGTGTCTGTATTCAGGTGTTTGTGTTACATATCAATTAATTGGTTAGAAATAGAAACAGAGACAGTTACTGAGAAAGGGTCACTGTTAGTATCAGGCATCTGTACAGGCCTGCCCTGGGGGTTCTGACGGGATATGTCCTCAGCTGCAGCCACTAAGAGCACCACCTGTGCACATTCACTACCTTCCCTTTTAAAAGGACCCTGCCCACCTTCCATCTCTCTCTCTCTCTCTCTCTCTCTCTCTCTCTCTCTCTCTCTCTCTCTGCCTGTCTCTCTGTCTCTGCCTCTGACTCTTCCTCCCACTTTCTCTGCCTCTCTCTTCTGCTGCTCCTTTCCCCAGAGTCTGATCTCCTTTCTCCCCTTCCCCGGTTCCCATTCACTTTCTTCCAGCTAAAAAACAAAAACCAAACCCTCCACCCAAGCTTTGTTGCATGACATTTTCCTATCACACACTGCTTTCTAAAATTACCACCGTCCTGTCTCCTGAAAGTGGGGATGGGCTAATGAGTGGAGAGAAAAACATGTGTTCAAAGCACCAGGCTGTAGGCTGTGTGGCTCTGCACAGGTATTCTACAGAGCAATAGCACCTACCTCACCCGTGTGCATACTGTGGAGGCTTTTTGAGCCTGCTTTGCTACCTGTGTGAAGTCCATGTGAGAAAGGGCTTCTTTTCTATGTTAATCTTGACATTCCTTGGTTTTCAGTCTATACTTCCCTCAAATATGAGCTCCTTGTCTCCTTGACCTCAGATTTAATATGGAGCTCCCACTTCCTCCTGGCCCCTTGGCTCTCTAACCTTGAGTGCCCTACTTCCTCGTTGACCCCAGCTTTAACCCTAGGGTTGTGCCCACCTCCTCCTTGGCCCCCACCTCTAACCCTGGGCTTCCCACCTCCCCTTCATCTCTTTATTTACTTACAAAGCAGGGGAAATCTGTTACTTTTCCAAGTGCGTTTCCCTCTATCTTATCAAGAACCACCAAGTTCAGCACACCCTCGATTAGTCACTTCCATTAACAGTGTTGATTTTGGGGTTTGTGTTTATTTTTGAAACGTGGTCTCCTTTTTCCTTCTTGCTTCCTTATGTACTAGTGGGACCGGCCACCTTTCTAGCGAAATCCTGTCCATTCTCTCCTTAGCCACCGTAAACCATCAGCCCAACTCTGCAGACACCTGTCCCTGACTCTGCCCTCAGAGGGGACATCTGTAAAACTTCAAGCGTCTCTTAAAGGGACAATTGTGGAAAGATCCCTTTCCCCCTATTTCTCAAGGGTGCTTTATTTTATTTAGTTTTAAGTTTATTTTATATGTTTATTTTTTAATTTGAGCTTTTGAGAATTTTGTACCTGGGTACTACTGTATTTCCACTTTTACCACTTCTCCCCTTCCCCTCTTCCCTTCTCCCTTCCCTCTTAAATTCCTTTTCTTTAGTTATTATCATTGTACATTGCACACACACACACACACACATGCGCGCGCAGGGGTGGGGAGAGAGAGAGAGACATGCACGATGATAATTAGATAAGAGGAATTTAGTGTTAAGTCCGTTTAGTGTTGTTCATATGTATGTGTTTAGGTCTTACTGCTTAGCATTTGATGAAGGATCCCAGTATCGTTGATTCTCCACCTCTCAGCAGCCTTTGGTTTTTAATTTTTTTTTTTTTTTAAAGACAGTATCTAGTCTTCAACTCACTGTGCAGGTGAGGAAGACCTTGAGCTCCTCACCTTCCTTCTTTCTGTGGGATTAGAGGTGTGCCACCACACCCGTTGGTGCAGTCCCAGAGACAGACCCCAGTACATACAAGGCAAACCCTCTAGGAGCTTAGCTACAACCCAAGCCCTCAGAAGGGCTTTAAATTCCCTTTGTTCCTGACTTACACAGCCCATCTGCTGCAAAGCCTTGCTGTCCCCATTCCATGCAGCCTAGTGATTTTCACTGCCTTTTCTACTGCGTCCGAAGGCAGGGAGGCTTTTGCCTTGGGCTTGCCTCCAGCATCCTCCCCTCTCTGGGTTCTAGTGAAGTGTTTCTGACTCACAAAAGCTCTGATGGCAACTTCTCTCCACACTCGCTCTGTGACTCTGGGCTCTGTCTGGTTGGAGGGTATACAGGTTTCTGGCTGAGTGATGGAAGAGTCACGGAGAATCTCTGCACATATCTTATGTTTCATCTTTGCCTGGAAGACACCCAGCATCTGCCTCCTCCCCGTTCTTACGTTCTGGCATCCACAGCCTTGCTCCTGTGCATGTGGGTGGTTCTCCCCATAGTCTGTTTCAAGCCAGTGGCCCAGTACTTACTCAGGTTTGGCCAAGGGTGCTTTGTGGCCAGCAAGTGGCAGAGATGGCCCGGTGCACCCCTTCCTCCTACCTTCCTGGGATTTGGATACCACCATCCCTGGGGAGTGGGTTCCTTTGGGGTATTTATTTATTTAAATATGGGTGGTTCCTAGACAGGAGTGTGTCACATTTCAAGGTTGGAGATCAGGGCAGACAGGAAGTGGGTGGTCTGGACAAGTGAGCAAAGGAAACAGAGAGGAAACCCACCCACCTTCATTTCACACCTTTGAGGATAGCCATGCTTCAGTGTGACCTCCTCCCAGACCCTGTGAGCTGGAGTGTGTATGTCAAGGGCACCCAGGCTGCCCCAGGGAAAGGGTCATTTGGAGATTGGTGAGCAATAATTGGATAAATCCATCCCAAGAGATTTGGTGACTATTCTCCAGCCTTGGGGAGCAGCAGGTTACAGGCCGGGTGGGCCACACTACAGCCCAACTTCAGGGATTCTAGACGATCCCCAAGGACCTGTCTGCAGGTCCTGTAGCAATGCCTTAGTCATTAAAGTGTGTCTTGCAAGTGTAAGGACTGGGCTCCATCCATAATTCCTGTACTAAAAAGCCAGGCTTGGTGGCACACACCTTTATCCCACTGCTGGGAAGGTGGAAACTCTCTGGCCAGGTAGTCTAAGCTAGTTGGCAAGTTCCAGGCCAGAGAAACAAAACCAAACAAAGAACCAGGTGTATAGTGCCTGATGAGGGTCCCCTGACTTTGTGCTTTGGGCTCCACATGCATACATGTGCCTGCATGTGTGCGTACACACACACACACACACAGAAAGACACAGACACATGCACACACAGACAGTTACACAGAGAGAGAGGGAGGGAGGGAGAGAGAGTGAGTGAACAGCAACAGCAGGGATGTTCTGGGAGATACTGTGGAGCAGTTAATGACATGATTAAATAAATACGGAGGGGTACAGCAGACACCGTGATGAGTGACCCTAAAGAGATGGGCGGACTGGAGCAGTGGGAACTGGGTCAACCAGCAGAAACCGTCTCCTGTTACTGGCAGCTATAGCACTAAGATAAAATATCTCCCACCCACTCCTGCCCTTTTAAAAGACCAGAGGTGAAGGGATGCCTTTCGGCTCAGACTTAAATCCTGCCCCACTGAAACGGAGAGATTGCCACTAGGTTAATAACTCCCGAGTGTCCAATGTAGGGTTCCGAGTTCACAGACTGGGGTCAGCTGGAGGGAGCCTAGTTAGGAAGAAAATGATGTATAGGGCTGGATAATATCTCAGCGAACTAAAGTGCGTGCCTTGCAAGTTTAAGGGTCCAAGTTCAATCCCTGGAACTCACATTAAAAATAAAAAGAAAGCCAGTGATGGCTGCCAATGTGTGCTTGTACTCCTAGTGATGAGGGGGCAGAGGAGGAGGAGCCTTGGAGCTCCCTGGGCAGCCAAATCTGTTTGGTGAGTTCTAGGCCAATGAGAGACTCTGCCAAGGAAAGGACTGGAGAGATGGATGCCCCATGGGCTGAGAACACTCACTGGTCATTCAGTCTCCAGCCTTCACATGGCAACTCACAGCTGTTTTTGTAACTCCAGTTCCAGGGGAATCCAAAACCTCCTTTTGGCCTCTGTGGGCACTGCTCACACAAGGTGCAATTACGTGCAGGTAAACTCTCACATGAAAATAAAACAAATGAATATTTAAAAAAAAACAAAAACAAGCCAGGTGTTGGAGTCACAGACTTTTAATCCCAGCACTCAAGAAGCAGAGGCAGGCAGATCTCTGTGAATTTGAGGTCAGCCTGGTCTACAGAACTAATTCCAGGACAGCCAGGGCTATATAGAGAAGCTCTGTCTTAAATAAACAAACAAACAAAATGCGTGGCACCTGAGTAATGATATGAATATGACTTCCCCCCTCATCATTGTATGTATCTGTTGGAGTATTTAGTGATGTAGTATTCTAGTGGCTATAATTTGCATGGATACAGGTTGAGTAAAATGATCTGGATGTATGGAAAACTGAACAGGTTGGTGGAAGCTATGTGCTGAAGCAAGTGTAGCAAAATCTTGACAATCGTAGAGTGAGTGATGGGTACAACATTTCTACGTTTTTGAAAATTTTCAAATACAATGTTGGGGGAAAGTACTAGCCCTTGTCCTTCCCATGATGATATTGATTGAGCAAACCCTTGTTATTGTTAGCATCTGCAACAAAAAAGTATTTTTTATTGTGTGTGTGTGTGTGTGTGTGTGTGTGTGTTGGGGGTATACACTCTACACATGCTATGGCACTTATGTGGAGGGCAGAGGAAAATATTCAGGAATTTGTTCTCTCTTTCCACCACTGGTTGTGGGGACCAAACTGAGGCTGTCATGCTTACACGACAAATGTTTTTACCTACTGAGTCATCTCACAGGCCCAGCCTACAGTTTTTAAAACTGGAGCTCTGTGGAGTGAAGTCTAATTCCTCAAGCTTGCATGTGCACATAAATCCTGGTGAGGCTCTGTATAAAAGTGGGGCTAAGTCATCAAAGCTTGACGGGACCTGAGACTGTGCATGTCCTATCAGCTCTCAAGTGATGTAGATGCTGTTGGTCCATGGACCACACCTTGGTATGGATGAGAGGACTCTCCCTGGTCCCTCTTCTCTATATAGTTAGATGGATTTCCATTTGGGCTTCACATTGGAATTGCCTGGAGTGCTTTCAAATGCACTGATGTCTGGAGGTGTCTTATTCCCAGGTTTAAGTGCTCTGGGCTGTAGCCTGGGGGAAGAAGTTTGAAAGCTACTCTGATGAGTGTAATGTGTGTAATGAGTGGTTTCATGTAAGGAACAAAGTACATGTGGTGTGTGTGTGTGTGTGTGTGTGTGTGTGTGTGTGCATGCACAGGTTCATGGGTACATAAGAAGACATCCCTCAGGTTCTGCCCATCTTGTTTTGAGACGGGGTATCTCACTGGCCTGGAGCTCACCAAGTAAGGTGGGCTAGCAGGGCTGTGAGCCCAGGGATCCATTTATGTCTGCTTCTCCTGTGCTGGGTTTATAAGCACAAGTCATGATGGCAGGGTGATCTCCCTGGTTTTGTTTTGTTTTGTTTTAACATGGGTTCTGGGGAGGTCAGGCCCTCATGCCCTCAAGGTAGGCTTTTAAACAACTGAGCCATCTCCCCAGCCCTTCCCTAGTGCTATTAAATTGTAGGAAATGCAATTTTGCACAGGACAGCGTGTTCCATGTTCGAGCAGGTGTTCACTGATCTCCCCAGTAGCGATGGCATTTCTAGTGATGGTAAAAGGCTCTGTGGTACCTCCCCTCCATTCTACCTGACTTCATTTCTAATGAGAGTGATTAACAGCCAGGATTTTATTGAGTGTGGTGTACTTTCCATGTATTAGATCATCTAACCATCTGGGCAGCCTGGTGAGGCAGGCATTTTTGTCTTGGTTTACACATGAGGGCGTTGAAATTGATGGGTAACGTGTCCATGATAATGTAGTGAGTCTTGGGCAGAGACCCGGACTCGGACCGCTCCACTTCTACTTCCTGTTCTGTGTGTGTACATGTTTATATGTGTGCATGTTCATACATGTACATGCTCATGTGTGTATACATATTCATGTGTATATGTCCATGTGTGTATTGTGTTCATGTCCATGCATGCATGTGCATGTTCATACATGTGAATATTCATATGTGTATGGATGCCCGTGTGTATGTGTGCATGCTCTTATGCATACAAATGGTCATGTGTTTATGTTCATGTTTATGTTTGTTCATGTTCATGTGTGTTCAGGAAGTGTATGTGTGTTCATGTTATATGTGCACAATCATATATATGTGCATGTTCATGCACATGTGTGTGCATGTTTACGTGTGGGTACATATGTGTGTGGAGGCCAGAGGTCAATATCAGGTGGTTTCTCAGGTGCTATCCAATTTCTCCTTTCTTCTTCCCTCCTTCCTTTCTTCCTTTCCTTCTTTCTTCCTTTTTTTCTTTCTGTGTGTATTTGTGGCATGCTTATGTGTCTGTACATGTTTTTGCATGTGTGTGGGTACGTGTGTGTGTGTGTGTGTGTGTGTGTGTGTGTGTGTGTGTGTGTGCATGTCTGTGGAGGCCTGGGGTTGATGTGAGGAATCATTCCCTGTTGCTATTCTACCTTATTCAGTGAGGCAAGGTCTCTCAAACCCAGGCATCACTGACAATGACTCTGGAGATTCTGACTTGCCCTCCCAAGGCTAGAATTAAAGGTCAATTTTACCTGGTTTTGATGTGAATTTCTGGGGATGGGGGGAATCCAACCTCGGGTCTTCATGATTGGATGACAAGTGCTCTAACCATCAAGCTATCTCTTCACTCTCCACTTATTGTTTTGAGACAGGGTCTCTCACCAAAGAGAACTGTCATGGAACTCACCAAACATACCAGACTGGCCACCCAGTGAGGCCCAGGATGCCACCGATTTGACTCCCCACTGCTGGGACGTTTGCCTGGGTTCTGGAGTTTGAACTCAGGTCCTCACTCTTGCATGGCAGGAGGCATTTCCCCAGCTCTCAAAACCTCTATTCTTGAACAATTCTATCATTCTCTCAACTTCACAGTCTATGCCAGGGATTGACACACTATTGTGCACGGGCCAGCTCTGTCTGTTTTATGGTTTTGATTAGACAATGTATGCTAGTTATCCATGCTTTGTTGATAGCTACTGTCCCTCTCCAATAGCAGAGGCAATTGGCACAACACAAAGGGCATGACCCACAGAGCCTGTGACCTTTAATACTGGCCCTTGGTCCATTACCCAAACTGTGATGGATGCTTGAGGCACTTAAATAGGACAAGAATGAAATTCCCAGCCAACCCAGAGCAAAAAGGATAGCCCATGTGAGATGAACTTGAACTCACGATCCCCACTTGAATGTTGTAACTCAATCCATGGCCTGCATTCACTCAGGGTAACCTATTTCCTCTGCATAGATTTCGTTTTGATGCCAGATTTTCTGATCTGTTTTCTTAAGAGCAGAAGGTCCTGATCCTAAAGCCCTGGGGCCATCACACCACTCCCTGCGGAGTGGGGTGAGGGAGGCCAGCTGCAGGCCACCTTCCGCTCCAACACTGTGGGAGGCCTGTGTGGAAAACCTCCAGCCCCTGTTACTCTGGGGAGGTGTCAGCAGCAAGAGGCTTCCGCCCATCCCATCAACCATCCAGCAAGAAGCTCTAGCAAAAGGTCAGGAGGGAAGAGAGCAGAAAGGAAATGCCAATCAATTCATCAAAGCCCCGCCTTCCTGTGGCTTCTAGGCCAGGAGCTTAGCGGGAGCATCCTTGACCCACCCCCAGGGGTGCAGGGAAGGGTAGGCAGGGAAGTGCATTTGGTAATGATTCTGGATTTCCTGTTTTCCTTCTGTCCAGGGGGCTTTGGGATATGCTAACTCACATTAGATGCGTACACATGCAGTCTACATCCCTTCTTACACATGCAGTCTACATCCCTTCTTGTCTCTATTCCCTTCTTCCTTCTCCCCTCCCCCTCTCTTCCCTTCCTCCTCTTCCTCCTTCTCTTCCTCCTCCTCTTTTGCTAGTTTCCCTCTTCTAGGGCTTTCTTTCTTTCTTTTTTTTTTTTTTCTTCCAATTGTTTTTAGCTGGTGGGACAAAGCAGAGGGCTAAGTGCTCAGTTCCCCTGCCTCAGCCCCTGGAAAATGTGTGGGAAAAGAAACGTAAAGGAGCAGCAGAATCCGGCCAGAGTCCCCCACCTAGAGTCCCCGGGTTTGTCTTGTGAGCCAAGGAGACTCGAGATGTGCACAATGGTAAAGTCACTGGAACATGTAGGCAGTGCTTACTGTCTACAGCGGGCAGGAAGGCACAAAAGGAAGTGCAACCTTGGGTTACAGGGAGGGCTCAGTGGATAAGGAGCTTGCTGTGTTCACCCGAGGACCTGGTTCCCCAGGAGCCGTGCAATGCCAGATGTGGTAGTGCGCATTTGCAAACCAGCACCTCTGAGGTAAGGTGGGAGGTAGAGGAGGGCGCGGGGAAGCCTGCGTGTGAGCTAGCTAAGGTGGTCTCTGCAGCGGGGAAAGGCAAAAGACGTCTCAAATAAGGTGGAAGGGCAGGGCCGGTGCCTGAGGTGGTCCTCTGCCCTCCACATGCATGCTTCAGCATGCACCCTCTATACACATGCATCATACACATGTATGCTCACATAATACATATACAGAGAGAGAGAGAGAGAGAGCAATAAGAAAGATGCCTTGAGAGGGGAGAGAATAAAAAGAGCAGAGGGCTGGGAAGAAGAGGATGATGGGGAAGGGAAGAGGGGAAGGAGGAGGGGAAGGATCAGGGGTCAGGAATCCTTTGGCTCAGGTTTCTCTTCCAAGCAGTATTGGGTTGATTTAAATGTTCAGGACATCTGTCACTGAATAACCCAGTGAGAAGTAAATCTGGCCATCACTTCCCAGCACATTGCATGCTGTTCTGGGTCTGCAGCCTTGTTGCTGGGTAGTACTAGACCCTGGGGCAGCCCCTTTTGCTCCTTGGGCTCAAAGGTCTGGCTTGCAAGGGGGCTGGCCCGCTGGGGCTCCCTGCTGGAGGAGCCTGGTCCCCACGAACAGAGAAGCCATCAGGATCCAACTGCCCTCTTCCCCTTCAGTGGACACTTTGATTCATTTAAAGGAGAAGAGAGAGCCCTTCCTGGCAACACTTTCCAATGTCCTACCCCTCCCTGGGCCTGGCTCCATTGGCCTTTACTCTGAAGGAGCAGGGTGCTTCCAGTTAGGCTTGTCCTCTTCTGAATTTGGAGTAGAAGTGAGGCATTCTGGGAATGGGGTGGATGGGTTGAGCCTTGTTGTTCATGTTCTACCTACCTTATGTGTGTTGAGGAGGGAGCCTCAGGGTAGATATGGGTGGCTTGAATCTGCTGGTCATAGAGCCTGGCTGAGGGGTGGGAGTGATGGTTGTGTTGTTGCTGTGGCTAACCCTGTATCCAGGGCTGCAATGTGGTCAACCCTCCAGACTTCACTGTTTCTGATCGATAGCTCAGTCTAAGGCTAAGCTGTCTGCCGGGGTGGAAAGTCTAGCAACCTGCATATCAGATATTTGCATTACGATTCATAATAGAGACACAATTACTGTTATGAAGTAGCAACGAAAATAATTTTATGGTTGGGGATCAACACACATGAAAGACTGTTTTAAAGAGACACAGTGTTAGGAAGATTGAGAACTGCTACCTAGGCTTTTTCCAGAAATAAAGTGATCTCTATGCTTTCACTAAAAATAATGTGTGTTTTATACGTGTATATATGTTTGTGTGTATTCTTGGGGTGGGACGTGTGCACTCACGTGTGTACACATGTGTGTGTGGTGGCCACAGGTCAATGTTGGACATCACCACATCACACCTGTCTTTCTGCCTGCGTGCTGGGGATTCAAACTCAGGTCCTCAGGCTTGTCCTTCACAGACTGAGCATCTTAGCCCTTCTGCTGCCTTGTGACCTATCCAGGTTCTTCTGAATTTCCCATCCACTCTAAGTCCTGCTTAGTCTGTGCTCCAGCCTTACATAAAGGAGCATTACATCTGATCATTTCTATCCGGCAAAAACTACATCTCAGTTTATCATGATACACACACACACACACACACACACACACATATTCATTCTCATGAACATATGTGTGCACATATGTATATACTTTTAGCATATACATACATAATGTATAAAGAGTTTTACAGAGGCATGGAGTCTTTACATAAAATATCTGGTTCCCTGCCCCCCTGGTAAAATGTCCAGCTCATTCCAGTTTACCCAGGACTGTCTTCATTTTAAAATAAACCTCGTCCGGCTCAGACCTAAACAAATTGGGAAATCCAATTACCTTGGAGCCAGGCATTAGCATCTGTCATCTCACAACCCCATGATGACACTGTAAATTAGGCACTGTTTTTACAGATACAGGAATGGAGATGTTCAGAGAGCGGTTGGAGGTGACACAGTTGGTTGCTCCTGGGCTAAGAGCCATGCCTGCGTGTTTTCCACAAGGACACACTAGATCTTGCAAATACAACCAGGGACAGCCCTGTTGATAACCCAGATGACTAACAGTAGCTGCCCTAGGTTGAAAACAATCATCTTCCAAAGGCAAAAACAGAAGCTCTGGAGGAGGAGAATGTTCTAGATGCTTCATCCTGGCTAGGTTCAGGCAGCCCCAGAGTCTCCTGCTTTGAATTCTAACACGATCATGGACTTACCTCCAGTCACCTGGCACGCCTGAAAACTGAAAAGTGTCCAGACTGCAGACTAGACCCTCTCCCTCCTGTGGGCTCCTCCACCCACTAGTGCTTCTCCCCACAAGTCCCTAACAGATTCTCCTGGCCCTCCTGCCAGACCTGCTTGGGGCTGCTGAGCCTGGCCAGGAGCAGACAAACAGAAAGATGGAGAACTAATTGCTGTTTTCTCTTAGGCTGCCCTTTTAGCCCTGCCAAATGAGGGTTTTCATGCTGTAGGGACCCTAATCCTGTGCTGACACCTGGAGGTATCCCAGGCATGGAATCCTTCTTGCTCGTTATCATGGGCTTGCTTCCCAAACCCGTTCCCTCCCAGAGCTGTCCCACCCAGGGTCAGGAAACCGGGTCAGGCCATCAGGCCATTCCATCCCCAGTGGGCTGAAAGAGAGGGGATCTTTGGGGAGTTTCTCCCTTTCAGAATGGAGGCCTGGAGTGTAGACTCCCCTGAGGACAGAGGCCTGTCTCCCCTGGAACTTCAGGCCATGAGCAGTAACTGAGAGTCCCTGAGAATAAGAAAGCAGCTCTAGTCAGCTTTGAGGACCGTTCTCCAGGCCACTGGGAGGGGAGGAATTCTGAGGAGAAAGCACCCCTTTGCCTGTTTTCTGTGCATGAAGCTTGGTTGCTCAGCACCTCCTGTCCCAGCCCCACTTTGCCCTCCATCCTGTTCCCATTGAAATAATCACTGGGTAGACCCAGCCTGGTTGTGTTGCCATGACAACTGCTCTAATTTCTTTTAATCCCAGTGTTCCTTCCTAAAGGGACCCCCCCACCCCAACCCCTTGCAATGTGTTTTAATTGTAATGACTCCTGGGTTTTCAATAGGTAATGACCACGTGTGGTGAGCCAGTACTGGCCTGGCTCCATCCCCAAAGCTGCTTGCCCAGCGGCGCCAGGCAGGGCTCTGCCCCCCAGCATGAGTCCAGGAGGAACCCAGGGCAGACTGGAGCAGGGATGTGTGGCCTCAGAACTAATGAAGACAAGCAGGGGCCCGAGGGGCTGGGCTCTGTGAGTGAGGTTTGTGTTCTGAGGCCATTTGATGGTATGTTGCCCCCTGGCTCATCTTCTCCCACAACTTGAAGGGAATCCATGCACCGCTGCTTGAGCTGGCCCCAGGCAGTCATGCTACTGACTGCCTCAGGGTTGGAACCCTCCCTCCACTGCTCATCACCCACCTTCCAACATTCCTAAGACAGATACAACTCCCCACAATAAAGGCAGGCTGGGTACAGCTCCAAGGAAGTCTTGCTGGCAGGACAGTGTTTGACAAAACTATTTATTAATAAAATAATGTTCATAGGAAGTTTAAAGAAATAAATCTGGCTGTGGAGATACATAGATTATAACTGAACCAAAAAAACAAAACAAAAAATAAAAAATAAAAACAAACAAAAAACCTAGAGAATGGACTAGGGAGATGGCTCAGTGGATAATGCCTCCCAACAGTGAGGACCAGAGTTTGAATCCCCAGAATCCAAGTAATGCTGACACAATGCATGCATCTTCGATCACAGTGCTGCCATGGTGAGGAAGACACGGGATTCAGGCAGCTCCTGGGCCAGTGAACAAGAGCCCCTGACTCAAACGCAGTCAAAGCCGAGGCCCGAATCACTACATTGTTCTATGACCTCTACGTGTTCAATATGGTGAGTGCACAGTGGCTCTCACACAGGTATAAGTAGACACATGGATGGATGGATGGATGGACAGGAAAACACACACATGCTCTCACTCACATGCATGTACGGATGTACCAGTGTGAAAGGAAGTAAAGAGAATTGTCCAGAGTCCCCCATAACCCCAGAAGTTAACACTCTAACAGTTACTTCTGGGAACTGAGATGTACACCCCGAGCAGCCAGCATGGCAGATTTTCAGATGCCCTGGATCCTCACTCACTCGGCCCCCATGCAACTTCCATCTGGACTTGCTGCTTGCTTTTCTAACTGGCTCCAATGCAATCTGCCTCTCCACCAACCACAGAGCTGTCCAAAGCTACCCTGGCTTGTCCTGTGGAGCTGCCCTTGGAGATGGAAATGTCCCAGTCTGTGCTACCTAGTGGATTATATAGCCTTTAGCCCCACAAGAGCTCACTCGCCATCGGAAGGCTCTGGAACAGTTGAAACGGGACTAGTGCAACCGAAAAGGGGACTTTCAATGTATTTGATGTTTGTAAAAATTTTACGTTACCTTTGCAGCTACCATACTGGATAACAGAACACTCCATTGGGAGGGTCAAGCTCAGAGTTTGCATGGCCGTTCCTTGGGAAGAGAATGCCTAGTTCAGTGCAGACAGCCTCGGACCCTCTTGCTGGCCCCTCTTTTCTTGATCTTTATGCTTTCTGTGTGGGCTATCTCTCTGGTTGCTGTTCCTCATATAGGCCTACTGAGGTGTGAACAGAAGTTCAAGCAGCTATGTCTGGGGGAGAGAGTTTAGTCAGAGGGCTTGAGTTCCAACCCAGGAGCCCTCGTAGGAAGGTGGGGATCACGTCCAGCCGTGGTGGCACATACTTGTAACCTCAGCATTGGGAAAGTGGGGAGAGGGAGAGCCCTGGGGCTTCCTGACTAAGTAGCCTGGCCTACTTGGTATACTTCAAGCCAATGAGAGATGCTGCCTCAAAACAAAAAACAACAAAACAAAACAAAAAAGAACAAAGGTGGATGGTGCCTGGAAGGAATGGCGGCTGACGCTGTCCTCCACAAGCATATACAAACATATGTACATCCACCTGTACACACATGAGACATGAGCACCTCTCCCCCACCCACCCCAGAGAAGGGAAGTGAGTTCTATTGAATGCCACAGTGCCACACTGAACTCACAGGGCCACCTTGAGCCATCGGGTGCTGCCCCAGACTGCTCCTCCCTCCCTCCCTCCCCAGGGACCCCAGCACACAGGTTCCGGTTGATGCACCACTGTTGCAGAACCCCTTGGTTCCCATCTGTTCCTAGCACAGCTCTCTCAGGCTACGCTTCCCCTTCGCCCGCTGAAACATTAGATGTTCAGTTGGGAGTCCAGCAGCAAAAATATTTCTGAAATTGTGTGTGCATTTTTTTCTCTTCTAATTTAATGTGCCAGACAAGCCTCCCTGTAATTAAAACCAGAAAGGGACCAGACTTAGACAGAGATTTGAAGGCTGTAAAATTCTAGGACAGGTTTATGTAAAGCAATTAAAAAGGGAGTTAAAAATTGTTAAAAAATTAAACACTAATTACTTTTTTTCCCCCTCCTCTCATTTCTGCTGAGCTGTTCTGGCCACGGAGCTCGAAGAAAGATATAAAACGGGGGAAGGGGGGGTCAGTTTTGCTTCATTGCTGTAAATCATGTTCAACCCAAGCTTCTCCAAATTTTGCAGCCGAACCCATCTGCTGTCAATTAGCCTACATCATGCCTTTTCAATTAGAGTGGTTTAGGGAAGTCTGGTAGCGAAGTGTGCATGGTGTGTGTGTGTGTGTGTGTGTGTGTGTGTGTGTGTGCACGCACGCGCGTGTCTGTGTGCCTGTGTGTGTCTATGTGTGTGCCATTAGGTGGTTTGGGGGAATGGGAGAGAGGTAAAATATGATTTTAAGCTGCGAAGTGGAAATATCTTTTAAAAGGTGTGATGCTAGTTTAGTGTTTTCCATATAAAAACAGGCTATTATTTGCCTTGCTGTGGGGAGCAGTGAAGGGTGGAGGCAAAGTTGAGGAGGTGAGCAGTGGAGCTGGAGGGAAATTCTTGTTGTTTGGAGCCCAGTTCCATCTGAGCGGGGTGCATGCCCGATACCCGGGCACTGTCTGGGGGCTGTCTGGTGGAGGTGTTCTCAGACCACCAGGCTGTAAGAATCCAGGTTGGGGCAGGAGAGGTGACTACAGCAAAGGGATCTTGGGGCACCTACATGGATGGACACACTGTTTCTTGCTTAGCAGCAATGTGGAATAAACATTGGAACCTGTGACTTAGAGAAAGTCTACACTGCAGTGAGAAAATTGTGCATCGATAAAGGTGGCTGTTGTCGCTCTCGGAATGTTCTTCCAATGTCTGAGATGGCCAAGGCACTGTCCCTGCAGTGGGGGAGGTTGGGAGCAGTCTCTGAGGACAGGTATGGGGGCATCAGTGCTTGACTCTGTCCCTTGGTTAATGTCAGGTTGAGGAGCTGGTTTTGCCTGGGGCAGGAGTTTCTGTGGTTCCGTCTTTGCTCTGGTGGCTTAGGCACTACCTGTGGTTCTTAAATCTGGTGATCCCATGCCCCCCCAGTTCCTGACTTCTCCCCAGATTCTCAGGTGGACCACACCTGATAGACAGATGAAGCCGTGGGTGGTACTTTGTGATATAAACGTATCTATCTTTACTAGCCCCGGTGAAGGAATTCTTAGCTGGAGTAGAGGCAGGAGGTGAGCATTTGCTGTACTGACTCGGTTGGTCTTCAGACTCTCGGTCCCTCTTCCTCTGCCTGCCTCGAGCCGCCAGCCTCTTGCCTGTCAGAAACCGTGCTCCTAGACTGGAAGATGCGAGATGGGATGTCAGTGAAGGCAGGCCTTGTAATAGCAGCTGGCACTTGCAAAGTCAGGTACACATTGATATTAGTGATAGGAATACAAGCTATGATTTATGGAACACGTAAGGCATCCAAGTACTAGCCTGAACACTTTACCCAGAATTCCCCTTTTTAGTCACTTGCCCGGGATCATACGAGCACAGATAGAATCTCAGCTGGGTTGCAAGCCTGGGACCCCCACATTGAGTTGTGACCAGTAGTGTGTGGGGGGAATCTTGAAGAACGTTTGTAAGTCTGTGGCTGCATGTGATTAATCTTCATTTTGAACATGATTGGAGCTGGAGTTGCCCAGGAAACAGACCTCTGGGTGTGTCTGTGAGGGTTTTCAGAGGGTTTTAATGGAGAAGGAAAGCCATGCTGTGAGTGAAGCTGGGATGCCATGCGCAATGAAGGAGTGGGGCTGAGAAGAACAGCATGCAAACTCACCCCGGGACCAGCCTTGGTGGACACAATGGGACCAGCCTTCGTCACCACACCTGCCACCGCCATGCCTTCCCTGACACGATGGACAGATGGACCGAATCCTCTCTTACACTGTGTGTAAATAACACACTGTGCTTCCACACTGGGTTTTGGAAGAGCTGTTTGTCATAGAGATGCACCCTTGGAATTGTTTACTGATGGTTTGGGCTGGACTGATGATGTACCAGCCTTGGAAGTTGGTCTATCTGGACACACATTCTTGCTGTGCACATGCGACGTCTGTCGCCATCACCTTGACCCATCTCCAAAGTAAGGCTCACCCTAAGCCCCCTGGATGGCTGATGTATCCCATGTGCAATGTATATCTGGCAGGAGGGGACACTTGTCAAACACTGGGCTCCAGGCATTCCTTGCTGGTGGCCTGATTCTGTGCAGCTTGACCTGCTTTCTTCCTGGATCAGAGCTTGTGGCTTTCTTCAGGACATGGTTAAAGGTCTTTCGAAGAAGTGATTCACCCTAAAGAAACCATGAGTGGGATACCTTCCTTGGAGCAAGCCCTCACCACTAAGGGTTGGGTCATTGTCCCCCATCCAGGAACTCCAACTATTCTGACTCCCTCTCCCAGGGAAAGGTCACCTGGGGCTTCTGAAGACTCCTGCCTTTTGCAGTGGTTAGCTGGCCAAAAGTTGAAGACAATTCAGCCTGTGTTCTCTGTCCATGGCTCCTTCAGGATGCCTGGTGACCTGCTGGATAGTCTGGATGAAGAAAGGGCCTCTGCCTTGGTGCAGAAAAGGTCTGCCAGTCCCCAAGGCCGACCTCACTCTGAGCCCCCTTAATCCGACAGCTGAGTGCAGTGAGCCAGGACCAGGTTTCTGAGGCGGGAGTAGGGGGTGAGGGTGCGGGAGGGGGGTTGTGCCAGGCACTGGTGTTCTCTGTACTCTCTGGGTGGTAGAGAGGTTGCTGCCTGGCTCCTCGGAATTGGCAGGAGATGGGAAATGGAACATGGAGGCAGAGGCTTCAGTTGGCTGCACAAAGGTGCCTACTGCTTGGAGCCCACAATGGAAGGAGAATCCGGTGAAGACAAGCAGGAGAGGCTGGGGGAGTTGGCAGTTATCAGGTGTTCTGGTTATCATTTGCTGTTCACCCCCATCTTTCCATGCACCCCAAGCCTGGCGTGGCTGAGGCCTCCCTTGCCCCAGCTCTTGGCACTACATTTCTCTCCAGCTCCTGGCACTCTGTATCTCCCTAAGTTTTGGCACCCTATTTCTCAGCCCTGCCCATCTGCCCTTAGAATAAGTAACTGGAAAAGCTTTTCTTTCCTTAGGGCTGGGGTCAGATGAACCAGCTGCAGGTCTCTGGGCAGCCACTTGGACAGGGTAGCCTGCGCCTTCTCTGGGCTTCAGTGTCTTCGTTTGTAGACTGAGGGTAAATCATTTAGCACACTCCTGGAGAGCTAACATAAAAGCTAACCCAGTGCCTAACACTCCAGTCAGTCAAAAAGAAAGACATGAATTACCCCATATCCCACAATCCACTGCCTCCAGGGCCTTCATTCCAGGGACCACCTTGGACTGAGTAACCTGACTCTATCTGTCCATTTATTGGAAGAAGCCTGTCGAGGCTCAGCCAACTCATTCTAGGGCCCATACGGAGTCACAGGATTAGGCTGACGATCAAACTTCTTGCTGCTGACTACTGTTCCTGGCGGCAGTGGCGACCCACTGTCCTGTTTACAGACACATTTGCTGGAAATAGTTGAGATTTTTGCATGATCATGGAAAGGATGACCCAACCAAAAGGGAATCTCACTTTCCACACCCATGCCTGCCAGCAGTACGCATCCGAGCCCACCCTTCTGGCTTTCATCCTGCCTTCATTGAGGCAAGTGCCCTTGAATGAGACCCTGAAGTGCCAGCCTCCTGGTTCTGGGGAGCCCTGCTATCAGCTCAAGGGACAGGACGTGAAGAGCCTGTGGTTTCTCAGGGAGAATACTCCTGCACGAACTTGTATGAGAGCTTCTATCTAGCTGGGCAGCATCAAATGGAGATGAGAGTTGGGTTTTAGACTCTACTGCAAGCAATGCCTCCCTTCCAATGTGTGCTTAGCCTGACACAGGGCGTTTCATGGATAGAAGAATGTGTGTGAGAGTTAAGCTGCTGTCTGTCATTCCAGGCAGCCTCATATGCTTCTATAAATCTCTCTTCTGGTTTGGAGTTTATGGTATACATTCCTCCATCAATCTGTTTGCATTTTTAAAAGTTTAATTATTTGTGTGTTTGCATGCAGATGTATGCATCCGTGCACAGGGACAAAGGCCAGAGGAAGACGTTGAGTATTCTGCTCATTCTCTGCTTTGAGACAAAGCTAGGCTGGGGTGATGGGTGCCCGTGACTGCCTAGGTTTTTATGTGGGTTCTGGGGCTTTGAGCTTGGTTCCTCATGGCTGTTCAGCAAATGCTCTTACCCATGAATCCATGTCTCCAGGGCCTCGTGTGTGTGTGTGTGTGTGTGTGTGTGTGTGTGTGTGTGTGTGTGTGTGTGTGAGAGAGAGAGAGAGAGAGAGAGAGAGAGAGAGAGAGAGAGAGAGAGAGAGAGATGGGGGAGTTAGAATCTCACTGTATCACCAAAGAAGACTATTTTTTTTTTTTTGGTGAACTTGTAACCCTCCTACCTCCACCCTCTAAGTTCAGGACTGTAGTTGTGTGCCATGGTGATGGTTAATGCAGTTCTGGGGACTGGACTCAGGACTTAATACATGCCAAGCAAGCACTGTACCAAGGAAGCTATATCGCCAGCCCCCGATCTACCTGTTTCCTTACCCATCCATCTCACTTACCAGCCCCAGAACTCCTTGAAGGCACAGGCTGTTTTTCTAAGGTACCTACAGGGTCCTTGGCGGATGGAAGAGGGTCTCTCTAAATGCCCATTGGATGGATAAGTGAGGGGAGACTAAGCAGAGAGATTACTTTGGTGGACACAGCAGGGTTTTAAGAGGTGATCCTGATCTTCTGAATGTCAAGATGTCCCAGTCTGGTATCATAGCCTGAGCTTGCTGTGTATGTTCCAGGGTGTCTATGGTTTGACTATGTAGGGAGCATGAAGTGGTACTCTGAATGATGTCCCAGATGCCCCATGGGAGGTACCCCAAACTACCACATGAGAAGTCACATAATAGCCCAAATGGCCACTTTCCAATGTGGAGAGAAAGGGGCTTCATCTGGACTAGAAGCTTCCCTGCCTGGGTTGAGGGTAGCTAGCTCAGGAGAAGCTTCAATGGTGATGGGCGGAGGGGTACATGGCAGGGCGGCCACACCTGCCCACATAGCCAGCATGAGTCAGCACCTGGATGAGAATGAGAAGCATCATTGAAGTCACCATGTCCTGTGCACATAAACACTTCTCGGGAGTCAGAAACCTGCATCTTTCATCACTGGGGACCTTCTTCCAGCAGGGTCACAGCCTCTGGGGTTGTTTGTTCCAAAGTGCAAGACTTGAGGCCACTTCTCTTTGGAGGAACAGCCTGTGGGGCACCAAGACCATTGGACAAGTCTAACCATTCTCTGGACTGCAATCCTAGCTCCACCGAGGCCTTGCCTCAGCCTCACCATGTACTTTTATGTCAGTCTCCTCTGTTGCAACTGAAATAATCTCCCTTCTCTGACCTTCCAGAGTTAGGACAACAGTGAGGCCTGAGATGGCCATTCAAAAGTATCTTCCCCAACACTGGGAAAATGTCAGGTGCTCTTGGTGTTCGGTGTGAGCGGTGCTTAGCAGGGCTCCTGTGAGCACTGCCCTGAAAGTCCCTGCTGCTTTCCTTTAGCTAGATCATCTAGAACTTTCCCTAGATCAGAAACTTGCTTTGCTTGTTTGCTTTGGCCTCTGATGGAGACAAAGGACCTCGTGAGGGAGAAGGGTAGGGAGTCTCCTGATAGCTGGGCAAATGGCCAGTACTCCTGGCCTGGACACCACCTCAAGGAAGCTGAGGTTGTGGTGACCAGTGCAGTCCATGTGACTTCTCTGCAGACAGTGGATGGACATGAGATTTGGCAAATTTCCTGTGCCACTGGCCCATCCAACTCCTCTTGGAACAGCCTGGTCCCTGCCCCCAGGGGTGTGCTGGTCCCTTTGAGTTGTGCCAAGTTCTCACTGAACCTGTGACAGAGTCCAGTCCCCAGTTGTTCCTGCCCAGGTTTCAACCATTCTGAAATACAATATAAGCCAATAACACCATCTACCTATGGCCTCTGACTTACTCTAAATCCTTAATTTTAGAGTATTGCTGGCTGGTTTTGAAAAACTATGGTTTTATATCTTCAACTTGAGTAAATACTACAAAAGAAGGTAGGGAAGAGATGGGTGAGTAAATTAATATAAAAATAACAAGAACAAAAGTCCTATGTGATGTCATAGGCTTTAAGAATAATTCCCTTGGATCCTTTAATATAGTGAAGCCAAGCTCTGAACCAATGGCTAATGTAGGAAATTAGGAGTCCCTAAGCCTTCTTATTTTTAGGGATCCCTCCCAAGAACATTAAAATGCACACCACCCTCCCCATTAAATATAATTTTATAGGGGGAAATGGGAATGAGGAGAGAATAGTAACTTTGGGTTAGTTTGAGTGTTAAGGAAAAAGAGAATCTGCTGTGATTTCTGCTTTTATTTTATTTGTTTGCATTTGCTATAACTTTGAGAATTGACTAATGATTGTAGCTGATGGGGCTATTTTGTAAATAGGTAACTGAACATTTGGAAGGGGAATAAAAGGTTTTGCAGTTCTCTGTATTCTGGAGCCAATATGAGAGAGAGAGAGAGAGAGAGAGAGAGAGAGAGAGAGAGAGAGAGAGAGAGAGAGAGTTTCAAATTGTTGCCATGGGTTCTTGAACACCTAGAGTCTTTAGCCACTGTCCGCATTATCTCAAAATTCTTTCTGGAGTGAGGCTGTGGTTTGCAAGATCTGTACTCCACATAGTTTGTGGTGTGTGTGTGTGTGTGTGTGTGTGTGTGTGTGTGTGTGTGTGTACCTGTACACATGTGTATGAGGTGTGTGAGCACATGTGAGTGAGTCAGTTACCGGCCATCTTTTCCTGAGAGAGGGTCTCTCCCAGGCCTAAAGCTGGCTTGGCTGGCCCCAAGCCTTGGGGATCCCCTTTTCCCATCTCCTCCACCTTGGAAGTACAAGAGTATACCCCCACTTGTATAGGATCTGGGGAGCAAACTCAGGTCCTTGTGCTTTTTCATTGAGCTGTAGCCCCAGTCCCCCCCCACCCCTATGGCTTCTTTCAGCCTCACCTTCTCTATCTGTAAATGGGGCTAATTTGCTCTCTCTATTTCTACAGTTGTTGGGAAGATAGCTGTGATAATGAAGGGAAGTTCATAGCCTAGGGCTTGATTCCACTTCTAGGGTTGTTTGGTTAAACATATTAGCATGAAAAATTCAAATGAAAAAAGACAGGTGATACTGGAATTTGGAAAGCAAACCATTATTTGAATTCAGATGACTCTCCCATTCTCCAGTAAGAGCCGGAAAGCAACAAGTTTAAATATACGCATACTGTATTCATTCAGAATTCAGAATAATTTCACTATGCTTTAGGTTTTCCTTTGGCTGTTTCATGATAAAAGGATGAGGCAAGAATTAATGATGTAAACAACATTGGATGGAGGGTGGGGGGAGGTTTTTGGTCTACTTGAAGTAACAAGTTTTTCCAACCTTTAGAAACATCTACTTACCAGCAAATTAGTGTTAATTAGTGCCACTTCTTATCAGATTCCCCAGAACCTCTCTTGGCTGCAGCCACAGAAGGACCTTGAACTCCAAAACAATGCATGCATTTCTGCTTCTGCGGGGATCTGTGGCAGAGGACTTGCCTTACTCTGGGCAGTCTTCCTCACTGAGGGTTGACCTCGGAAGCTGCGAGAGGGAGATGGGACTTGATGGATGTTCTGGGAATCTGGGACGGGGGTGGGGGTTCCCCTCAAGCACACGATGAGCACAGACCTGCACGTGATATGAGTCATGCCTGAATGACTCCCAGTAGTTTACCCAACATGGCATTTGGCAGTTGTAGTACTGCTTGTCTTTCTAATTGGAAGGGCAAGACGGATTGATGGATGGGGCATTGCAAGCTGGGAAATATGTGAGCCTTTCAGAGAGAATATTGCCAGTCACATGGTACCTGTCAAGTGCCAGTTTCAATGTTGAGGCCGTGTGTCTTGGTACACTGAGTGAACATTACATTCCTGGTTGTGTGGGTAGTCTGGGGGTTCAGGATACCCAAATTCCAACTTTCGCTCTGTTAATAATAAGCTGTGGGGCGTTAGGTAAGTCACTCTGGCTACGGATTAGCTGGGTTTATAGCATGCCTAATTCAGTAAGAATGATAGATTGGGGAAATTAGATGCTTTCAAAGAGTAAGCACTAAATGAATGAGGTTCGGTTTGACTGGTTAAAAGAGTGGACGTGGGCTGGATGATAGTGGTCCTCTCTGCAGTTTCCCAGATGCTTAAACAACCATGCCCGAGATATCAATCAAAGGCTTATTTCAAGTCAAAGTTATGTTGTGGGGCTCTATCCCCCGTCTTACTTTGTATCAGTGAGCTGCCTGAAGATCAAGACCTTCTAAAGATGACACCAGGCTAAGGAGCAGAGCTGACATGCATGATGCAAGTGTCAGGGTCCCTGATAATCTCTACAGACCCCAGTACTCAGCCAAAACTCATAAGATGGAAGACTTTCTGCTCTCATTCAATTTCATGTGGTTTCAAGTTCAGGAGCGCGAGAACTAGATTAGAGAGCTCTGAGTTGGCAGCAGCTCACATGAAAGGGATCTGGAGGTTTCAGTTGACCACAAGCATAATGTGATCCACCAGTGCAACTGTTGCTAAGAACATGAAAATACTTGTAGGCTCCCTTAATAGACAGATGGGCTGTAGATCCAGGTAGGTGACATTACAGGGTCTTCTGGCTTGAGCAGACCATGTCTAGAGGATATGTCCAGCCTGGAATAAATGAAGTCACCTCAGTGGATTCATGGGCATGCCGGAACCAACAGGATGCTTCCCATCCTATAACCTCATCCTAAGCAACCTGGATGTCAGCATTTCACAGCCTCCTGAGTAGTTAGTTGGATTACGTACTAAGTTCCAGCTCATGGACCATGAACAAAGTGGACAAGCTCCATCTCAGGCCTGCCTTGCCGGTGTCCTTATGATACCACATTGTGCTCTTCTTTTCTGTTGTCCTATGCGTGTGACAGAGAGACAAAACTGTAGGAGCTGGATTCTGGGAACCATTCAGAATCCCACTTGGAGGCTCCATAGGGAACATCCATGTGGAGCACGAGAAGAATGGACTGTGAATCTTTATTGTATTAAATCAGATGTGGGGAGTGTTTGTTACAGCAGCTAGCACTGGTAGTTCTGACTATTCACAGACAGCTATAGATAGATCAATGGGGAAGAGAATGGTTACATATGAATAACAAGTGGTGTTAGATTAACCCACTGAGCTACCACCTAACTACAGACCACATTAGAGGATGGAAAATGATTTTATCCTCCTGGGGTTTCATAGGGAAATGGCTACCATCTCTACACCTTGCTGGATACACTCTCCAATGATAGCTTTTGCTTGAAGTTTTCTTTGTTTTTATAGTAGTCTAATTAGGTCTCCCTTCCTTACTACTCATGTGACCTTGACCAAGAAGCCTGACTGCTTTGGACCTCTTTGCCTCTGCTTCATGGAATTGTCACGATGTTAACCCTCTTAGTAGTACCAGGACCTATTGTAGCTCATCTTCTTTCTGTCACTCGGGGCTTGTTATAGAAGCTAGGCCATCCATACTTCAAACAATTTAGGCAGGGGCTAAGTCTTGTTTCTCCATATATGATGTGATGGTTGGTCTTGGTTGATAACTTGATTGGATCTAGAGCCGACTAAGAGACATGTTTCTGGTTAAGTCTGTGAAGACCTTTCCAGGATGGATTGAGTGAAGAAAAAAGACCCTCCCTAGAGTGGGCAGCACTCCCTGCCTAAGGCCCAGATATAGAGCGAGCGGTCCTAGGGGGAAAGAAATGTCTCCTTACCTGCCTGCTTTGCTCCTTGCTGATGACTTTGTCAACCCTGTTGATGCCACCCCTGCTATCACACTTTGTTGACATCAGAACCTAGTTTCTTTCATCTTCCAACATGATGTAAAGATCAGAGGCTCCCTGGGAATCCTTCAGGCCTTCAGTTCCAGATGGCAACTCTGAGGTGTCTAGCCTTTTCAATGTGAAGATGACCATTGTTGGACTGACTACCTTGTCCTTATCATGTAAGCCCCCCCCCAGACACACATGTGTGTATGAAAGAAAACATATATTCTTTTCATTCTGTTGCTCCAAGGTGAGATGACAGGCAAGACTGTGGAGTCAAGAGACTTTCACAGATATTCCTGGCTTAGTTTGCACTAAGGAGTTGCTAACCTCTCACCTAACTGGAGTGTCTCCATGGGGCAAGGGGTACCTGGGAACCAGAAGTATCTAGCAAAATGCTAAGAGTGCAGGAGAAGTAGTCTCACAGGGATGAAGATGATGTGGGGCAAATCCCAGGGGGATGCCCTCAGGACACCAGCCCTCAAACATGCTGCTCTTTATTTGCCTGTAGGTGGGAAGTTGTTCCCATCCCCTTCACCACCATGGCAGGCAGGTGAGAGAGATGATCGAGGTAAAGAGCGCAGACACCAAGGATCTCACGTCATAACTCAGGGCTGGCTGCAGCCAGTGAGGAGTCCCACACTCTACACAGGCTGGTTGTGAGGCATTCTTCTGAAGTGAGAGAATGTGCCTTCCCTTTGGTTTTTTTTTTTTATTTCCTTTTGCCAATAAAATAATTAACCCAGGGTTTCCAAGGGCTGCCACCCCCACCCGTCCTTGCTGTTTCTATGGGGTGTGGAGTAGCAGAGTTGGCAAGGGGCTTGGCTGGTGACAGAAGAGTGGGCAGACAGCTCCGTGCTGGAAAAGGTGTTGAAGTCCCAGAGGGCACTGGGGAGCAACCCCTCCCCACTGACGTCTCGTCACCCCAGGTGACACACGACTTAGCACGTCCCCAGGTCTCCTGAGCCACAGCTGGCTGTGTGTTTTCCACATGTGTTCAGCATTATCGGTGTTTTTGCAATAATAACTGTGGTCTTGAAAAGGACTAAAATTAATTAAAATGCAGCACTCTGCGACATTTTACATTACGATGGTTGGAATGCTTGGCTGGAAAGGGCCTCCTTAGGAAGGGGGTGGGTCATCTCATCCATCCCCCTGTCTCTGCCTAGGTTTTGTCTCAGTTGGGCTTGCAGGCCACCCTTAGGAAATTACCAGCGAGAAACCATCTATAGTCTTCTGGCTTACAATTCTCTCTGTCAAGAAAATCTTTCTTGGTCTTTCGACTGCAATAAAAGAGGAAAGCACCAACCATCAGACGTTGTATTTATGGCTTGCAGAATGATGAGGTTGCCCATACAGGTTGTGTTTTTCAAACTCTGCTCATCTAAAGGTCATTACTCAGCATCCCTCAGAGAGCCTGGGGGGATGGCTCAATGGTTAGGGGCACATGTTGCTGATGCAAAGGACCTAGGTTCAGTTCCCAGCATCCCACATTTGTCAGCTCACAATTGCCTTTCCTTACAGTTCCAGGGGATGCTACCTTTTCTGGCCTCCCTGGGCACCTGCACACACATGGTGCACATGTATGCATGCAGGCACACACACACACATGAACAGGCACATAATAAAATTAACAAAAGAACGCATTCTTTGGGTCAGAGGTGAACAACCTGGCTTTGGTTTAGGGCAGGTTCTCAAACTCAGTTTGGCATCATTGATGTTTGGGGCTGGGTTTTCTTGTGCAAGGAGGTTCTTTGTCCTGCTCCTCATAAAATTCTTAGCAGTATCCTTCTCCTGTAGCCGCTAAATGCCAGGAATGATTTCATTATCCCTTTAGCCCAAACTATATGAACGAAAAATGTCCCCAGACATTGCTAAATAGCCCTTATCCCCTGGGGAGGCAAAGTCACATCAAGCTGAGAATCATTGACCTAAGAAGAGTCTCTTAGGAATCTTGCCCACCTCTCTGTCACCTTCTAGGACCTCCTACCCTTGCTGAATGGAAGCATCCAACTCAGAATGACACGGGAGTGTGTCATATTAACTCATGAGCCAAGGAATAGGTGACCAGGATGAATAACATCCTGAGGTTTGTAGTTGATTCACTTTTTTAAAACAAATTACTGTAGGGACAAACATAGCAACCTCCCTTTGCCTGCCCTCACGCTGATGTGTTCTCCGCAGGGGCAGGACTTTGACCATCGCTCCTAGTTTGCGTTTGGTCACAGCCTGGATGAGGGTAGCTAATGCTGCTAGAGGGTTACTAATAGTATAGGGAATACAAATTATCACTCTCAGTGTTCATGGGGCTGTGCTGTGCACTACACCAGCATTCATTGTGTGTATATGCGTGTGCGTGTGTGTGTGTGTGTGTGTGTGTGTGTGTGTGTGTGTGTGTGTGTTGTTGCAGATGTTGTAATCTATGGCTTCATGCATTCTAGGCAAGTGTTCTACCACTGAGCAACTGCCCCAGTCATCTTCATATCCACCGTCCTTGAACTTGTACTTTGCCTGCAAAAGAATCTGAACTCTGAAGGTTCTGTTGGCTCTACTAGCCCGTCTTAGTTAACTTTCTATTGCCATGAAGAGACACCATGACCAAGGTGACATATAAAGGGAAGCATTTAATTAGGGGCTGGCTTATAGTTTCCGAGGGTTAGTCTATGATCAACATGGTGGGAAACATGGCGGCAGGCAGGCGGGAGGGTGGGCGGGCAGGCAGGCATGTTTGCAAGTTGGAGGCAGTAGAAGGGAGAAAGAGAGGACAAGGGAGAGGGGAGAGGAGGGAGAGGGGAGAAGAAGAAGGAGAGGGAGGGAGAGAGATGTGGAGAGAGAGAGAGAGAGAGAGAGAGAGAGAGAGAGAGAGAGAGAGAGAGACTGGGCCTGGCACACTGGCATGGGGTTTTGAAACCTCAGAGCTTTCCTCCAGTAGCACCACCTCCTCCAACAAGGCCACACCTTCCCAACAGTTCCACCAACTGGGGACAAGCATTCAAATATAAGAGCCCACGGGGTCACTCTTATCCAAACATCCACTTGGCCTCAGCTTTACTTTTCTTCTCTTGCTGCGTGTTCTAGGGATGTTCATCATTTTCCGTGGCTGGCTCTTCCCTTGCCTCACACCACAGCCCACATCACGTTCTGAGAAAGGGCAAGCATATATATCTTGCACGTAGCTCATGTGGTCCTCTCCTACCTCGGCAGCCTCTATACAACCCAAGTCACTTACCCGCAACTGTCTGGATCTCGAATTGACCTTCCCAAGAGGTTTATGCTAAGATGGCATTTAGAAAAACCCAGAGGAAAGAGAAGGGAGGTAGGGGTGGGGTAGGGGAAAAGGTCATCAGGCTATGAAGTCTTAGAGAATCCAACAACCTGAGCCTGTGGAAGTTAGAGATTCTGCTCATTGGAGAGAGGAGTCTCCTTGGGTGCCCACTACCTCACTCACTGGAGGATGTTAGGCTGTCATACTCCTCCCAGCCCCAAAGTGAGTGCTCTCTTGAAGCCAGAGCTGAGTCCCCACGAGGCTGAAACATTGCTCTGCAGCACAGGAACCTATAGATCTTGCTGTGGTTAACCCAGTTCCCTTGACCAGGCCTTGGTGCACGGGGGTGGGGAGGGGTGGGTGGGTGGGTGGGGTGGTGCTCAAATAATAGTATGGAAAGACAAACACTTGTCATGAGGGAGAGGAAGCAGAGTGAAAAGCTGTTGCAAGATACCAAACTGTTTCACCCTGCGGTACTTCCAAGGTTCGAACAGTTCAGACGTTAGAAGCTTGTAGCTTGCCTTTTACAGCTGGCTAGGTAGGATCTTTCAAGCCTGCTCTGTCAGTCACGTGGGGCACGGGGGCAGGTCACCAAATCCCAAGGAATCCCAGAGGAGCAGGAAAACAGCACTGGCAGGTGGGCCTGCCGAACCGGAATGGTTATCTGGTCTGGCAGAGCCAGCATCGTGGGTGGCCAAGCAAACCTCAGATATGGTGTTCCCAGAGACTGGGGGTGGGGATACTTGCCTTTCCCTTCAGTCTGCCAGAGGACCCAGGCAGGAATGGGCTTGTCATTTGAGTGGCTATCCTCTCGGGGCACAGATTGGAGCCCAAGATTCTAAGGAAACAGGCATGTCCATGCCGAAGCCCCTTTGTGCAGCAAGACAGAGGGCTTTCTGGAAGGCAGAGGCTCTGTGGGAGGGTGCCCAGGAGCCTTGGGTAAGGAGGGGTCCCTGTGAACCCCGGGTGTTGTGTGCAGAGGAAGAGGGTGGCAGGGTCTGTTGGGGAGAGATAAATGCAGGTGTGTGCTTCAGTTTATAGATCCAGGGATGTAAGAAATAAAACTTCCTTTTTTCCCCTCTTTGCTTTCGAGATGGAGTGTCTTGTGCTGCATAGTTGAGGGTGTCTTTGGACTTCTGCCTCCTCCTCCTGGCAGCTGGGATCGCAAGTGTGCAGCACCACACCCAGTTTATGCCTTGCTAAGGATTGAACCCAGGGCTTAACACATGCTGGACAAACCCTCTGATAACCGAGCTACATCTCCAGGCCTCTGTGTTTGTTTTGAGACAGAGTCTCGCGATGAAACCAGTTTAGGTTGGCCTTGAATATGTAGTAATCCTCCCACCCGAGCCTCCAAAGTGCTAGGATTACAGTTGTATACCACAGCTCCGGGATGGCCGTCATTGTCCTCAAGCCCAGTGACACCAGAGCGTTCCAGGCTCCTCTTCTCCTCTATCATTGGATACTGGGGAGGAAGGCATCAGGGTGTGGTACCCTGTGTTACAACTGTCCCAATCATTCTCCATGCTGTTCTCAGAGGTCGTCATTGACTTCTCATGGCTATCAGTCTCTGCCAGTCACTGCTGAGTTGTCATTTGCTTCTCACCAAAGACCTTCAGGGTCAAAGCCACTTTTTCTTTTTTCTGGGTGCCTTATCAATCCCCCTCTAAGTTCTCAGAATAGCACCCCATTCTCTACTCTGTGTCTGATTCCCCCAGCCTACCAAATCTCTTTGCCTTCCTCTGAGAGTGGCTTCATTCTCCTAAATCTACTGTTTGCTGTCCACTTCTAAGGTATACAAGGATGTCCCCAAAATCAGAATTGATTATGTCTTTGTTAACTAGGTGAAGAAACACCATGCATGTAGGGAAGATGGGGGTTACATGGCTCATCCCTCATCAACCATCCTCTGCCATCTTTGCTTTGGGAACTTCAATGTCTAGAACCCTCCAACCTCATGAGACAAACTTTCTCATTGAGGTTTAGTTGTCCCAGATGGGAAAACGTCAGTTGCCACCATGTCCCATCTTCAAGGGCCCCAAGAATGCAAACAAAAACCTGTCGGGGCAGATGCATGTCTGTTCCCCTCTGTTCTTGGTGATGGCCAGAACCCCTCACTATGAATCAGAAGAAGAGGAAGCAGACTCATCTCTAAGAGAAGCATGTGAGCTTCAAAACAGATATGTACGCGCAGTCCGCCATTTTGGAATGGGCCAAGCCACTAAACCCAAAGGAAGCCAGTTAGTCAGAGGCCACACCCAGGCAATGCTGGTGTGGTACCACAAGCTCCAGAGTCAGAGCTATCAGGATTGTTGGTCCCTCTGGTTACTGCTTCTTAGAAACACGTCTTGTTCCCTCATGTCCTTTCCTTAAACAGATGTAACAGATGCTAACATAAAATACACGGACGTTCACAACACCCTTAGAACCACTGTTTGACCTGTATTTTCAGCCTTAATCACCGTGAATTCCCTTCCTTTTTCTTAGGAAGCCCACAGATAGGGTCAGCTCTTATCTTGAGGGTCCTGAATATTGATTTAATTCCCAAAGTTCATGCAAATGACCCTCAAGGAACTCAAGTCATACAAGCATAGAGGACACACCACTGGGACCTCCTCCCTTTGCTTTCTTAGCCATGCTCCGGGGAAGGATGGGTAATCAGGTGCCTCATCTTGGCACCGACCCTCGTATGGTATGGTGTGACTCAGTCTCTCGCAATGCCCGGCAAACTTGTTTCAACCTTTCGAGGCTCTCATGGGTAAGAAATGTTTCCTTGCCCAGTATCAATTTCTGTAGCTGATTAGCTCTCTTCCCCTGCTGATTCCTGTAGTTGCTTACATATTTCAAGTACAGCTGTCATACTTTAAAAGGAAATGCCCAATAAAATGCCTGCTTCTCAGTGAGCTCACCATGCATGGAAACCAAACTTCTGCGGGAAAGACGATGGGTCGGGACTTAAGCCTTGGAGGGAGCATCTCTAATCACAGCCATGTGGTGTCTCCGTTGCAGAAAGCTGAGTCTTTGCATCCTTCTAAAGCCAGTCTGTTTCTCAGCTTTGGGGGACTTTGGGGCTAAGGTCACCTCCAAAATCCCTTATTCTCTGGAAGCAAGAAGTTCTGAGATTTCAAGGGAAAGGTCAGCTTTAGGAGAAAAAGCACATAGGTCCGAGGCTTGGAAAGACAGAGGCCCAAGAACAGGAGAGTTGGGGAATAAAGAGCATTCCCTTGTGGGGTGGGGACATCCAGATGGTATAGAAACTGCATCTTACATTCCTCACAGGTGAGTCTCTGGCTGAGGCGTGAGGGATGCTGGCAGCACTCCTTGGGGATTGAACTATGATTTATCGTGACTCCGAGGCTGGAGCTGACCAGAGCATAGAAGGGAAAGTAAGACCAGAAGTGGTGGAGAGCCCTGTCGTTTCTTTCTGCTGTGATGGCTTGTCCCTTGCCTACAGCTGCCTGGACAGTTCTGCCACCTGTGAACTCAACAATGCCGATTTGGTTTACTGCCCTTGGCCAACCCCTGGGAGGAGCTCAGACAGAGGATAGCCTGAGCTAAGGACAGCCTCCACCCCTCCATTTAAATTTTGATTCTTATAAGTTCCTTTATCTTCCTTGTGACAAGTAGAAGAGGCATCCACACAAAGCTACAAAGCTGCTGGCTGTCACCAGCGGTCACCAATGGCGGAAGAGGCTCAGGCAGTGACAGGGTTCATGGTAATTGTCATGAGAGTGGGAGAAGGGAACGCACCTCAGAAATAGTTAACCGAGTACCCTCATCTTTTGAAGTAATTTTTAATTCATCTACTTTTTATTTTTTTTCTTCACATAATATATTTTGATCATATTCTTCCCCCTCCCATTCCTCCTAGATTCTCTCCCTCCTTACCTATTGAGCTTTCCTTCTTTTAGTGTCTCAAAGAAAAAAAAAAAGGACAATAAGACAAAAGTATGAAAAGCAGATAAAACAACGCACAAAAAACCTGGAGTCTATTCTGTGTTGGCCAATGGCTCTGGAGTGTGGGCAATATACCCAGTGACACTCTGTTGAAGAAAGCTGATTTTCCTCTTTCCCATGCCAAATTCAAATAGCTGCTTGGTTACTGGTGGGGTCTGGGGACTTTGTGTTCCCTCCCCATTCTCCCGGCTGGGATTTTATTTTGTTTGAAGCAGTACGGGTGTTCTGTGTGCTGTCACAATCTCTGTTGTGTCTGGAAGACGGGGCTTCCTTGGTGTGGTGGAACACCTCTGGCTACTACAGTCTTTCTGCCTCCTCTTCTGCATAGACCCCTGAGCCTTGTTAACAGAAATGAAATAATAAAATTTGCAGGTATATGGATGGAGCTAGAAACTGCTGAGGGGCAGGATTTGATTAGGACATTCTATTTAGGGTCAGAGGCTTCAAAGTCTCTCACTCTCTGCACATCACCTGGTTATTAATTACTATCTATTGCAAGGAGAAGTTTCTCTGGTGTGGGCTCATTGATGCACTGATCTATGGATATAGCTCTATGTCATTAGGAGTCATTTATTGCTATGTTCCTTTAGCAGGATAATAGTAGTAGGTTATCCCTTAGGATCCCTGAGCTTTCTAGTCTCAGATTCTTGGCCACTTTAGCAGTGTCAGGTATGGGTTCCACCTCATGAAGTAGTACTTCTATCTAATCAAAAAGTTGTTGTTTATTGCCATAACATTTGTGCTACTTTTTAACCAGTATCAGAGTTGTAGTGTCAGGTTTTAGGCTGAGGTCCTTGTTACATTTGTAGCCGAATTTTAACTATCTCTGTGACCTGTAAGATGAGGGTATTTGGATTTGTCCTGCCCAAATTGGTTAGCTGCATTTGGAATGAAAACAGCCAGTCTTAGGGAGGTAGGTGACTAAGTCCTGAGGAGATGGAATCGGTGTCTTTTATTGTTCATTTTTCCATGTCAGGACACTGTAGGAAGTCCACAGTCTGCATCCCAGAATAGGACTATCACCTGATGCTGACCGCGTTAACACCTTGATATTGAACTTCCAACCTTCAGAACTCTGATAAACCTCTGTTGCTTATATGTCACTTAGCTTGTAGCATTTTATTATAGCTTCCTGAGCTGACCAAGTCACAGGCTATTAGTTCCGCTGTTTTCCTATTGGCATATATGAATACTGTATCCTTTTTTGAACTATAGTATGATATACCATAGAATGGCTATGTGTTTAGCTGTTTAACTATGCTACTATGACTGGATGGGTAGAGTTGATGATTTGCAACTTTTAGCTGATACTTATTACATTTAAGATCTTATTTAAAGCCTATTGTAGTAGCACACGCCCTTAATTCCAGGACTGGAGACAAAGGCAGATAGATCTCTGTGAGTTTGAGGCCAGCCTAGTCTACACAGTTCCAGGCCAGCCAGGGCTCCACAGTAAGACTGTCTCAAAAAAAAAAAAAAACTGTTTAACATACACGTCACATAGATATGTGTATGTGCATATGTGTGTGATATGTGTATGTATGTATACATTCTTACCTATCAATGCACACGTGTATGTGCCATGACACATGTCTAAGGACAAGCAACCTTGGGGGTTGTCCTTGCCCCCCACTTTGTTTGAGGTAGCATCTCAGCATCTCTTGTTATTCAGCACTGTGTACCTCAGGCCAGCTGCCTGTGACCTCCCAGGAATTCTCCTGTAACCCCATCCCATCTCTCTACAGGAGCACGGGATCACAGATGACATGTCCACCTTTACAGGATCTGGGGATCCAAACCCAGGACTGTGGTGATATTTTGCTTATGATCTAACAAATAAAGCTTGCCTGAAGATCAGAGTGCAAAGCTAGCCACACTAGTCTTCCATACAGGCCAGGCAATGGTCGCATACTCCTTTAATCCCAGTAGCCACGCTAGTTAGTCATAGAGCCTGGCATGCCTCTAATCCCAGCACTAGAGAGGAATATAAGGCAGGATGAGACAGATGCTCACTCTTTTCAATCTGAAGATTTCGTAGAGGTAAGAGCTCTTCAGTGGATGGCTGCTTTGCTTCTTTGATCTTTCATCCTTCCTCCTAATATCTGACTCCTGGTTTTTATTATTAAGACTAAATAGAATTCATGCTACATAGGTCCTCATGCTTGCCTGGTAAGTACTTGACCGTCTGAGCCATCTCTCCAGCTCAGTTTTTCTAATTTAATTCATTTCAATTGAATTGCTCTTCCTGGATATGTATATACCCTAGCTGTGATGGGGGAAGGTAACTCAGAAATGAATATGGCCCCACTAGCAAGCCAATAAGGAAGGGTGGGTGAGACATGGTTATTGTTCTTGGTTGGGAAGATGGCAGAGCCTATAGAAATGCCTTGGAGCCTCTTGTTGTAATATTGGACTGATAGGTTTTCTGTGTCTGCTTGGCCAATGTGAATCTGAATATTGCTGTGAATACATTTTGTAGCTGTAAAGACAACTGCCTAGATAATGTGGGTGGGCCAATCCAAGCAGCTGAAGGCCTTGGAAGCAAAACCTGAGGTTTCTCAGAGACGAAGAAATTCTGCCTCCAGACTGCAACTCCAATTCCTGCCAGCCAGTCGGCTTGCCTTACGGATTTCAGACATGCTAGGCCCTGCAATTGCACGAGCCATTTCCTTAGAATAAATCTCCTCATATACACAGTCATCCCTCCGTATCTGTGGGCTCCGCATCTGTGAATTCAATCAATGGTGTATGGAAGATATATATTTAACTCTGGAAAATTCCAAACAATAAAATTTGAGCATACCGCCCACTGAGTTCCACACTGCCTCCATAGGAAAAAAGAGATGCTAAGATGCTGCATCAAGTATTGTAAGTAGCCTAGAGATGATTTAACATACAGAGGGTGTGTGGACATTATATGCAAGTACTGAGTCACTATGCCTTTAGCATCTGTGGATTTGGGTATATAAGGGGATCCTCGAACCAGAGTCCTATGGATACTGTGAGATAACTCTGTGAGTCTACACCTACACATGCATATGTACACATACATGTGCTTATACCATACATCCACACTCATGCACACTCACACATACACACAATTTCTATTGTTCAGTTCTTTTAAGCCTTTAGTCCATATGTGCACAGGTGTGGGGCCAGCCACTGGGCAATGAGAAGCCCACCAGCAGGTCCATATCCTCCCCCCCCCAAAGAGTGATGCTCCCTCCTTCGGCAGCCATCGGTTGCTAATAGCTTGTCCTACGGGGTGGGCCCTCAGAGGCCCCTCCCCCATCCATGTTGGAATGTTGACTGGCTCGATCTTGCGCAGGTCTTGTGTGGAGAGCCACATCTGTAGTCAGTTGATGTATACAAAAGTCACAGCACATCTAGAGGTTGGCATTTTTGTGTACCTGCTTCTGGTCGTTCAGGCTTTATCTTTGCCCATATTCAAACAACAAGAAGAGGAGATGGTAAGACACGCCGAGGCTTCAGAACAGAATCTCAGAAGAGCTCTGCTGGCCCTCCCCTGCATACTGTTTGCAGAGACACTGGCTGCTCATGGCCCTCTGCTGTGTTTGATTTCTGGCTTTCCTAAGTGTCTAGTGATCCATTCTTTACCAGTGAGAGCCATCTTCTCCACTGCTTCCTGTGAATGCTGTCCCCATGACAAGTCACCTCTGTCACTTTGTAACCTTTGTCTGCATAGACACACACCTTCATGAGGTACTTCTTCCTTCCCAGGTCACTGGCCTCCAGTGCACGCCAGCTGTCACCATAAGCTCTATCGCTGACATGCCCCACTGGTGATGGCTCCTTGCCGGTGGTTGAGGAAGGCAAGACCTTCAGAGGCTGTGGGTGGGGGCAAGGACAGTGAAGAGGTCACTCGTGATTGTCAGAGCTCATAGAATGGCTTCTGTTCCCTATCCCAGGAGCAGAGTAAGGAGGGCAGGTAAAGGAGTAGCCTGACAGAGATATGCCCCATTAAAAAAAAAAAGTCAGTCATAAAAATCAAACCTCTTAGGCTGTGTCACTTGGGGAGGGGGAGGAGGAGGTGGAAAGCTGGCCAGAGCAGGCTTCCAGTTTCCTGTTTTCAGGCAGGCGGGAAGCAGAGAGCAAACATCCTCCTCCTTCGTTTATGTTCTTTGTTCTTGCTCAGCCAGTGTGTGTGTGTTGCAGCAGGGTGGCCTCTCGGGGTGCGTGCTCCTGTCTGCGTTATCTCCCTCGGATCAAAAGAGAAAATGCATGAGAACGTGTTCCGGAGGCCCGGAGACTGCACACATGCCAGTTATGATCATGATCAGGAAAGCCAGGGCTGGGACCATCGGGGAAGCTAGGATTGTGTCCTCGAGACCTGTCCCCTCCTTGGAGACTGCATGTCAATGCACCAGGCACTACGCTGAGCATTGGGGATGGAGGGGTAGTCACTCCCCAAGCAGGTCCTTTAATGAATTAAGTCTGAAGATGGAGAACTAACAATGACTGATGCCGAGAACATGAATTAGATCATTAATTCCTTCGCGCGGCTTCCTTGAATGCCCCATTCTCTCATGCTTTGAGTGGCTTCTTCTGTTTTCCTCTCCTAAGGGCTGGACAACCCACAATCATCCTTCCCCATTGGCCCAACACAATCCCAGTTTATAGCAGTTTCTGCCCTGTGATTACTGAGAGTCGCCTTCTTAGAGTGTTCCAGTTTAGTCTAATCAGGAATCTCAGTAGATGCGGCGGGAGAAACAGAAGTTAGTTCAGGGCCTTCAGGGGCTACTGACTGAGTACCCGAACATCTTGGGGAACTTAGTGAGCCTATATCTCAAAGTACAAAGTGAAAAGGGCTGGGGTATATAGCTCACTGACAAAACACTTACTTTGTATGAGACACTAGACTCAGTTCCCAGCACTGCAAGAAAACCAAAGTATCCAAGCTAAATTATGAATGCTAGGTTATTCCTAGCTATGGCTTTCCTGAGCATAGGCCTTGGTTCCAGGTAGGACCAATTGGGTTATTCAGTCACCTGGAACTTGAGGTCTCTAAAGCCAAGGCTGGGGCCACAGTGCCTGGCTTCCTGTACAGCCTGGGGAATGGTTGAAGGAGGAGTAGAAGGCTAGACTACACAGGTCAGAGCCTGTTGCAAACTCAGCCCTGGCTTCTAAAACCTGCCATCAGTGAAGTGTGGAGATTCATTCCAGGGCTGCAAGAAAATGGCAGAGCCCAAGCCTCCAAGTGCAAAACAGAACCAGTATCAGAGCCTGGTATTTGTGGCAAGATGTTCCCACATGTCTAGTGGGTTGGATAGCTAAGAATACATGTCATCTGTTTAGTGTTTGGCACGGACGGGGCATGTTTGCATGTGATCTGGCTTGGGGCTCCCAGCTCTGGGAGGCAGGGAGTTGCCATCCCCGCTGTTTCTATGCTTTAGGATGGGGAAAAGTTGTCCCAGACTGCATAGCTCAAGTGTGGCAGGATGTAGCATCTCCCAGAGCCCCATACTCTTGAGTGTCTTAGTCTTCCACCTCGTTTCTATGGAGACAGCTTCAATGCTGTTTGGTAGGAGATAGGTACACTGCAAAGGGAGCTTGCTCTCTGAGACCAAGGTTGGGGTTTTGTTCTTGTGATTTGTACCATCAGGAACAGACCAGGAAAATTCTGATGCCTCAGGGAATGGTGCAAAGCCTCTGTCAGAGACCCCATCTCTGATGCAACGGCATCACATGGGCTAATTTCTGTGTCTAACTTGCCGGAGTCCAGCCCTAGCACCAGCCAGAGGTAGGCCCTAGCTCTGCAGGCTGCGGCTGTTCGCAGAGCCCAGCTGCAGGGTTGCCATTCTCACTACGTGATTGGGGACATGTGAAGGCAGGGCAATTGAACTGCCGGTGACCCCGGGGAGCAAGGAGGCTAATTAAAGCTTCTCTCCCCACACTTCAGTCAAGCCCCTCCTGCCCTTCCTCCCGATGGAGGAGCTGATAAGGAGGGATTGGATTTATGAAAAGAGATGAAGATGTTTGGATAAGCCGAGGTACCATGGCAAGCCGGCCAGACGAGTTAGGGCCTGACCAAGGCTGACAGAGCCTTACAGGCTTACAGGAGGTGGGGAAGGGGGAGAACCCAGTGCTGACTCTGACCCCCCTCGGGCCTGGTCTGCTGGCAGTTCAGATGGAAATGGAGGTTTGCAACCCCCTTCACACACACACCCCTGCCTACCTACCGCTCCATGCCAGCAGCTCCCAGATATGCCACTTAAATCCCCTATGTTTGGATCCAACAGCAGGACAGGAGGCCCAGTGAGCAGGTACCAGGGAAGGAGAGCTTTTCCATTCAGAGGCAGAGGCCAGACTGCCCTCAGGAGCAAACGACTTTGGCTTTGCATGTGGCTTGTCCTCACTCCAGCCTTCCTTCCCTCTGAGGGATATGTTTGTTATCATGCCTGTTGTGTTGATGTTTTACATGAAGCTCAGAGAGGTTTGGTAACATCTTCAAGGATGCATAGCTAGGGAGCGCTAATCTGGAAAGCAAAACCAAGTAGCAAATCTGGAAATACCCATCAAGCAGTAAGATTCTAGCCTTTGGTTCAAGTGATGGAGATGCCAGCCATTTTCCTGTCTTATGTGGCAACGTGGGACTATGGGAGGATCTGCTTGGTTCTAGTGTTTGTCCTGGATAGTCCTGACTCAATCCTGGACAGGCAGTCCCTGTCTGCACCCTCCATCAGCCCCTCTGGTGGTTCCTGGGAGAAAGGGGCTAACTGCAGCCTGGGGAAGCATTGAGTACTGGGGATGCTCAGCTTCCAAACTATCCAGAATGAAAATATCTAACATGCTCTTCATATAGACCCCTTGGGGTGCTGTGGCTGCCTGGCCTCTTAGTTTGGCCCCTGCTTCTGGCTGTCCTAGCAGCATGGCTGTCCCTACCTACTTTTTTTTTTTTTTTTTTTTTTTTTTTAATGCACTAAGAGGAAGGGGTTTGCCTCTGGTGTTAGACCAGGAGAATGGCTGGTGTGAGTGCTGTGTCCCGGGAGGTGGATGTGGACCTCTATAATGCATATTTAGATTGAAGGTGGATCCAGTGTGCTGGGGAACCAGGGAAGGCAGTGTGGGATTTTCCAGTTCTAGTCTCATAGGAGGTCAAGCCAGGATACCACACCCCCAGGCTCGGCCCCTCCCCCTTGGCAGAGTCAGAATTTCCTCCTTGCCTTTAGTGCTCAGCAAAGACCTAGGGGCCAATTTCATGGCAGGATCATTCAGGGGGCTGATTCCAAAGCCACGTGTGATGCATATCAGCTTGAACAACAGATTTCCTGTGCTTTTTACCATTCTTTGGAAATTCCTTTTCAAAAAAAAAAAAAAAAAAAAAAAAAAAAAGCAAAACTAGGAACCAACTCATTAAGCCTGGTCTAGCCTGGTCAGATCCAGTTTTGGCTGGGTAGGTGGTATGACAGTCTAAAGCCAGGTAGGAGTACTATTCCATGCCTTTGGATACAAAGTATCTGGCCTTCTGGTTAAATGTAAAGCACGATGTATAAATCAGCCAAATTCACTGAAGGCGATGGCTCTGACTGGGTTTTAACACTGGTCATGGCACTCATGACTCATTTCATTAGTGTCAGTTTAACAGTTGGCTACATGGGCCGGGGTAATATTAATGATTACTTGTAAGTTAAGTGGACTTGGAACTCTTACATAGAACGATGCCAGACTTTGCTGGCTTTTGTGGGCAGCATGCTGTGAGCAGGCTGTGATGGGCAGTGTGGAGCTCCTAGGAGAATGTACGCTGAAGATCCTGAAGCCACAGTAGGTCCCACTGAGCCTCAGCCTGGTGCGTGGTCCAGAAAACCCCAGTGTAGGTGAGCTGCGTCTCCTTTGGGACCAAGTAATTGAGCAAAGACTTTCTCTCCAGAGCCAGAGAACAGTGCAGTAGGCAGCTAACTCCCTAAAGCTGGGAGGTGGAGATAGCGGCCCCCTAGCTTCCCTCTCTAGGAAGAAGCTGTCGGAGAGGCCTAGGCTGGGTGTTTCCCATGCCAAGAGGGGAATGCCCACCAGTGATTTACACAGACATTTATAGAAAGCATACAGGTTTACTCATTCATAAAATAGAAGAACAGAGTGTTTTCTCCCTGGCTGGGCTCTTGGGTAGTGTGGCTGATCTCAATCATTTCCGGACATGCCCTGATTTGCCCGCAGGGAGAAGGCCAAGGCTGCATGGGAACTGGTTGCAAACGGAACCTCCCCAGTGCAGGCTTCCTGCCCCATGCAAGATGGGAGCTAGCAAAGGTCTCCTCACGGTTCTGGAGGACCTGGCCCTTCTGTCCCCTAGAGCTTCCCAGCTGGTACATAGATATCATGAAGGCTGTGCCTGAGACCTGGTGAGATGAGGGAGTGAGTAAGGGGATGGATGCTGCCTCATCCACCAAGGTTGCCCATTAATATCAAGCAGATTAAAGTGGACAGCTTGGTGGGAGCCCGTTGGGGCCTTCCCCTCCCCAGCAGCCAGTGTCAGCCACTGATGACTCACTGAGCCCAGCTAGTGTCTCCCATGCCTGGACCTGGCGGACTTTTTGTGGGGCCGGCAAGTGGGTGGGCAGCAAGAGTCAGTTTTGTCAGAAACCACAGACCCACAAAGAGTGATTTTCTTTCTCTCCCTGATGCTCTGGGTCCTCTAGTTTGGGATGCCAAAGACTGTGGGCTGAGCTTTGGTGAACAAGAAGCTAGAGCTACACTCAAAGAGGGCATCAAAGAGGTTGGTGGTCTGGACCAGAAGTCTCTTCGGCATGTTGTCTCCTGTAGGAGGGGCTCCAGATAGGCTCAGCTGTGGGAATCCTTGAAAGCCCCAGGGAACCCTGAGCACAATAGTACAGAGAAGGGAGGGCTGGAGGGAGAGGAGAAAGGCAGCTGTGTGGAAAGGGAAAGCCTAGCAATTACTGCCCACTGCTCTAGCAAAACTCTGCAGACTGCAGCCTAAACAGCAGGCATTTACTACCTCTTGCAGTTCCGAAGGCCTGGATGTTGAGATCAGAGGCACAGACTCTCAGCCAAGTTGGTCTCTGTTGAGGCCTCTCTTCTCCCTTCCTTGGTGACTGCCACCTTATCACAGTGTCCCCACATGGTCACGTCTCTGTGCACACATGTCTGCCCTGATCTCTTCTTGTAAGGACAGCAGGCATATTGGGTTGGGGCCGGTACATGGCAGCACAGTTTTAGCTTGTACACCTGTGACAGCTGCTCCAAGGCTGACTTCTGGCACACACGGGGCCAAGACACAAAGCAAGGTGTGTTATTTGCTCTGGGGTTTAGCATCCAGTCATGAATCCTCATCAGTGTAAGCATCCCAGGGGGAGGTGGGACCCTCTTCAGGTGCGCTGTTGAATATGTCAAATAACTAACTAATCTGAGGCCAAAGAGGTGCCTGGAAGTACAGGCTCATTATTTTCTGAGGGGAGGCAATGCTGCTTCTCATACTGGAGTCCATGCACACAGGTATAAGACCTAAGGTAGGTCTGCTGCCTTCCAGAGCCTTCCATCCAGCATCTATAAAGTGAAGAGGGGAAAACCACCCCCAGTGTTCTTCATGGGGAGATCCCCATGGGCATGAGGGAACATGGAAAAGAGCTGAAGTTTTTGCTGCCAAAAATGAGGGTGGTGATAAGGAGCCCTGTATTGAGGCTGCTAAAAACTGCATAGAAATCCACAAAAATGTTAAGAATGTGGTATTTAGAGCTGTGTGTCTCCAGATCCTCAGCTCTCAGTTCCAAGAATATTCTCTGAGAAGCCAAGGCGCACTCACACTCTGTGAACCTCTTTCTAGAGGTTCCGTTGTTCCTGATGCAAAGGCCTCATCATCTCCCTTGTGAAGCAGAATGACTTCCCACGTGATGCCGAGAAGCACCTTGGAGAGGTTCCCTCTGCAGCCTTCAAATGCTGGTCCTTCCAGATGTGTGGGTTGCCTTATGTTCCCGGGGTATTCATAATGTCATTTGTATTCAATTTATAAGAGTGACATGGAATTTTAAAAGGTGAATTTTGATACAAGGATCCGACAAGGTCCATTTGGAGGTGTCGCCACTGGCCACATCCAACACACATTTGAACAGCAGTGCAACTTAGTATGCATTAATAATAGGAAGTCTATGGTGATTAGATAAATGAATAGGCAGTTAGATGACAGGTGGATCGATGGGTGCACAGACAGATGATAGACAGACAGACAGACAGATAGATAATAGGCAGAAAAACAGACACATAATGATAAAGGGTTGATATTGTGACTTGAACATAAAATGTTCCCCATAGGTTCATGTATTTGAACACTCAGTCCCCAGCTGGTGGCACTATATGGGTAGGAGGTAGACCCCCACAGGAAGTGCATCAGTGGAGGTAGGTAGGTTTTGCAGTCTTAGAGGCTGGACCCATTTTCTGTTAAAGCTCTACTTCCTGGCTGGAGATACAAGCCAGGAAGCAGCCTCTTGCTTCTTGCCGCCACGTTTCTATGATGATTTTTTTTTATCTCTTGCATAGTATGCCCAAACAGACCTTCCCTTCCTCAGGTTGCTTCCTGTCAGGACTTTTCTCATGGCAAAGGGCAGATAACCAACATTCAGCCATCAAATTGTGATGGCTGAAAAGTCGGTATAGAAGGTATCCTAGAGTTGGGAAATCATTTGAAATCATCATATGAGGGTCGAATCAGGTGATGATCCCCAATGGCTATAAATCTAGAATCAAGACATTGGTAGTGAGCAAGAGTTTCACAGCATCTTCATATGTGTCCTTTTGGGTTATTTGTTATTTACAATGACTGGAACAAATTCTATGAAAGTAGCCATTATTAGTAAGGACGCAGGCACAGATGCCAGCAGGGGCAGTATTGGGTGTCTTCTTCAGTTTCTGTCTCATCTTATTTATTGAGACAGTTTCTCACTGCTCCTGGAGTTCACTTGGTGGCCAAACTTTGAGCCTCAGGGATCCTCCCATCTTTTCTCCCAAGCCCTGGAATTACAGGTAGAATCTGCTGCACCTTGCTTTTTTTATGTGGGTGCTGGATCCTTACACCTTATACCAAGGGCTTTACTGCCTGAAATATCTTCCTAGTTCCACAAATTATTGTTCATCTTTCTTGTCTTTCCTTAGCTTGGGCAGGAGCTGTTGACCCTCTGGCTCTCTGTGCTTCAGGTTCTTGACCTTGATTCACAGCCCACAATAGGCCTAGCTGATCAATGAAGTTTTCCTGGCCTGCTCTGGCACACAGGGTGGATTCTTCCAGCTGATCAAGGAAGTTTTAGATTTACTCTTGGGATCATCAATAATGGGTCATACCAAATATTCCCAGTTCTTTGCTTACCATGAATGTGTTAAGAATATGCTTCTTGACCCTTGGAGGTTGGGTAGGATCATGTTACCAGTTACGGGGAGAAACTTTTGGTAGCTGGGGTGTGTTTTGAGCAAAGCGTGGCAGGACATGCCTGTGGTTCCAGATACCTGGAAGCTGAGGCAAGAGGATCGCTTTAGCCCAGAGGTTGGGGGATCAATCAGCCCAAGCAGAATTAATGGGGCCCCATCTCAGCCAGGAATAAAAAAAAGAAGGTGAGTGTGGCTTCTCTCCTTTTCATCTCCCTTGGAGATTCCTGTGGTGGTCAGATCAGAGGATGGCCAGATTGTGCAGTAGAGTCACTAGCTAGCTTAGAACAGAATGCATCCAACAACAAGAAGCAAGCTGGGTGTTGTAGCACATGCTTGCTATCATAGTGTTCAGGACAATGAGACAGGAGGATTGCAAGTTTGAGGCCAGTCTGGGCACACCAGGAAGTAAGCCTTCATTATTTTGTGTCATAGAGATGTTAGGATTGTTTACTATCTTTTTATGGTTCTTTTCTATTCTGGTGGGGGTTCTGTATGCATATGGATGTGCATGCCTATGGAGGGTATAGGCCTGTTAATCTCAGGGATTGTTCCATAGGTGCCGTGTGCTGTGGCACTCTGTTTTCTATGTCTCCCTCTGTTTCCATCTGTGACTCTCTTTCTCTCTGTCTCTGTGGTGTGTGTGTGTGTGTGTGTGTGTGTGTGTGTTGAAACAGAGTATTGGACTTGACCTGGAACTTGCCATCCAGCTAGCTCCAGTGATCTACCAAGGTTTGACTCCTCAGCTCTGGAATTACAAGCACATGGTTGTAACTAGGGGCTTGAACTCAGGTCCTTGTGTTTATGCAGCAAGCACTTTACTGACAGCTGTCTCCCCAGCCCACTGTCTTCTCCTCCTGCAGTCTATCTTCATAGATGCTATTCTCTGCTTAAATAGCCCCTCCATCCACAGACAAATTAATTTTGACTTTCCAAACCCCTGCAGGCATCCCCTCTTTGCTTACAGTGCCCTCTAAAGTTAGAAATGTCGTCATTCAAGATGCTACTTCTGTGTACTCATTTGATATAGCCTGCCTGCTAGATGCTAGGGACTGTGCTATGTGCCATCAGTACAACCAAGTCCCTGCCTTCCTGGGCTTCTAGAAGTGTATATGTTTGTTTTTGCTTTTGTTTTGATTCAGATTCCCTCTCTTCACGTAAGTGCTATGAGAGCAGACCACAGGCATAACTAGGTGTGTATTGTTACTTGGTCTAGAAGTAGAACTTACATTAAGTATGTGTTAAACAATAGACACGTTCCCCATGTCGGCACTCCTCTATAACACACATGCAATGTGTTTGCATCTTCCAGTCTCCAGTGCATTTGAGTCTGAAATGTCCCTGAGAGGGTCATATTTTGAATGGGTGGCTTCCAGTTGGTAGTGTTATTTTAGAAGGTTCTGGAAACAGAGTTAGGGCCTAGTTGGCAGAAACAGGCCCCCAGAGATGGGTGGTTGAAGGGCATACCCAACACCCTTGCCTCATTCTGATTCTGCTTGGTGGCTTCTGCTCTTGGTGTGTGTGTGTGTGTGTGTGTCAAGGCTGAGATCAAGGTTGTGGCTGAGTACATGTATGTGTACAGTGCAGGTCTATGGTGCTTTTCCCATGTAGGTCATAGGAACGTGGAAGAGATGACTATGAACCAGCAATGTGGTCACTTGGCATAGAAGATGTTCACCAGAGGCTGATAATATCTCCCTAGGTGTTAGAACTGTGCCCTTGGCTTGTCCTGGGTCATGAACAAGAAAATAGAGACAATCTTGGGTCTGACCTTAGATTTACTGACTGTTCCTTCTTGGACTGAACCTTTCTCTGGGAGTATAAAACAGTATAAAACATGGGGATTTTTGCTTCTTTGTTTCCTCAAAGGCACTAAGCTCCAGAAAGACCCTGTTAGAGAAACCATATTCTTTTCCATGGTTCAAGTCTGAAACAGCTCTGGTCTGGGCAGAGCCATTGAACTTACTAGCGTGTGTCCTAGACTCTTGGGAACATTTTTGGCATTTGGGGGAGAGGTTTTGGTGTGCCAGTTTCTAGCCAGCCTGGCTTCTGAGTCTGAACAGAGCAAGCTGGCAGAGGATGGCCACAACCCTCCCCTGTCCCTGTCTGGTGGTAACACTTCAGTAGGCTCTCTAATGAGCTTACACTCCCCCAAAAAGCCAGGCTTGTTTGCTTCTCCTGGGAGCCTGGCACAGATCCCTAGATGCTGTCATTGTCTTGGGGACAGACTCCCCTCCCCCAGGGCCTTAAGTGGCTCACTTTACTAGGCCAGGCAGCTCTGCCCCAGACAGAGCTCCCACCCTAGGGACCTAGGGTCACAATTCTCCATCCCTTGTGCCTACTGAGAGGGGCCTGAGGCACTTAGTTGGGTGTGAGTGAGTGTGTCCACGTCTGTCTGTCCCATCTGGAAAGTTCTCTGGCTGGGTTTGGGGAGGGGGTGGTGATCTCCTGACTCTTCATTCACAACTTGTTGTGGGTTTGTATTCCTCTTCCAAGAGAGGCGGGGGTGTGGTTGCAAAATAAATCTTAGTTATGTTTATTCTTCTCCCCAAAGAAATCATTGTGATGTTGTGCGGGAGAGGTTGAGCTGATGACACTTTTATGGGGCTGCCTCTAGCAAAGACTGTCGTGTTTGCCTGGGCCATCCAGAGGGTCCATAGATTTCTTTCTCTCTCCCCATTGCCATCCCCCACCCCCTTTCTCTCTCAGCAATACAATTTCAGTTCAATACTTGTCTAGAATGCCCAGTGGGGCTACCTAGGCACAAGGGGGTGGGCCTGGGGGGAGATGACATCATATCTTTGCCAGAGGATTGGCTATTCCCAGACTTCAGGAATGATGTCATCTCTGCTTGGACCTCCCCCCCCCCTTTACTCCTAGTTCTTTACTGGCTGGGTAAGGGCCCCCACCCCAGGACACCCCGTTGCCTTGGAGACCACAAGTTTTCAACCTTGTTGTCTGAAGGGATGGTCATTCATTATATGTGTGACATGGGGGTAAAGGGTGCAGCGAGGGAGCCCCAGGCAGGACGGTTTTGAGGGAAGGCTGTGGACAACAAAATAATGAACAAACATATGTTTCACGCATGAGAAGCCGTCAGAGATGGCAGTGAGGGAAAGGTCACCGCAAACGGCACTCAGTACATGGAAAACTGAAGACAGAATTCTAAAGACAGACAAGCAGTGGCCAAAATATTGTGGAAAGTAGCCACCCCCTCCCTGAGACAGCTCATTAGGAAGGCTGTGGGGAGCGAATCCCAGGAGGTGTGTCGGGAGGGGGTGGTTGAGGCTCTGTGGACAAGAGGCCAGCTCCTCTGTCCCCTCCTGAATGTGGATACCGAGGTGGCTGTGTCTCGGAACCAGCTTGTCTCAGGCGCAACAAGAGCTTCTTGGAACACTGAGGGGATGAGGACCCACTGCCTGTAGTTCCAGACTGTCGGTATCTCCAAGAGCTGAGAAGTAGCCCCTCAATGAGTCCCCATGGATGGAGGAAGGCAGGACTGCTCACTGAGGTTGTGTGAAGAGCGTGTCTATGCCCTGCTGTCTCCCTGACTGGCACATTGGTGCAAGCACGAATCTTCTTCACTAGGAGGTGTTTCAAACACGGCTTCCCCGAGCTCTTTTCTTTTCATTCATTTATTTTTGGTCTTTTGAGACTGGCCTGGAACTTGCATATAGAGACCTGGATGACTTGGAGCTTACTATGTAGATCAAGCTAGACTTAGCCTTCCTGTGATTCTTTTGCCTCGACCTCCAAGGTACTGGGATTATAGGTGTGCACCACCACGTCTGCCTTCCCCTGGAAAGTTGAAAGAGAACAGCATTCAAGTTCCCTTCAGTTCTGCCCTACCTCCTCTTGAGTCCTCACCACTCTGCTTCTCCACGAAAGCACTTGATCTCACTCCATGGCAGATGGAGCCTTAGGTGATTTTGGCATTGAGTGAACAACATGGAACGCCATGATCAGGGCTAGGTTGTCACTCTCTGTGGTCCCTTAATGCAATCAGACACAGTAACCCCAGGCAGGACCCACACAGCGGTTGCTGGCATTGATAGCAAGCGTCTCTTTAATAAGGAGTGCATTGTAAAGCAACAAGAAGAATATTGTAGTAAACATGTGATCACTAACATAGCTGTTTCTTCTCATTATCAGGTGTCTGTACATAGCTGTGTGTGCTATGGTTTTATACTCTTGACAAAGCAGTAAGCTTAGTTGCACTCTGTCGCTACAAACACATGACTAACACATTGCGTAACGATGTGTAGGAACTATGGCGTTGCTTCATGATGGGACTTTTTTAGTTCTGTTACCATCCATGGGATTGCGGTCATGTGTTCAGTCTGTCACTAGGTGAAACATTGCTATGTGTCACACAACTGCTTACTTATGCATATCCACAAACATAAGTTCCAGTCACATGCATATACACAGTGTGTCTGCACATATGTGTATGTCTCTGTGTCTGTGTGTGTGCATTGTGTGTATGTGAGTGTACACATGTATGGTACATGTGCATGCCTGTGAGTGTGTGCAAGAGGCCAGAAGAAATAGCCTGCTTTATCAGTTTCCATTTTATTCCTGTGAGACAAGGTCTCTCACTAAACCTAGAACTAGGCTGCTGGGGATTTGAACTCCGGTCCTCAAGCTTCTGCAGAAAATGTCCATCTCTCCAACCCAGATCCCCAGCCATGCCTATGCGGGTCCCGATGTGTCTCTATGTGGCTGTATTTCTTCATTTCTGTTGTTTGAAATTTCCAAATGTTTTGAAGGATGTAGGCATTACAAATATAGTTGGGGGTGAGGAGGCTATTTAAGAACCCAGTCATTAGGGAAGATGTTCCAAAGGGCAAATGAAGAAAACTGCAGAGCTGAAGTGACTGGATGTCTGTCATCTCAGAGAAAACAGGGCGTGCGTCCGTCTTCAGAGGGGCAGTGACCTCAATGCCGCTGGCATCATGTGGTTCACTTGTGTTTTGCCTTGGTTTGTTTCTTAGATATAGAAAAATCTCCAAGATCTCAGAATGGGAGTGTTCCTAGGAAGCCTCCGATCCACCCTGTGCCCATCTAAGCCAAAAATGGATATTAATTTAAAGTTCCTCCAAGCTTTCACCTCAGAATCACTTGCTTAGGGTCAAAGTCATTATTTCTCTCAAGTGTGTCTTCTACTTCCCTCCAAAGTTCCTGTATCTGTCCCCAGGACTGCTATTTAACCAAGCTAGAAAATTTGTAGTCTTTTTCCCCCATTTTTCTGTGTGTGTGTGTGTGTGTGTGTGTGTGTGTGTATGTGATATGCATGTTTATGTAGGCATGTTTGTGTTTGTGTGAGCATGTGTGTGTGCTCGTGTGTGTAGTATGCACATGTTTGCCTCTGTGTATGTGTGTGATGTGCATGCTTGTATCTGTGTGTGTTATGTGTGTGTGTTATGCACATGCTTGTGTCTGTATGTTATGTGTGTGGTGTGCGTGCTTGTATCTGTGTTTATGGAATGTGCATGCTTGTATCTGTTTGTGGGGGGATGTGCATGCTTGTATCGTGTGTGTGTGTGTGTGTGTGTGTGTGTGTGTGTGAGATGTGTATGCTGGTATCTGTGTGTGTGGGATGTGCATGCTTGTATCTGTGTGTGTGGGATATGCATGCTTGTATTGTGTGTGTGTATGGAGGGGCTGAGGTTGAGGTTAAGATTCATCTTCCATTACTCTTTTGCTTTATTAGCTGAAGCAGGGTCTCTCATTCCCACCCAGAAGACACCAACATGGATCACCTGGCCAGCCAGCTTGCTCTAGGAATCCCCTGTCTTCCCCTTCCTGGACTGGAATTACAGTCAAGCCACTGTGTCCATCAGGCATTTCTGTAGCTTCTTGAGATGATAACTCTGATTTTCATATGTGGACAGCAAGGTCTTTAACCACTGAGCCATGTCCCCATCCCCCATGGAGACTTTTTTCCCTGGTCCTTGTACATCTCTCTTTGAGAGACTCACCAACAAGTCTGCTTTTTTTCCTTTGAGCATGCCACTCTATCCATGCTTCCCACCTTCAAAGTTACATGCATTATAGTCAAATACAATTAGATGTCTAGTTTTTCAGTCATACCAGCCGCTTTTCAAATGCTCAGTAGTCTTCAGCGACTAGCACCACCGTACTGGAAGTTGTAGTCACAGGACATGTCTGCTGTTGCATACGGTCAGCATCCTGAGCCAGATCCAACCTGGACACTCCACTGGTATGATCTACACTGAGTGTCTGCCTTTCTGGGTCAATTTCCTCATAGCTCCTACCACTTTGAGTTTGGGGGGCCTTAAATGAATGAATTCTGCTCAATCCCTTAGCATAGTGTTTGGGCCAGCATCACCAATCAGTCATGGTCATTGCCATCTGATGGAAGTCTGTTGCACACCTATGGCCTGACTGTAGTTGTGTATTGCATTATTTCTTGGCATCTATGCCAAGGATCCTCTCCGACCTCCAAGAGAGCACTTATAGAGCCCATTGTCTTGTCACCCACAAAGTTTCTTTGAAAAACTAGAATTCTCTTGCATGAATAAGAGGGGCTTACGTGGGAGGTAAGAAGGGACTGTGAGGTTAGAGCTGAACCTTTGTGATCTCTAAGCTGAGCCCCTGGCCTTGGTCTATCATGGGACCAAGGACGCTCTGTCTTCTCCCCTGGATCTGGAGCATGAAGCAGCCGACTCTGCAGTGAGGTGGGGTTAGCCCAGCATTCCTCTCTGGTGACCTAATGAGTCAGCATAACTAAGTGACCATTAGACAGAGCGTTTGTGTGAACTGCAATAGAAAAGTTCCTCAGAGCTTCCTGAAAGGGGAGATAATATATCTAAATAGCTTCCTGTCTTTCTGCGGCCAAGCAGCAGCAGCAGCAGACTAGACTCTCCTACCCGGGGAATTACTTAGCAAGGGATGATCTGGACCCTCCCTGCTTGGGGGAGTGAGTGGGGCTGTGCAGGGGAAGTGAGTGGGCCATGAGGCTCTCCAGATGCCAGTGGAGAGTGGAGACAATTGTTCCAGCCTTCTTTTTGAGCTGGGAGATTAGGAAGACACAGGGAAGGGGCAGTGAGGGAGGGTCTTGAGGGGCATGGGGCAGAGAGGGCAGTTTTTAGACTGGGGCCTTTTTTTTTTTTTTTTTTTTTTTTTTGCTCTGATTCTTAGAAACCTCAGTTTGTATCTTAGTAGGAGAGGGAAGGACAGATTGCTTCCTGCCTGCGGGATTGCTTCCTACAAGCCCCTGTGCATGTCTCTTTGGAAGACCTTTCCCTTGCTATTAAAAACATGTTTGGGGGCTTTGCTTTATATGGAAACTGCAATTTAACATAAGCAAACCGCAAAATGGAAACCAGAAAGGCCCGTTCCATTTGCTGGGGGCCCCTCCCCTACTATGGGTGAGGCAAGCCCCTCTTGGGTCACGTGGTGTCCCCCTTCCTGGAGGTGTGGGCGGTGGGACAAGGGAGGTGGGGAGGGCTAGGCGGGAGCATGAGGTGTCTCTGGGGACCTGCCCTAACAGATCAGGCCAGCTGCCTATGGCTGTCTTAGGTGTGGCTGTGGGTCATTTTCTTAGCAGCTTCTAAAGTGTTCTTAGTCCCCTCTACACCAGTCCCATGGCCTCTGTTCTAGGGATGTAGGCCAGAGATAGACTCTCTCTCTCTCCCTCTCTCTCTCTCTCTCTCCCTCTTTCATACACACACATGCACATACATTTTCTCTCTCTCTCACACACACACACGTATACACACTTGTTTTTACATTGCATTGTATAAATTATTTGAAAAATCTTTCCATACAACAGGTTTGATTGTGTTTCTTCCTTCCTCCAAGCCCACTCAGATCCTCTTCACCCTCCTACCCATCCAGCTTCATGTTCTTTTTATACACACACACACACACACACACACACACACACACACACACACACACTTTAAAAAAACCCCAAGGAGTGGGCCGTGTCAGCCTGTGTTTTCTCTTCTCCATTGCAAGAGTCACCAGGGGACCTGGCGTTCATTACCAAAGCCTTCACAGCCCTGAAGTATGGCTCTAACCCTGATAAAGGGGGAAGCTGGGGCTCAAGCAACTCAAAGCCCAAAGTTACAGAAAGCAGAGGGGGTTGCCTTCAAATCAAGGCCAGTGTGCTCCCTAGGCTGTCCCTTCCTGTCCCTCACAAAGGTCAATGAGATACTCAGATCATATTGCTGTGTATTCTCCGGTGGGGGGGTTGTTGGCAGGATCTGTGGGTCCCCAAGCTGTATGCTCTCTGTGGCTAGTCTGATTTCCATTAATGACAATGAAATAGTGCGTCCCGTTCATTGTCAGGAGCGACATGGGAAGCGCCTAATGGCTACATGGGCTTAGTGGCTACCACACTGGGCATTATGAGTTGAGCAACATTCGTTTTGTCAGAGAGAGTTGCACAGGGCAGGGCCAGCACTGTGTTTCCACACCACGCCAGTGAGCTGCAAGCTCCCTCTTCGCCTGGCTCTGACAAGTTTTAGATAGACAGGGAAGAAAGCTTTAGCTCTTCTCCACACACAGGCTAGTGCTTCCTGTGGGAACGCGTCCCCACCTCAGTGCAGTGGAGGCAAGGAACAGAAGCGACGGTATGGGCTGAGGTGAGGAGGTGGCGTTTTCCCCAACATTTCTAAGCAACGGAGTCCTAAAATCTTCAGGGCTAGCCACAGAAACGTTGTTTACCAGGAAGAAAACACTTGAAAAGGAGAATATTTGGCGGAAATGCGCCTGGGATTAACGGGTTTCACCCACCTCCCACTTTTTTTTTTCTTTTTTCTTTTTAACGCTGTTTTGTTTTTCTTCTGGGTTGTTCAAGGTACTGACCTAGCATTCGCCCCCTTTGCCAAGAAACTCTTTCCCTGCCTAATTAGCCTGTGGTATTGTTCCAGGGTTCTGGGAAGGGAGGGGAGGGGGAGGGGAAGGCAGAGGGCTGGGCTGGGCTCAGCCAATGGGGAGCTGCAATTAGTTAGAGGGGTTGTGGGGAGCCAGGGCTGGTCATTAGATGCAGAGGTCTTGAAAAATCCCTCTGTAATTAATTTTCTCCTGCATTAATTAGAGCACTGCTGGAATGAGGGGCGGGGAGGGATTTGTTGCCCCGGACTGCTTTGCAGGGCGACTTAAGGGAGAGATAGAAATTGCCTAGAGAACAGGCCTAGGACAGGGCTGGCTGGCTGGGACAGTTTGGCCTTAGCAGGAGAGCATTGGTGAAACCTGGGGATACGGGGTGGGGGGCGTATTTAATCTTAATATGGGCAGGGCCATGGTGTGCGGCTCATAAGAAACCCAGAGTAAGTATATGTGTGCCTATGCTTACATGTGTGTTCATATGTGCACACTACACACAGCACAAGGATCTCTGCTTCTCACTCCCCACAAAAATCTTGAATCTTCCTCTTTAAAAATAATATGGTGTGTGTATGTGTGTGTGTACGTTTACCTGTGTATGCGTGTATCTGTCTATGTGTCTATGCCTGTGTGTCTTGTGTGTGTGTATAGCATGTTAAATAAAAGACACAGAGACAGATATTGGGGTTCAAACTTCAAGCTGAAGATCCGAAAAGCAAAGCAGCTGGTCAATAGCTCTTTCTTTACCTTAGAATGAAAGGCAATCCTGGCTCCACCAACCCTCAGACTGTAACCTCTCCTCAGCATGGCTGGAGAATCCCCAGGCTTCAATGACCTCCTATCCTCAGTGTGGCTGGAGAATGAATACCTGATACTGACTACTGAAGACCCTGCTCCTATCTTATATATCCTCTAGTGCTGGGATTAAAAGCGTGTGATCCCAGGTGCTGAGATCATCTTTGTGTGAGCTGTTTCTCTTTAGGACTACATCAATCTGTGTAGATCTGGGTGGCCTTAGGCTCACAGTGATCCATCTACCTCTTAATCTGAGTCCTAGATTTAAAGGTGTGTACCACCATCTCCTAGTTCATGGCTGCTGGGATTAGAGGTGTGTATCATCACTGCCTGATCCTCATAGCTTGAGTCTGGCTTTGCTTCTGAATTCTCAGGCAGGCTTTAATAAATTATAAGTAATATATCACCACCTCTCTCTCTCTCTCTCTCTCTCTCTCTCTGTGTGTGTGTGTGTATGTATGTATGTAGGTATGTATGTGTGTATGTACATGTTTCTCTCTGTAGAGGCCAGAGTCTAATCTTAGCTGTCTTTTCCAATTATAGTCCACTTTATTTTATGAGGCAGGGTCTGTTATTGGTCTCGGACTGGATGACTTGGCTAAATTGGCTAGCCAGTGAGCCTTGGGGATCTAACTCTCCAGTGCGGGAATTACACGTGACCTACCACCAGGCTCAGGGGGTTGTTCCTGTGTTCTTAGAGATTGAACTCAGTCCTCCGAAAGCATGTTGCCAAGTGAGCCATCTTACTGGCCCATCTTCCCCCTCTCTCTACACATCTTACAAATATAGTCACAGCTAATGTAGATTAGAGTACTGCTTGCTCACATCGCTCAAATACACCTAATTCTCCCCACCCAACAAAGACATGGGTATTTCTCTGTACCTTTTCTTATTATGGAGATTCAGTTATGACAACCCTCTGACAAGTGAGCTATTAGCCTTGTAGAGGAAGGCTCCAAGAAGATACTTTTATAAGAAGATGTGTTTATTCCTGTAACTTATGTGTTTGAGTGCTCTGTCTTCATGAACACCAGAAAAGAGAATCAGATCTAATTATGGATGGTTGTGAGCCACAATGTGGTTGATGGGAATTGAGCTCCAATCCTCTGGAAGAGCAGCCAGTGCTCTGAACCACTGAGCCATATCTCCAGCCCCCAAGAAGAGTCTAATAAAAGCAATGAAGCTCCAGTATGTTGTCAATGACATTTGGAGACAGCAAATCAATATAATTCTCTAGTCCAGTTAGCCATTTTTATAAACTATTAAAGTGAGCCACATTCCTTCAAGGCTTTAGTCTCAGATGGATCTTAGTAGTTTGATCCGTAGTTTAATTTGATCTGTTACAGTAACTGATGGGCCTTGTCTTCAAGCCTGGCCAACACCTTCTATGTGTTGGTTGATTGGGTTTCTGTCCAAAGAGGGAGGGTTGGTCTGTCTATATCTGCTGCTATTTCCACAGTAGTTAGTCAAATTGGTGATTCAGATGCAGGTTTAGGATCTGGGCTCCAAAGGAAGCATCCTTTTCTGTGGTTGTTCCCTGAAACAAGACTGAGCCCTCCTGTAAGGAGACATGGCATGGGATGGATGAGTGAGTGACTGATGCAGTAGGAGCCAGGGGCCTGGAAGGAGAGCAAGAGTGACAGAGGGTGGCCTGGGGGTCAGCTCCACTCCCTGGAATTTTCTACCTGTTCTATATTGATTCATGAGTTATTCCTTTGAGATTAGAGAAGAAAAGACAAGAACCCAAAGAGTGCGGATGTGTATTCTGTGCAGGGAGCAGTATTGAGAACACAGATGATAAGAGAGACCGATCTCCTGGAAGCTCTGGAAGCCATCAGTGCTCTGGAAGGCTCCTGGTGCCCTCTTTTCCCCGGCCCATCCTTAGCACATTCTTCAGAACAGCTGTTTCAACTCTTCTCCTCCCTCCCTGGCTTCGCAGTCCACCCCCACCATTCACAGGAGATGAGCTCACCTCCAGCTCTTGGGAGAGGCCCTGGCCACCACTCTACATGGACTCCAAGTGGTCCATAAGCCTGTGTTCCTGGGTACAAAAGGCTCGAAATCCTTGCTTAGCAATTTGATTCTTGTTAGCGGGTAGTTGACTTGTTTTCTCTCAAATTTGATTGCCTTATGTGCACACAGGATGGGGGTTATTGTAAGGGTTAGTTTAAACACTATGGGAGCTTGCACATAAACAGGAAGTAGCTGTCTAGACTAGCATCACTGTGTTCATCACTACTACGACCATACTGCATCATCATTAGTACCACCATCATCACGACCATCACCATCACCACCACCACACTCCATCCACACCCTCACTCATCTTACTGTCTACTCATATCAAGGATTGATTGTGTGCTAGCCTTCCCTCCTCCCTCCATTGGCTTTTGTCTTATGCTAAATGTTGTTCTTTAGAGCCTTCCTCTTGGTGTTCAGACACACTTGAGTCCCACATAACTTTCCAACTGTGGGGCTGGAAAGATGCCTCGGTAAGCAAACTGTTTACTGTGCCTAGGAGAGGACCTGGGTTTGATCTCTGGCATCCACAAAAAAAGCTGAATATAGCAATGTACCTCCATCATTTGGGAGAGGAGGGACAGAGACAGGCAGATCCCTGGAGCTTGCTGGTCAGCCAGTCTCGCTAAATTGGTGACCTCCAAGTTTAGTGAGTGCCACTGTCTCAAAACAAAAACAAAAAAACAAACAAAAAAAGATGGAGCGATACTGATGAAGACATTTGATGTTATGTTGACATCACACGCACGTGTGCACACACACGTACAATACACACATGCTCACACCACACAATACCACACCCCTTTTTAAATGCTTGTTTTCTTGATTATAACCTCAGAGCAATCTTCTTCCTTTCCTTCCTCCACTCACATGTTTATCCAGTTTCATGTGTTATTATTGACCCCATTTCCTCCCCTCCTCCCCATCCCTCGGCCCACCACAATTGCCTCTGTCCCTACTGTCCTGAGGAGGCTGGATGTCCAAAAGGTTATCCAATTGCATCTTCCAGCCTACTCAGTCCTTTGGGAGATCTGGCTTTGCTGATCCAACCAGCCATCCTCTAACCTTCTTCACAGGTACCCAGATTCTGCTCCCTCCGGCACAGGATTTAATCTTATTTGCCTGTGGCCCCAAACGTCATCTCATCTCCCACTCTTCTTCTGCAGTCAGATCTTACCCAGAGTCTGGCAAGTCCGTACCTCCAGTGCTCATCCATGCTCCATTCTGGATTCTCAGTGCTAACTTCTCCTCCTCCGATGTAAGATGCGGTAAGGCAGCATCATTTCCTGACTCCTTGTGATAACCTCTAATGATCTCAGCCTGGCCTGGCTTCTTAGTGACGGCCCCCCTTCTTTCCTCTACTTTCTGCCACTCTTGTGCTCTACGCTGTCTGTAGCTGACTGTCCAGCTGTCCTGGGCACTCCCTGGGAAGCTTTGGTCCTTCCTGCCTCCAGCCTGTGCTGTCGTTGCCCGCTTATACTATGCTTTGGATTTTGTTTGTTTATTAAGGGTCTGTGTGTGGGAGATGTTGGTTGGTTTTTAGTCTGGTGATTGATGGAAGGAAGCTTTAAGAGGTAGGACAAAGGGAGGGCTTGAAACCATCGGAAGGGAATACTGGTGTCCAGAGTGAGTTGTGAACAAAGCCTGAGCAGGGCTCCAGAACCACTGTTCTGATTTTCTGGTCGCTGATGTCTCTCTCCTGTGTTCTTCCCACTATGATGCTCTTCCCACTATGATGCCAGGCAGTCCGCTGCTCTGGAGGCTGAGCCAATGAGGTCTCCTAATATTGAACTTTGAACCTTCGAAACAGTGAGCTAACTAAGCCATATTTTATTGCGGTAAATAAGGATCAGGATAAACAAATAGGCCGAATAGATGTTTATTTAGGGAGAAATAACCTACAACCTAGACAGATGAACACCAGGAAATTCAACCCGATCCTCTCCTGTCCGAGTCACGCCAGAAAGAGAGAGCGCCTTCCTGGCCCCCTCCAACCTCCTTCCTCAGGTCACCTCCGCCCATCTCTCCACCCCCCAATGGGCGTGGTCAGTGCTACAGAAGGACTACCTCACTACAATATTTTTTTGTTGATTTTTGTTTTTTCTCCATAACTCAGCCATCTCAGGGATTTCCTTAGGGTAACAGAAAACTGGTTGATGTCCCCCCCCCACCCAGAAGCTCTTTTTTGCATCTCTGTTTTTGTCCTCCACCGTTTAGATCAAACACTGTCCCCCGCCCCAAACACCCCCAGTTTTCACTGTTGGAATTATTACCTTCCTCTGGGTGGGTGTGATGCATTTCAGTTCCTCGTGCCTTTCGGCCAGCACTTTCGGCCCCCCCTCCCCCGCCACTGAACTTCTACCCAAAAGGAAAATGAGTCCGATTAAGCTCAGGCTTGAAGAGAGAAAAGAAGCCACAGGTGGACAGTTGCCTCACGAGTGTGGGTTGGAGGTGGGGTTGCGTGTACATGTCTTCCTTCTTGGTTATGGTATGTGAAGGATCTTACAAGGATGTGACTCATTGGAGCTTCTCCTTTTTTCAATACAAAAATCTTCATTCTCTCTGCATCACTGGCTGCCACGATGGTGGGACACCAGAAGACAGCCCACTTGCTTATCTTTTGGGTTATCTAACAGTAAGCTCAGGTCAGTTCAGGGGAATCAAAATAAAGAACCTGAGGTGGACCTTGGAAGGGTCCTTCAGCCACTGGCTTTTCTTGCTACACAGGACATTTCAATTGGTAGTTTCCCGCTGTTTTTTTTTTTTTTTTTTTTTAATCTTTTTTTATTTATTTGTTTGTTTATTTATTTTTTATTTTACATGTTGATCCCAGTTCCCTCTTCCTCCCTTCCTTCCTCTCTCTTACCCTCTCTGCCCCCTTACATGCCCTCCCCACCCTCCCCTCCCCTCCCATCCCCTCACTCCAATTCCACATGTAGGGCAAAGCCATCCAGGAGGGGTCATGTAAATCTGTCAAATCATTTGGAGTAGGGACTAGGACTTCTCTCCTGTCTCTAGGTTAAAGGAGTATCCTTCCATGGGGGATGTGTCCGCAAGGTCCTTTTGTGCACCAGGGATACATCCTGGTTTCACTGTCTGAGGTCCCTTAGACTGCTCAGTCCTTCTGGCTGAGACCCATATTCAGGGGGACCTGAGTCAGTACCGTGCTGGATTCCCAGCTATCAGTCTGGGGGCCCGTTAGCTCCTCTTTGTTCAGGTCAGCTGTCTCTATGTGTTTCTGCAACCTGGTCTTGTCCTCTCCCTCTGCATCTGGATTCTAGTTCGACTCAGTGTTTAGGTATGGGTGTTTGCTTCTGTTTCTAATAGGTACTAGATGAGGGCTCCATGATGGTGGATAAGTTAGTTGTTGATCTCACTATCTGGGAAGGGCATTTATGGTAGCCTTTCCACGGTTGCTCAAATTGTTAGTTGGCAGCAGTCTTGTAGGTCTCTAGATCTCTCTTTAGGTTCAGTTTTCTGTTCAGACCAATAATGGCTCCCTCTTTTATGTTCTCTCTCTCTCTCTCTCTCTCTCTCTCTCTCTCTCTCTCTCTCTCTCTCTCTCTCCCTCTTCTGTCTTCTATTCCTACCTTGACTCAATCTTCCTAGTCGCACGTGTTTTCCTCTCCTCCCCCTCTCTTTCTCCTACTTCTCTCTCCATTCACTGCCCCCCCTACTTCCCATGTAGGGAACTTGTCCCTTCCCCCTTCTGTGAGGGACTTTGTATGAATCTCTTAGAATACACCTTGTATCCTAGTTCCTCTGGTGGTGTGAATTATAGGCTGGTGATCCTTTGCTAAAGGTCTAAAATCCACATATGAGCGAGTACATATCATGTTCCTGTTTTTGTGACTGGATGGTTTCTTCAAGTGTCATCCAGTTGCCTGCAAATGTCAAGATTCCATTATTTTTTTTTTCTGCAGAGTAGTATTCCATTGTGTAGATGTGCCACATCTTCTTTATCCATTCTTCAATTGAGGGGCATCTAGGTTGCTTTCAGTTTCTTGCTATTACAAATATGCTGCTATGAACATAGTTGAGCAGATGTCTCTGTTGCATGGATGTGGATCATTTGGGTATATGTTCCTCAGGAAAATGGGAATTAGTTTACCACAGGACCCGGCAATCCCACTCTTTATTTGATTGGTTATAAGGATAAATGAGCAAGGAAATTGAGGCTCCTCAAGTGTCATTGCCATTGTATAGTCTCCTTACTTATTACCTGTCATGCAAATGGCACTCTTTTCTGACCCAGGACAAGTGCTTGGTGTCTAAAATGGATCAGACTAGGAGTTGCTGTTGGAAACAAACCAAAGAATCTGGGACAGGGAAGAGATGGGAGGGGGTAGCAGGAGGGCCTGTGCCTGGTAATGGCTGTGTGTGTACCAAGGTGAGTGAATGGCATAGGACTTCAATCCTAAGGAGAGAAATTTCAGAGTTGTGCATGTAAAGGCATACATTTATAGGCTGCTGTCAGTATAGCACGTACCTTCCTTAATCTACTGCAAACAAACAAACAAACAAACCCATATTCCTTTTGAGCACTCCCAAGTGTGCAGAAAACTTAATAACTTAACAGTTCTTTTTCTTTCTCCCTCCCTACTGTCACGTGGAACGCACTGGCACTAAGATATATTGGTAGGACAAGATACCCACTTTCTAGAAGCCTCTGTAGCCATGTGGTTGGGAGAGAGAATCTCAACCATGTCATCAACAGAGTCAAGTCTCAGTAGCCCTCTCTTGGGTCTGGCTGTAAAGCGTCTGGTCTGGCTTTCTTCCTCCCATTTGCACTGAGGGGTAAAGTGGGTGGTGGGTCAAGTTACCAAGCTTCTTGGAAGACGGAGTCATAGGCTCCATTTTCAGAGTAACCACTTGAGAGAAAGATAGGTATATACTTCTCCCCATCCTTCCTAAGGTCTTCCTCCTTAAATTTGTTTCAGACTATAGTTACTTGGGGCTGAAAGGGATTTAAATCTTTCAGCTGGGTGTCAGCAAACTAAACCCATAGCCTAAAATGGATTGACTATTAATTTTCATTTTTTAAAAGGGAAAATGTGAGTACAGCTATGTAAATTAGTGATGGAGAGCTTGCTTAGTGCATGAAAGGCCCTGGGTTTGACCCCCTGGTGCAATACACACACACACACACACACACACACACACACACACACACACACACACACAGACTTCATTAGAAAAAAAGCCATGCCCATTTGCTGACACATTGTCTGTGACTACTTTTGCATTACAACAGTGGAGCCCAGTAATTGTAACATGGTTCACAAAGCATAAAGTATTCACACTCTCACCACCCAGGAAAACTCTGCCACCCCTTTTAGTCCATTGTTTAAATATGGGGCAATGTGGGTGAGGCAGGGTGGGAATGGGGTGTCATTTGGCAGAATGCTTATTCAGCATGCATGTGACCCTTCATTCCATTCCCAGTACCCCATAAACTGGGTGTAATAGCTCATACCTGCAATCCCAGCACTTAGTATGCAGAGGCAGGAGGATCAGAGTTTTAAGGTCATCCTTGGCTACTTAGTGGGTTCCAGGTCAGTCGGATACATTAGACCCTGTTTCACAAAAGATTTATATTGCATGTGTGTGTGTGTGTGTGTTCACTAACCTAAGTTGTTAAAATATAAAGTAGAAAATAAAAAGCCACCCATAACCCTGTCATCCTTTAATAAAAACAATATTTCGCTATGTTTGCACTTAGCCTTTTCTACATACATATAAAATTATAAGCAAGTGTAATTACATAATTAAAATAGCACTCTGTTTGGTTTCACATCTTATCACATGTGCTTATAATTTGAATTTTAGGGTGATTATTTTACATGCCCTTAGACATATCTTAATCAAGTGACACATGTGCGTGTACATTCATATATGTGTGCGTGTCTGTTACTGAGGATAAAACCCGGGGCCTCATGCATACGGGACAAGTGTTCTGCCACTGGGGGGGGGGTGAGGCGGGGGGGGGTCTCCCTAGCACTCACCTGAAACCTTTAGTAACTTCCTACTACAGTCATGACCCCACCCAACTGGTAGGCAGTACTTCATCATTCATAATTCAGAATACCAGGGGCTATCCCAAATACCTCTAAACAGAAATCCTTTTCGGGTTCTTGGTTGTTTTCCTAGGACAAATTCCCACAAGTCGAGTTCCTGGGCTAAAGGGGTGAGGACAATTTTCAGGGTCTTGAGAGCATATTGCCAGATTGCTTTCCTGAGAGAGTGCATCAATTTATGCTCCCACCAGCAATGTACGAAATTTCTGCCTCGCCGCCCTCCTCTTGCCAGCCCGAGGACTATCATTTTAAAAAGTTACCAAATTGATAGGCAAGAATTGCATTTTGTTGTTTTGATTTGAATTTCTTTGATTACTGGTGAGGCTAAACTTTTTTTTTTTTATTTGTTAAACACTTCTTCATATGTTTATGGCCAAAGGGAATCTTAATAATGGTCTTCAAGTGCGCAAAGGGGTTATTTAGTAGATTGAGACCAGCTGTTGTCAAGAAGAAAATGGAGATGTTTTAAGTTCAGCAAGAACTCAATCAGCCAAGGGTCCTTCCATGCGGGATAGGCATTTGAGTGGTCAAACTCCAGTGATGACTGTGGGGCGGGCTGCCTGAGATCTCTTTCTTCCAGGTGCAAGGACACTCAAGAAAAATAGCTGCAAATTGCCGGTTGCTCATGAGTGCTAGAATTGTCTGACATTTACATATGCTTGTATTTAAATGCTTGCAAACACCCTGTAAGAGATGCGGATGTGGACATATGTTATTATTAGTTATCCCACGTAGGCCTGAAATGCTCATCCTAAGATCCTTGTTTTGTAACTGCTCTGAGGGAGGCAGTCAGTGAACTTCCCCCAGTTTACACATCTTTGTAAACTCTTTCTGAACAAAATGAAGGCAGTGCAAACCTTATCTTCAGTAAACGTCAGCAAGTCAAACCCAGACCAGCAGCCAGCGAGGAGGGCTTTGCTGGTTCCCAGGCCTACCTGCATCCAGCTTCTCTTCAGCTCAGCTATCTCTGGCTCTTTGGGTGTATGGGGGACCCATACCTTACTGGAAGTCCCCTGCCCCTGAGCCTCTGACCACCATGATGCACTTGTATGTTCAAGAGCACATGGTTCTTTTGAGATGTTTTGTGATTTGCCTTCGTAGAATGTGTGATTGTTTGAAACCCAAATCCCTTTCTTTAGAGACATCATCTTAATGAGAAAACAAGGGATCCAGGATTGCACATCAGTTTGTCTATTGAGCTCAGTGGGATCTGATAGCAGAGGAGGGTGGGAACAAATGTCTCTTGGCTGAAGAAGTTGTGGATAAGTGAATGGATACCTGGATATAAGCTCCCTGCTGCTGTCTCCCTCCGGGCACTGCATGCTGTTAGCACTGCCTTCAGCCTTGTCCTACATTTCTCCTCTGCTTATGTCTCTGCTCTCCCAGAGAGCTTTGCTGTTGTTTTTATCCCTCCCCTATGCCAGCATGTTTGGGCATTCATGGGATGGGTTGGGGGTTGTAGGGAACTGTAGCTTCAGCACATAGCTAGGATGAATATGATCCATTCCCCAAGTCATCAGTAAAGGATGACTGCTGGCTCCCGATCTTCCAGTTTTTTTTTTCTTCTTCTTGGAGATCCATGTAGGGGGCCATCATGCATGCACCTCATTCATTGCACAGAGAACAAGCCTCAGGGTTCTGGTCCTCCATCTTCCTTTTGAAGGTATTTTTTTAATTATATTTTATTTATTTATTTATTTATATTCTCTGTGCATGTGCAAGCTATAATCAGCAGGTAGAGGCTAGAAGACAACTTTTGAAAGCCAGTCAGTTGTCTCCTTCCACTATGTGGGTTCCAGGGATAAAATTCATGTCATCAGACAGGGCAGCAGATGTCTTTATGCACTAAGCCTTCTCACTGGCCCCTGAGCCCTTCTTTGAAGAGAGGCATCACCACCTGGCTCACTTACATCAAAGTTCCTCTCTAGGGATATGTATGAATTCACTGTAGCCTCCATCCCAGCATCTGAACATGGCTATGCCCTTTGCTTAGAGAAGGACAAGCAAGTGGCCAACACAGAGGACTGGCTCCTGGATGTTTTTCTGGCCTTTAGTGCTGAGAATTGCACCTAGGGCCTTGTGCATGCCAGACCACTGAGCGACATCCCCAGCAAGGTTTGCCATTGTGGTCTGACTCAAGCTGAGGCTGGGCGGGAGTATCCTTGATAACCCAAACACTTTGAACAGTACCTGGCAGAGGATGAGATAGCAAACCTTTGTAGGAGGAGTGAAAATATAAGAATTTGGGAGTATCTTCAATGAGTTGAAGAGATCATGGTGCTTCTTCAGGGAATCCAGATGTCACAGGACTCGGGATGGTCATGTCAGCTAGGTGTCCTGTTTCTGCTTTTTCAACCTCAAGATTTTTATCCAAAAACCTCTAATCTCTGGACAGATGCTGGAACCAAGATGGGCCATTGGCTGAAGGATGGGGGAAGGAAGCAACTGAGTCTTTGGTGTATGGTAGGCTGGGCACCTTCACCTTGCCACTTCCGAGTCTCTGACCTAAGCTCACCCTGTTCCACTCCCTAGTTTGGTTTCTGTTGCTGTGATAAGCAGTGGCCAAAAGCAATTTGGAGGGAAAGGATTTTTCAGTTTTCAGCTTATAGTCCAACCTTAGGGAAACTGAGGCAGGAACCTGGAGGCAGGAACCTGGAGGCAGGAACCAAAACAGACCACAGAGGAGTACTGCTTACTGGCTTGTTCAGGCTAGTACTCAGCTAAATTCCTCAGGCATCTAGGTCTACGTGCCCAGGGATGGCCACTACCTATAATGAGAGGAGCCTTCTTATGTTATTTAGCCATCAAGAAAATTCCCCCGCAGACTCTCCCACAGGCCAATTTGATGAATTGAGTTACTCAATTGAGATTCCCAAGTATGCTGACAATCAAGATCAGCTGTCACAACCACATCCTTAGCACACCGAGAATGACTTATTGGATGACTTATATGGGTGTTCAAGGGAGACTCAAAGTCTCTCCCCTGTGCCTTGCTATGAAGAGGCCACTAATGGTGGTTCACTAATGTCGAGGACTTCTCTAGTGATGTAAGCTAGTTCTGGCATCCACCCCAGCATCCAAACCCAATGGCTCTTGGTCAGCTCACAGTACTTGTGGGTATCTCTGCAGCTTTTCATTGTTTGATATGCTTTCTCGTGCAATACATCCGTTTTACTGATCAACCAATCAGTCCATCTACTCACTCAACAATAGGGTTGTTAGGCCATATCAAGTTCCCATGACCTTCATGGGAACTAAGGATCACGAGAAACAGTAAGTCACCTGTGCATCATTCCAGGCTCCCAATTCTCCAGGAGGCCCAGTCGGATGTATCTTGGAGCATCAAATGGGAGCTACACAGGTCTGGGTTAAAATCTGCATCTATTGCCTGGTATGTAACCTTGAACCGAGAAGCTTAGAAAGTTTCAAAGGAATTATAAAGTGAACTTTCTAGAAATACCTCCCACCGGGGTGGTAGAGAGGCTTAGAGAATGCTCTTGGTGTAGTTGATGGCCGGTACCTTCTTTACAGAGCTTAAAGTGTGGAAGAGAAAGCTAATTCTTCAATATCCCAGAGACTGAAGACATCATCAGAACAATAATATGAACCACATCACCTGATTCTAAGTTCAGAGCTGTTTCTGAAAGGTTCTATAGCCCTTACAACTCTACCATGGAGCCACAAGTCCACATTCTAATATTGTAGATGGGAGTGCTGGGTCTAGAGACATTAAAATGCTTCTCAACCATAATGCAACATGTAGTATGTGAACTTGGGGTTCGTAACTCCCAGTAGCACTCCCATGTGGATTCCCTCCCGCTGGTTTCCTCCCACCGACTACAATATGATAGGCATTATCTTGAGCAAGCAGGATATACTTTCTAAGACCCACCTGTAAATGGGAATGGCAATGTTTTCTACTTTCCGGGGTCTGAGTGACTGACTCCACGGTTGGACAGTTGAGTGTGAGTACCTGCTATACCGAGAGATACCCACATGGAAGTGTTAGCTGGCTCTGGAGATGATGGGTTGGTATTTAAAGCAGTCCTACAAAGGCAGATCGTATCATTACAACTGCTGCTCTCCTCAAACACAGAGGCATGTTGAGGGATAATCTTTCGTACACTGTGAAGATGACATTTTTTTGTCAAGGCACCTTCTGATTAGTTTAATAAAGAACTGAATGGCAAATAACTAGGCAGGAAGAGGTTAGATGGGACTTCTGGGAGAGAGAGGAACTGGGAGGGGGGGAGGATGAATCCAGGCACACAAGAGACACCAGTGAGACACAGAAGTCAGAGGTACAGAATGAAAAGAAGCAAAAAGCCATGTGGCAAAGCATAGATTAATAAAAGCAGGTCAATTTAAGTTATAAGAGCTATTTGGGAACAAAGTTAAGCTAAAGGTCACTTTCGTAATTAATAATAACTCTGTCATTAGTTGGGATATGATGCTCACAAAAGAAAGTTTACTGAGAAAGACTGACTACAGAGGACATTTTATAAACAACCCGTGCTATACACCTTTCATTGCAGCACTTGGGGGACTGAGGCAGGAGAATGATGAGACCTTGCCTCAAAAGGAACAAGGGCATATAACTCAGTAGCAGAATGCTTGTTTAACATGCACAAGTCCCTGGTTTCCATGCCTGGCACTGGAGAACAACCAACCAAACACACAAACAAACAACCTTGACTTTCCGTCCTACCCCCTGATTGCGGGGGGGGGGGAGCAATATAGAATTTGCAGGGTTCTTGGCTCTTGCTTCTCTCCTCCCGAAGCCTGTCTTTTGCTCATGAGGCAACTACAAATCAAGATAATGTAACTCAAGTGAGCACTCTTTGGAGGGTACTATTTATGGGCAGGAAATGAGACAGGGACCATTTCCTGTCCCAGGGGGTTCAGGGTCTGCGGTGAACAAATCTAGGACTTGGGGCAGTTCAGAGGGTGGGGATTGGCATGGTGATATGCTCTTGGGTTAAAGGAATAGCTAGCTGGTGTACCTCTGGGCTGTTGCAGCTAGGTGTGGGAAGCATCGGCTTGTGCACATTTCAGATGTCTGTCTGTGAGCACCCTGCTATCACATCCATGCCGGGCTTCCTCCCCTGATGCTGTTCCACCTGGCATCTGATTTCCCACAGCGTTTCTCTGCTCCCCGTTGTGGAATTACAGGATGCTACTTTCCAGAGCAACAATTAGAGAGATTGCATCACTGAACCAAAACTAGGAGATGGAGATTCTCCCAAGAAACTGGGTGTTTATTATGAGCTGGACACCTGACCTACAGTGTTCAAGGTTGCGTCTCATTCAGTCTTATAAGGCGAGGTGTTATCAGCATCTTCCTCATTTTTATGGACAAGGAGACAGAGAGAATTCAGAGAGAGGATCCTGCAGCTGAGCTTAAATTGAGGCTATTAGAGTGCAGCGACTGTACTCCATAAGCCATGTTCCATCTCATCCATCCATCCATCCATCCATCCATCCATCCATCCATCCATCCATCCATCCATCCACACGAGCCTAGTCTCTGTTCTGTGCAAAGGGCAGGCCAGAATTGAGCACTTTCAGAGAGCCTGAGAACTGGAATCAAATCCACAGAAGACCCAGGGGACATCTTTTCTTCATCCTGCCTCTGGGTCAAGTGGCAGAACAAGACCTGAACATAGTCTATCCATCACTAGTGTCAGGTTGCAGACTGCCCTCTCTGGCATATGGGTGTTTCCTGCGTCTTGTTCCTGCCTCTCCTTCTGATTGACTTCTTTCTTCTTGGGCATTATCATCATCATGTTCTTGTTCCCTCCTCTGAACACCTTGCTTGACCCTACCATTATTTGGCATGGTTTGGGGAGACACAGTTGAGCTGTGGCCTTGGCAGGTGAGGTAGGTAGGTCCAATAGTCCTAGAACAATACTGCTTGATGCTCATGTTCACAGGACCTCTTTAAGATTTGCGCAGATGCAGATTCCGGTCCTGATTCTGGGAAGGCTTAGGATCTCTGTCTCCTCGGATGCACTCCCATGGAACACTGATGCTACCAGTATCCAGAGCACAAATTGGAACAGTTGAGTCCAGCCTTGTGCCACTCTCCCCCTTTTGTCTAATAAATCTCCGAGGGGAGATCGTTTGCTGCTTTCCTGACACATATAGAGGCTGGCACACTCGAATTTCATCTCCCGGTTTATGACCTGTGTCCTGTGTGGTTTGGAGGCTGGGTGATAGGCCTGGGAACTTGTCAGACCATCAGATTCTCCAAGACAGCTGTGGTAGTTGCACACTTTCAATCCTAGACTTAAACCATAAACTGGTCCTCTGCCCTCTGTTCAGATGGAACATGCCAGCTCCACAGAGGCCCTTGATAGTGACAAGGAACAGAGACATGAAGAAACCAGGGGAACAAGCTCCAGATGGCAGCAGTGCCCCCAAAACCCTCCTTCCTCCAGCTGGCTTATAGATATTGGCAGGCCAGCCTCTCTCTATAGCTCCTACCTCTGTTCTTGGTCTTACTGGTTATTGATTTCTATCATTCTTTTTTTCTTTCTTGGTTTTTCCATGCTGGGTTTCTCTGTATGGCTTTGGAGCCTGTCCTGGAACTCACTCTGAGACCAGGCTGGCCTCGAACTCACAGAGATCTGCCTGCCTCTGCCTCCTGAGTATTGGGATTAAAGGTGTGCGCCACCAATGCAGGCTTGATTTCTGTCTTTAATGTCTAATGTTTATAAGGTACCTCAAGTTGCTTAGAGATGAGAGGTTGACTTACATGGTGAAGTGCTTGTTGCTCAAGCGTGAGGATCTGAGTTTGGTCCCCGGAATCCATGTAAAAATGCTGTTGTATTTAGCACAAGGTTGAATCTAAGTGCTAGAGATTCTTGGGGGGTCTTGGGCTAGCTGGCCTAGACTTGTTGGTGAGCTCCAGGTATGTGAGAAATTCTATTTCAAAGGAAGTAGGCAGTGTTCCTAAGGATGGCATTCAAGATTGTCCACCAGCTCCCATCTCCACATAAACAAATGAGCAAGCACACATATGCAGGTTAAAAACAAACAAACAAACAAACAAAGCAAAACAAAAACCATTTTTGTGAGTACATTGAACTGTTAAGGCACCTTTCTGGCCCTGGACCACATACTGAGGACCTGCTCTCTGCTCTGAGCTTGTTTCTCATCCTCTAAAATGCACGGGCTGACAGGACTGTAGCTTCTTAGGCTTGCTCCTTTCTTTCCTGTCACTGGCTCTTGTCCTTACCTGCTGGGGATGGATGCCTCCATGAGGTGTGTGCTATGTTTCATCAAGATGTCCTCCTCAGCAGAGCACAGGCCCAGCCCAGCTCTCCTCTCTCCTCTCTCCGGCCCCCACTTGCCCCGATCAGGGCAATGAAAACCCTACATAGCTCTCCTTCCTCTCTCCAGATCTTTTCTCCACTGCTCAGTGGGAGCTTTGTCGTGGTGGTGGATGCACTGAAATCCATCCTGTCCCCACAGTTGCTGTCTGCAGGCTCCTGCACCACCTGGACCCTGAACATGTTAGAGGTATTGTCATTTAAACTTCAACCCGAGTAAAACATCCAATAATATCTTTAAGTCTCAGAAAAAGCAGATGGAGCCTCTCTCCTCCCATCCATGCCTCTCCTATTGGATTAGTTGGGGTTCCAAACTTTGACCTGTGAATTTATTAGCCCCCAAATCCGTGAGGAATTACCAGTTTCTGGAGATGTTAAATCCTGGCGAGGTGACCAGGGAACTCTGACTTGGGAGAGGAATTGTGGATATCAATACCAAGCCTCCTGCTCTCTTGGATTTTCAGCTGAGAATTTCAATAGCTTCATCTTGCAGACACTCAAGTTGTTTATCCTGTGTGGTTGGAAATGACTAGTGTTGTGTAAAAACAATGTGTTTTCACTTCCCCTCTGCTTGTCCATCTATAATTCCCTGTCTCTTTGTAGTGTTGACTTTGTGAGGCCTTAGGAATGTGTGTGTGTGTGTGTGTGTGCATGCAAGTATATGAATGTGTGTGTGTGCGTGCATATGTATGAATGTGTGTGTATGTGCGTGCGTGCATGTATATGAATGTGTGTGTGTGCATGCAAGTGTATGAACGTGTGTGTGTGCATGCATGTGTATGAATGTGTGTGTGTGTGTGTGTGTGTGTGTGTACACCTGTCCTTTCTCAATTTCCATTTCAGTTGACAGTTCAAACATTGTCACTCTAATAAAGGACTTCAATCTGCCTTGCTCGCCTGTGTGATCTCAAGGTAGCACACTTAAACTCTTGGGAAGAACCGGAAAGTTTAGGCCACCGTGATTCTGCCCTGCCTTGCTTTGTGGCTTTGGGGAAGTGGGCTCCACTCTTGGAGTTAACTTCCTTCACCTTTGCTATGCAGAGGGCGTTCCTACTTCCCTTCATCTTCACGCTACCACAGCAAGCCACCCAACAAGCCGTCCTTCCCTTCCTATCTATTCTTGAGATGCCTTATAGATATTACATGTCCCTGCAGCTAATGGGGACTTTAAAGGTAGAAACCGGTAACTAGGAGGACTGGAGCAGAGGTAGGAGCTGTGGAGAGAGCTACCGCTACCTACAGGCCAACTGTAGGAAGAATGGTCTTTGAGGCACTGACACCCTTCCATCCATTTCCTTCCCAGAGCCCACAGTTCATGCGAATGAAGCCTTTGCATAGTGATAGACAAAGTATGTGCTGATGCTCAAGCATTGGGCTTCTGTGGGTCTCTTTACCTCTCCTTGGGTTCCACCTTCCCGTAGTTCTTCGATTCAGCACCCAAAGTGCCTCTGGGAGGGGTAGGGTCCAGATGTGGGAAAAGTTTGTAGATTGGAGGTGGAGGTAGGGGTGGTCTCCAAGAATTCTGAGCACAGCAATATCTGTGTCATTGAGAACTTAATGAAAAATGTGAAATTTGGGTCTCACCCCATGTAACCCTGGTCTGGATCCTGGCTTTTAATTAGATCTCTAGGTAAAATTAATATCACTCTCAATTCCTAAGACCCCTCTCTGGGCTAAATTAGAAGTCAAAAGGAGTCCTCTTGTGTCCACAGGGTGAGATCCCTTGCAACGGACCAGCTCTTCCAAATAACCTCTAGCTGTGTGTGCTGTCCTGCTCGGAGTGTGATAATAGGATTGATCTGAAAAGCTTTGCCTCAGGGTTGATGATGCAGTAACTTAGATGCAGCGGAGAATATGTGATTTTGAGTTGGGCCACACATTTGATCATTAATATTAATTATAATTCCTTGAAAATGTGTATTATCTGGGAAGCACCAGAATTCAGCAGAGTATGAGAATTCAAGTGCAGAAGATATAACCCAGCTCTCTATCTCCGTATGCCAGGGACCGTCCTTCAGTCCTCTGTAATTTGAATCACTCTCCCAGGAGCTAAGATTTTAGACAATGGATTGCTAGGCCCTATTCCGATACAGACATCTCAGTATTAAGCAGTGGTAGAAATGAGCAAATGGCTTTTAAAACATCTTATGGGTCTTGAAATAAGTTCCCCGCCCACCCACCTATCTACCCTCAGAGCCTTCATTCTGAGAACTTACTTATATGTCCTCTTTTGCTGAGCTGTATTAGGTATTTCAACCATACCTCATGAGCATGGTATAACCGATTAATACCTTTGTCTCCTTATCTATAAGATGGGGAAGAAATAACAATTATTATTTGTGCAGGAGGCTAAGAGTTCAGTTCAGCAGGCTGTGTGGAGCCCACACACATGCTGGGTAATCCCTTGAGTATTGAAGTACACCCATGTCCCTGTTTTACTTTTCATTTGGAGACAAGGTCTTGATACAATGCTCAGGCTGTCCTTGGCACCCTCTCGGACACTGCCAAGGCTGGCCTCTACACTCTTTGTAGCCCAGTGTCTCGAACTTGTGATATTACTGTCTTAGCCTCCTGAGTATTGGATTACAGGTGCATGCGACCACATCACTCACCTTGTGTTCTGAGACGAGGTTTCTCATTGTCCTGAAGCTCACTAACTAAGCTGTGTTCATGGGATAGGGAGCCCCAGAGATCTGCCTGTCTCTGCCTCCACAGTGCTTGGATTACAAATTTGTGCCTGGCTTTTCTAGTGGATTTGGGGAATCAAACTCAGGTCCTAGTTTTACCAAGGCAACTGTCTTACTGATTGAGGTGTCAGCAAGCCCTACATAAACAAATAACAAACAAACGAACATGAAGATCTGAAGACCCTACTTGTATTATTCAAATAGAGAGTCACATTGATGATGTCTAATTTGATTACTGCTATAAAGGCTGATCCAAGCAGAGACACTTGCTAAGGTCTAGGAGAATGTTTTTTTAAATTTATTTATTTTTGAGACAGGGTTTCTCTGTGTATCTTTGACTGTCCTGGAACTCACTCTGTAGATCAGGCTAGCCTCAAACTCTCAGAGATCTGTCTGTCTCTGCCTCCCGAGTGCTAGGATTAAAGGCATGTGCCACCACACCCAGCTTAATATATCTTTTTTTGGGGGGGAAGAAGGAGGTAGGGGGACAATTCAATCCATGTATTAAGAAAACTGCGAAGACTGTCTGGACAGACAGTAGGAACCCATGCTCTGTGGTCCATGCCCCCCTTCTAATTTATTCCTATTTGTTAGGAACCTGATGTGTACCTGTCTTTTTATTATTATTATTATTTTGAAAAGACACCAAAGAGACCTTTTCTATCCTTAAAGAACAAAGGTAATATTTATCAAAGGTCTTGGCCCTCCAGCCAAACCTGTCCCCTGTCCCCTGAGCCAAGAGGACCTGCACAGCCTGGTCCCCACTCCTGCTACTCTGAAAGGACACCTTAGTCAGTGGATCTCTCTCCCTGGAGCTCTTGCTTGTGACAAGAGGCTATAGTGGGGGGAGGGGTGGGCATGGACTCGCTTTTCACTTAAGAAAAGCTTTTATTATATTTTGGGGAATTTCATGTATGGATACTATATTTATATGGCCCCCACCCTTTCCAACATCCTCCTGCGTCCCTCTCTCTGCCCCCTCTCAAATGCACAACCTCTTCCTCAGTTGGTATTGAATTATATGTGTGTGTAACACACCGAGTCCATTTAATCATATGAAGATGTCTTTAGGGCTGACCATGAAGGATTGGATAACCTATTAGGGGCCTTGTTCCAGAAGAAGAAAACTGATTGTCCCTCAAAGCAGCCACTGATTGCCTGAGGCTCTTCACCTAGGGGTGGGTCCTTGGGAAATGTCCCCCATCCACATTGGCAGGTCAGCTCTTGTTGTCATAGTGCAGGTCCTGTGTAGGTTGAAGACAATCCAGCTCCTCTGGCTCCTACAGACCTTCCTGCTTTTCACTTTGGAAGGAGTCAAGGCCTCCTGGGACACATGCAAATAGTTTTGCATTGGGTGCTGTTCTGTAGCACTATGGGACTTCACATTTGCTTAGATAGCTTGTGCTTCAAGGCTTCCTTTCTGCTTGCACACTTTACCTGGAGCCCTCCAGGTTTCCTGCTGTGGGGTGCATTTGCTGTGACACTGGTTTCTGTTCTGTTGCAAATGGAAGAATTGCTTCCCATGGTATGGCATGCATGCAAATAAGACAGAGGTAAGGGGAGGGAGGGTGGTGGGAGGGGAGGGCCTGCCTTCCTAGTGCCCTAGTGTCTTTATTTGCTCAGTAGCTAAGGCGAAGATTTAAGATGGAGAAGAGAAAAGCCATGATCACAGTATGTGACATGCACATATGGAGGTGTCTAGCAAAAACGCTTGATGCTAATAATACGTATTAGTAAATAACATCAAAACGAATTGCACAAGAGTGACTGTCAGGGAAAAGCTCCTGGGGTCAGCATACTGTTTCTCCTAAAGTCCCAGAAGCCAGTGGCTTCTAAGAGGGGAGACCCTCCTCTTAGAGCGGTAATGCCACTGTCCCGGTCAGCCAATGGGATCCCTTCTGGACATTCCAGTGTCAGGTCACTTTCTGCCCCTCTAACAAAACAGGTGAAGCTGGGCACTTATGAGCAAGAGAGATCTCTATAGCTCACAGTTCTGGAACGTCAAGGGTCTATCTGGTGCTGACCCAGCTCTGGTGAGGGCCTCCTTGATTGGTTACATCCTAGCAGCTGTCATCATGGTGGTGGCATAGGTATAAAAAGGCAGATCTCCGTGAATTTGAAGCTAAGCTAGCCTGGCCTACAAATAAATTCCAGGACAGACTCCAAAGCTACACAGAGAAACCCTGTCTTGAAAGAACAAAAAGAAAAAGAAAGGAAGGAAGAATGGACGGACGGATGAACGAAAGAAAGAAAGAAAGATAGAAGACAAAGAGATCTTAGTTAAGGGCCAGGGAGTTGGTCAGCAACTAAAGTTCTTGCCTTATACACTTGAGGACCTGAGTTTGAACTTCAGAATGTATACAAAAACCCAGGTTGGCGGTGAGCACTTGCATTTCCAACAGCAAGGAGGCAGGGGAAGGAGGATAGCTGGATTAGCTGGCCGGCCAGTCTAGCCTATTTGTTGAGTTACAAGCCAGTGAGAGACCCTGTCTCCAAGTCCAGGGTAGGGCACCTGAGATTGTCCTCTGACCCCCACACAAGCACACCTTGTCTTACCCAAGTGTATCTTCACCTACCTTGTCTACATTTACTGTCTGTGTGTTCCTTGACTGGGCATCTGCCTCATCCTTTTGCATTTACTCTTCTTAATTTCTGGAATGTTCTTTCCCTGGAGACCACTTGACTGACTGCTGGTGAGGGGTCTGCTTGAATGTTTTAAAGAGTATTTCTATCATCGTGGGTCTGGCACAGCATCCTCAGGCTCCACCAGCCCCAGCCCTGACCTATAATTCTCTTCTGTATCTCTGTCTCACATCCAGGATACAGAGCAGAAGTTCAGAGGCGGCTGTTTGTGTGTTTTAAAATAAAAGGAGAGGGTGCAGAATCAGCTTCCTGGCTGGTGGGCAGCTTCCACTCTGAATGTGTCATCATCTGTTTAGTGCAGTGGCCCAGGGAGTTGGGCAAGACAGTGAGGGCCACCATGTGGGTGAGAAGACAGGAGAGCTTCTTTGTCTTAAAGGTCATGTGGGTCTAGATATGAATCCTTTAGCTGTGCACACTCAAAGTATTTTCAGCTTCTTATGTGGAAGGCACGAGTACCACTAGTTTGGGTCCCATTCAGTGTTGCCTGATGTACAGAGCTTTCAAACGTGACAGCAGTGTGCCAACATCTTGTAAGCCTACCAGTGTTAGCTGAGCTCACTGTCATCAGCTGATGTAACTGAGTATTCTCTCTGTGTGTGTGTGTGTCTCTGTCTCTCTCTTTTGGTATCTGTCTCTGTCTGTCTCCATCTCTGTGGTTCTGTGGTGTGTTCATGTATGCACGCATGTGCTCCCTTGTGTGTGTGTGTGTGTGTGAGTGAAGGTCAGAGGTTGATGCCATGATGTCTTCAAGCCCTCACTACCTTATTTTATTAGACAGGCTTTCTAAATGAATTTGGAACTCAACCGTTTTCAATAGACTGGGGAACCGTGAGCTTCTGGGATCTGCCTGTTTCTGCCCCCACCCCCAGCACTGGGGTTACAGGCATGTACTGTCATGCATGACTTTTTCTGTGTCTTATCCAATAGTTTTTAAAGGTTTCTTAGGGATGATGTATTGTATGATTTGATCCCAGTGTGAGTGCTCCCCCACACCATGAATGTGTGTGTGTGTGAGTGTGTGAGTGTGTGTGTGTGTGTGTGTAAGAGAACATGCATTCAAATACAGCGATGAAACTTGCATAAGGGCTGAGTTTGCATGAAGCAGCTGGAGTGATAGTTGAGAAAGAAAAGCCTCAGCAGAAAGCCAGTTCTCTGGTGATACCCCAGGCTTTGACAGCCTTAGATGGAGCTTAGAAATGGCCATTTCTCTGGGGCACTGGGTGGAGATAGGCCCGCACAGGGGACGATGGGGTTTTTTTCTCCTGAGAGAATTCAAGAGTCAGTGAGTCTCAGCCTCTGACCAGAGCAGAGATTTATTTCCCACTGGCTGGAACAGCGAGTTATTTCCAAATCTTCTTCCTTCATTACAAAACTCCCCCCCGGGAGCAGGGCTGGCTGCAGCCACCACAAGCCGCAATCCTGGTGTGTCTGTCTTTTATGAATCTAGAGTTACATCCCCTAAATGAGGGCTTGGCTTCTTTAGAGGCGCATCTCCTGGGCAGGCTGGGATCTGAGCTGTCCCCGATGTGGCAGCTCTGCCTCTGGGAATGGAGCTCCCCCCTCCTGCCATGCCTCTGGGCCCCTGCTTCTTGAGCATGTGGGTAGATAGCCACTCAACAGAGTATTTCCTGTGTGGTTTGTTTTGGTCTGCAGAAGTCTAGAGAGAATGCTAAATGTTTAGCCACAAGTGACCATCTCTGAGATGGAGGAGTTAGGGGGTCTTGAAGGGAAGGAGTCTAGTCACCCACAAGGGTGATATCACTGTGAACTGTGTCTTGCTTTGAAGAGCCATGAACATTTTTGTTTGTGTTCCCATGGTGCCCATGGCCCTGTTTATTGCTTTGTGCAACTTTCTCCATCATCTGGAAGTAACGTCTTCTTATCATTTTCTAACAGCTTTCCATCTTCTGACGGTAAATCCTACTTATGATCTGCCTCGATTTTCATTATGTCTGTGTTCCTCCCTCTATTTTCAATGTCTTCTTCTCTTCAATGTTTTATTTCTAGTTGTTTGGGTCTCCCCCCCCTCCCCAGGAGATGTGAACAAATGTCTACTCAGCACAGATCAGGCACCAACCACAGGCCAAAAGTAATGCTTATACACCCAAGTCTAGGTTGTTGGACCACTGAGTTGGTTAGTGTTATTAACACGAGCATGGTGGCCACTAGACTGAGCATCATTGGATAGTCTCACCTCGGTGTGGGTGACAACTTAGGAATGCTGCATAGATGGAGGTCCCCCTTCTGGGGCCACATGCAGCTGGGGTGAGGGGACAGGAAGGAGAGATGCCTGTAATTGCTGATGACCCTTCTACCTTGCCTGGGAGGACAGGAGGCTCTATCTTAGGCCTCTGTGGTTATCACAGCTGCTCTGACAAGTGGTTAGGTAACCTGTGACCAGAGCCAGGCATTGTACAACATGTTGAAAGATATTATGTGTTTTCCCCCAAAGATCTTTACCCCTAAGTACTTAATGCACCAAGTTGAATGAGGACATGACCTGCTCCAGGGCAGAGCAAGGAAAGGCAGAGAGAGCAGGAAAAGGGTCCAGGGGCCCTCAGTGCTGATGAACTCCTGCGGAGTCATGGAACCCCAAACCTAGCCCTCCTGACCCAACCCAGGAGTCCCAATTTCATCTTGCCAGGCACACCACCTTACTGGCTACCCTTGTACAAGCCCAGCGATTCATGCCTGAGCAAGACATAGAGATCTTACACACACACACACACACACACACACACACACACACACACACTTGTATGCACACACCTAATTGTGGCTACACAGTCATCCAAACACACATGTATACATCCTCACACTGGCATGTTCACACATCAGACAGGGCACAATCCCCACTTACCCATTCTTATAGTCAAGTAGGTGGGTATGCACACACTAAAGCATCTACTTATGTACACGTCTCTGAGGCACATGTGCATACCTGAGTGTCCACATATTCAAGCACACACTTGCCTACTCATACACATGCACTTATGCATGCATAGTCCTTTCTACATAGATACATACACATGCTTACTTACATATATCCATCAATACGTTTGCCTATATGTACCTGTACTCTAACACATGTGTACACATAGTCCCTCATATACATGCACACACTCCTGTCTACCTTTACTTACACTCAAACCCACAAGCTCACAGTGCACATGTCCACACATCCACACTCAAGCATACACATGCACACTCATGTATGGCCTTTCTTTAATGATAATCATGTCATTCTTAAGGTGATTCTTACAAGCAGGAGCAAAAAATGCTAAGACATGGAATTATGATAAGCTACCTTCCAAATGCATAACTACATGAACACTCTTGGCCTGGTTGATTTTCAGAGAAAGCCTCCAACTTGGCTGAAAGGGGGTTTTTCTCTGGTCCTAACTCAGAATGACCTCCACTATGCTTGTCCAGTGGGGCTGCTTAGGGCCTCTTGATGCTCACTGAAGAGAGCCCCTTCTAGGGGAACTGAGCCTTAGTACTGGGATGGTACCCAGGGCCTTCATTTCTACTATACTGTGTCCAGGGATTCTGATGCAAGCAGTCTAGGGCCAGTGGAATCAGCCAACACAGGGCTCTTTAAGGTGGAGCCAGGATTCAGACTCTAAACCCCTGGGACTGTGTGATGGAGGCCCCAGGCAGTTATGGTGAACTTGTGTACCTGCAATTGTTCTGATCATCTTAGACAGCCTTCACAAAGATTCTTTGGGGTTCCTTTTCATCAGAGGTGGGGACAGTAGGTCATTGTGAATGGTCTCAAACTTTTTCTAGCTCTTAGGGTCATCAAAATCAATCCGTATCCGTTCCACTCGACTTAAGTTGGATGTGCCCTCTTAAGCAAGGTCTCTCTCTGTCCTGGGTATTTCTGACTTACGTCTAGATCATTGGTTGTCAAATATCCTCTGAAATTGGTCAGGGTTTGAGAGTCATACCAACTCCATTACAATTCCTCAACTTTATTTTTGGATTGCAAGAGCTGTATGGGACCAAGGGGCATGTTCCAATCCAAGTTTATTAATGGTCTGATGGGGGTGATGGTGCTCTATCTGGCTCATGGCAGTAGCTTGCTGGTTTATATTCTAGATAATCCTGGCTCAAATATGTACTCAAAAGCTCCTGGAGAGTGTCCCCAATGCCAGTTTCTCAGCCCTTTAGCTGATCCTTTCCTATGTCTGGGTGGAGGCCCAGGAATCCATCTAGAAGCATCCCATAATTTGGGCTCTTCTGATTTAGGATCCCATAGGCTTCACTTGGGTTGGGGATGTAGCTTACCCAGCATGTACCAATATCCAGTATTGAATAAACAGGGGTGAATGCCTGTAATCCCAGCATTGTGGATAGTTGAGGGGATACTGGCATAAGACCTCTTGGCCCATAATGTCCAGGGAGAGAGAGTAGGAGATGCAGAGGAGGGAAGCCCCTCCACTTACTATAGCCTCCCTAGGCTCAGCACGGCCTCCCACTGAGCCCCAGCCCTGCTGCTCCCAGGGTTCCTGAGGATTTGTTCCTGGTTTTTTACAGGTAAAGGTGATGATGGGAGGAGGTGGCTCCCCCTTCCTTCTGCTGCTACAAGGAGGTCTAAGACTTCCTGTATCTTCAAGATGAAGGGTTACTAGCCCTGCAGAGACCCCGACTTCTGCTGGCGTGTTCTTAATTAAATTCAAAATCAGCTTGAAGGAGAGGACTTGGGGAGTATAGTGGGCTGTGGGCCAAGGGCTTCAGCCACTGCCACAGACTAGCACCACCTCCCGCCACTCTGATCCCTGGGACATGTGGTCAGATTATGAAGAAATCCCTCAGCAATGAGGTTACATTAACCCTTTCTGCCCTGTGTGCTAAGCTTCAAAGGTGGTCATAGATCCAAGCAGAACACTTGACTTTTCATAAAAAAGGTTATTGTTTCTGTTTATGTAGGGCCATTTTCATGCAAATATGTAAGTCTACCTTGACCACATTCTCTGCCATAATCCTCTATCCTCCTCCTTACATGCCCCCCCTTCATACTCCTAGACAATATCCCTTCTACATTCATGGCCTCTGTGCATACATGACTTCATGTATCTATATGAAATCTAGAACCTGAAAATGAGAGAAAAGAAGTGGCATTCATCTTTCTGCAACTGGCTTAATTGGCTAAATATGATTCTCTCTGGTTGCACCCATTTCCCTGCACATGCCATGACTTCTTTGTGACAAAACAAAAACCCCAAAACTAAAAACCAACAAAACAAAATCAAACAAACAGAAAACACCCAACTGTGTACATGGAGCACATTTTTCTCCATCCTGCTGCTGGCCCCCGGGGCTGGCTCCATGGCTCAGCTGTTGTGAACAGTGATGAGGCCCTCATTGATGTGCAAGCGTGGGTGGTGTTGACTTGGAGACCCAGGAGCCCTGTAGCTGGGTCATATAGTGGATCTAGTTTTAGGTTTTTGAGAAGTCTGCATACTCATTTCCATCGTGGTTGGGCTACATCTTGCTCAGTGTCTGAGCTAGGAGATGTTGTCTGGGTTAGGACAAGTCAGGAACTATCAGCAAAGACTGATCCTCTAACCCTGAGGCATGAATCCTATCCCCTCCAGCTGTGCCTCCCAGCTTTTATTATAGGGGTTTCCCTTAAAGCCATTCAAAATCCCATCATGTGTAGAATGGAACCTTTGATGGTTAGAGAAACAGAAGAGAGACCAGGGACAAGGACAAGCAAGTCACGTGTGTCTCCTTTGGGTGCTAGGACCCTAACTCACTAGGGAGCACTTTTGAATATCTGCATGTGCAGAGTCTAAGGCCTGCTGGGAGGAAACACTTCTCTTTGTTGAGCACATAAAACGCAGTCAGTCGGAGGTGCACATTAGCAGAGCAGCAGACAAAGTCATAGGTACACATGAGTAGAACAACAGGTAACCCAGTCACTACAATAGCATCAAGCTCTATTACCATTATCTTCACCAAGAAGTCAAGGGGATCCAGGCAGAGAGTGGTTAAATAACTCGCCCCAGGCCATGCAGGTGGCAAGTGACAGAACAGGTATGCGATTCCAGGTCAATGAGACACCAAGATAACTAACTTGTATTACAAGTGACAGGCGACATCCCCTTTTCACAACTTAAAAAAAAAAAAAATGGAATAACCTTAGGGCAGGTGCAGTATTGTGTGGTAGACCCGAGACAGAGTCCAATCTGGCATGGCACATTGTAGGCGGGGTAAGAATGAGGCTGGGGAATGGAGTTCATCTCTCTCCTTCCTGAGTTCTCACCCACATTGGGGTGGCCTTTCTGGTGAGGCAGCTGCCTTCAAGTCACATACGTTCCTGTAAGTAACCCCAATAAATGCACTAGTGCATGAGGCTTGACTTGGGTGGAATAATTGGTTTAGTTTGTCATTGGTACCCTATGGTGTTTGCTTGCATCTCCCTAGTAAATCATACAATTTCATCAACCCCCAACACCCCCTGCCGATTCACCCATTAGAGCTCCAACTCCAAGATGAGATCACTGGAGTGGGCCTTAGTCTTGCCTGTCTGTTTCTTTACAAAAAAAAAAAAAAAAAAAAAAAAGGAAAATCTGAACAAAGACATTAGTACAGCACAGGAAAATGCCACTACCTACAAGCCAGTGAGATGCCTAGATGTCCCTTGAAAGAATATGTCCCTCTTCGTCCTGATGTCAGACTTCCAGGCTCTGGGACTGTGTAAGAAAATCTGTCTTTTAAGCCACCTAGTCCGTGGTGCACCGGCCCAGCAGCCCTACCTAATGAATGCAGTAAGTCATTTCTATCCTAGCATGAGTCAGGTCCAAAGTGTTCCAGGACAATTTTCAATTCGAAAGAACAGGGGAAAGGGACAACAGCCAAAAAAATGTCACTTACAGGATGGAATCAGGGCTTTCTGAAAACCGGTTGGGAAATGCTGGAGGCTACAGGTTTCCATAGACCACCCCCCTCCCCGCCGCCCTTGTGTTAACATGGGGGCGTGCAGCCCCAAGCAGCCAGCCGTGTACAGTTTCTCCCATCATCCTGTTCAGTTCACCGTTCTTGTTTAGATTTGGTATCCTGGAGACCTAGCAGGCCGCCGCCCCCACCCCCCAGCAAGTGGAGCTCTCTAGAGCTAGGACTTTTGGAAACAGAATGTTTTTGGTTTCTAGAAGGTAAAAATATCCCTGGGGTTTCTACCCCCTGAGGTGTCCCAGATTCGTTTACATGCTACCTCACCCCATGGTGGTCCCACAGCCTGCAATGTTCTGCCTATGCCCCCTAGGGAAGTTCACATGTACTGAGTGTGAGGGATTAGTGAAGAGCTGTGTCTGGATCATCCTGTGTCTTCCTGGAATAAACCTAGTTCATTTCTTCTGCCTTAATTTACTAAGATGCGCTGGGCCAGGCTTCCAGCCAGGCACTCCACAGACTGGAACACGTGTGGCACTCCAGGGAGCTCACAGTCTATGCTATAGTTACTCTTTCTTGCCAGCCTGTTTAGACTGAGAGATACCTCGTAGATTAGTAAAAGCAGACCTCTGGGTATGTCTGAGAGGGCTCTGACGGAATCAGTAGCTTTCAGACACGTCTGACCTGTGGCCCGTGGGCTACATTTGCCCCAGGCTAGCTAAGAATACAGCCTAACACAAAATTAGAAATTTACTTCAGACACTATGGTGTGTATGTGTGCGTGTTTGGCATGTGTTGTAATTTACTTCAGACACTATGGTGTGTATGTGTGCGTGTTTGGCATGCGTTGTAATTTACTTCAGACACTATGGTGTGTGTGTGTGTGTGTGTGTGTTTGGCATGCGTTGTATGTGCCTGTGTATGTGTGTTCATGTGGATGTATGTGCTTGTGGATGTAGGTGCGTGTCCAGGCCAGAGGTTATCTTTGGGTGCCCTCCTCACTGTTTCTCCTCCTTATATAATGAAGCAGTCTATTATTTTAGGCCCAAATTTGCCAATCTGGCCAATTGACTTAGTTAGCTTAGCCTCCCTCCCCCCCCCCCCCCAGTGCTGGGATGGGATTACAGGAGAGGGTTGGGGCTCCCACAGGCATTTACATTGGTTCTGGGTTTCCAAATTCTCGTCTTCACACTTGTATGGCAAGCACTTTACCCATGGAGCCACCTTCCTAACCTCCAGTATGAGATTTCCTTGTAATTTCTTTTTAAGTTCAGTTACTTGGTTCTCAGGGTCAGCTTTAGAAGTGACGTCTGTCATAGTGTCAAGGGGCTGGGTGTGGTTAATTCCTCAATGGATTTCCATTTTAAACAGATTGCTGGAAGGTGGTGGGTCTATGGGAGGTGGGGTCTATTTGAAGAAAGTAGGTGTCTAGAGGTGTGACTCTGACGAGCTTGTCACTTCCCATTAGTGCTCCCTGCTTCCTGGAGGCAGGATGGAAGTGAATTCCATCCTGTCACCGGATCTTGCCGTGGGAAACTTGCCTGCAACTTTTGCCACTATGAGGTTCTGCCTCTACACAGTTTAGAAAACACAAGTCAACCCACAACGAGCAGAAATCTAGGAGGCTGTGGCTTCAGTTTGCCTGAATATTATAATATTTGCATATGCATAATGGGCTGTCTTGGGGACGTTCCTCATTTCTAAATACAAAGTTCGTTATCGCCTATATACCTTACACTTGTAACCTCTACATAATTTTCTACATTTTTGGTAATTTTGTACATACATTCAGGTTTCATGGCATGGGGTTTTCCACATGGGGTGTGATGTCTGAGCCCTGAGAGTTTCAGATTTTAGAGTGCATTAAGATTCCAGATCTTCCTTGTACTAAAGATATTCAACTTGGAATAAGATTGAGGACACTGTGACCCTCTGGCTTGGTCTACCTGAGGTGCCCTGGATTTTCTTTTCTTGTTATGGGATGCCTAGGGGCAAATTGGTTGCCCTTGTTGAGCTGTGGATTCTGTGGGCCAGATGTGCAGTTTTCAACCTGGTATCGCACCAGTACTCTGGTCCAGGCTTTGAGGATGTTAGCCTGGGATCCAGGATCTCTCTACGCTTCTTTCCTTGGGTTTTAAAGTTGCATTTGGGCTCTTACTGCTGCCACCCATTCTTATCCCCCAACCTGCATTATTTTCCCAACCCCTTACAAGTACCCCTCCCATGCCTTTTTGTTCAGTTCTGCTCCCCCATGGAGTTAGGAGTTGGAGCTGTCAGTGAGTCTCTGGATTTGTTACCATCCACTGTAGTGTGGTGAGCTCATCAGTGGGTACACACTGAAGATAATGTCTGCCCCTCCCCTAGAATCCATCAGCTCATCATTTAGCAGGTAGGAGTAGGGCTACAGGGGCCCCTCCCTGCTCTATGATTGACTGCTGACAGGCCCAGTCTTGTGCAGGCCCACTGCAGGCAGCGGCGGGTGCTGAGATCATACTCACAATGGCTTCGTCATGCCCAGAAGACAGCAGCTCATAGTTCTTTTCCTTATCTTCTGGCTCTTAGACTCTTCCGACCCGATCTCTGACCCTTAGAGTGGGCGGTATTAATGCCCTGTTCAGGGCTGAGCTTGTGACAATGACTTATTCTCAGTGTCTCCGACATTCATGTATCTCTGCATTCTCCATCGTTTCGAAGGGAGATTTCTGTGATTAAAACAGAATTCGAGAGCTCAGACCATTTTTCTTTGTGTCCCTACAAAATAAATTAGCAGAGACTATCTAGAAGTCAAAGCAGCACAATTATTTCCATAGTTATGAGGTATTATAAGGTAATACTTCAGTGAGTTTCTTAAAAGCATTGAGTTGAGTTGTATTCTTTCTACCCTAGGCTCCATGTGCAGGTAGACTATAGAGTCTTGAAATCTGCTGGGCATCCTTTTCCCTTTCACGAAAACAGCCACAGAATCATAAGCCCTGTCTGTAGTCCCTGGTGGGAGGAGTTTCCAAAGAAGACAGGTGCTTGAAGAGTCACTTGGGTTCATGTGGGTTTCTCAGGATCTGGGACTTGACCACAGATTCTGTAAGTCACTCTAGAACCAGGTCAGTGTGGCAAGGTTGTCATGGCAGTCGCCTTATGTCCATTGTACCACCTACAGGTGTTCAAAGAGTGGCACCATGCTCTAAGGTTTGTAGACCTGCTCCTCTATTGTTTTCACACAATTGTCCTAGGGAGTCAGGGCAAGTGAGGGCTTGCTCCACCTACTGGGAAGCTTTGCATCTTAGGCAAACCCTTAGCTGGCTCATCCATTAGCCAGTTTCTAAGAGCTCTTGTAACTCTGACTTGACAGCATATTGAACCAGAATTATCCTTCATGGGGAGATAGTTCAGTCAGTGTTGGCTGCTGTGCAAGCAGAAGGAACTGAGTCCCAGGATACATATGGAAAAGACGGGTATAGTGGCTCATACTTGTATTTCTAGAATTGAGGAAGTGGAAACAGGGGGATCCTTAGGCCTGGCTGACCAGCTAGCCTAGTCTACTTGACAAGTTCCGGGTCAGGGAGTCCTGAGTAATGATATCTAAGGCCCAGGCAACATGATTGTGCTCTTCTCCTTTCATGTCTGCTGCTGTGATAAAATATTTTGACAAAAAGCAACTTTGAGAGCTTGTTTGGAGGTTCTAGCAGGGGAGCGCAGCTACTCGTATACCCTTGACCGAAGACCAGTCCTCCTCTATTCCGGGAAGGTCGTCCTCTTCGACCGAGCACGCAGCTTCGGGAGGGACGCACATGGAGCGGTGAGGGAGGAAGGGGACATTTGCCTAGCCAGCCAGATCAGCCGAATCAACCCTGGCGATCAATGGGGTGACAGATGTCGCAGCCTGATCGCCCTCACATCCAAAAAGCAACTTTGAGAGGAAAGAGTTTATTTGACTTACAATACTAGGTTATAGTCTATCATTGAGGAGAAGGAAATCAAGGCAGGAACTTAAGCAGACAATGAAATCACAGCCGCATCAGTAGCAGACAGTAACAAACATATACATAACATCACCGCCACCGCCACCACCACCAAAACCTGGATTATCATCGCCAGTTACCATGGCCCATGTGTATCCTAATATCCAGAGCTAAAGCAGGGCCCAGAGGAAGCCCTCATCTCCTACCTACAAAGACTTGTCCCCGACTTTCCCACTCTGTATTTGACATTCACTGGAGATCCCTGAGTGGGCTAGAAAGGAAGCAGCTAGAAACAGGACCACTTTCCTTGGGGGGCCTTCTCTTACCTCAGCCTCATCTCATTGCTGCCTTGCTGAACCAGATCTTGGAGCCAATTTCTTTTTTACTTGTGATTCATTTCTCCTCATGTCTCAGGAGCATACTGTCCATCATTCCCTTCCCCTGTGAACCAGAGAGCCTTGGGCATGAGCTCAACCACGACAGCAATCTGCAAAGCGGGAGGTCAGCTGCACGCATAGGGTCTGTGTACACTTAGGGGAAGTCAAGGTACGTTCTGAGCCACGGCTGTTGGTTCTTCTTTCCTTTCTCCTGTTTGAGTCATAGTGTTGAAGAAGATATTCGAGGGGCTTGCACCTTCAAATGATGCAGTAGCAGTAGATACTTGGTGATGGTGGTGGGTTGACCTTGGGGGTAGACCACCAGGGTCTTGCTTCCTTCTACAACCCTGCCCCTGTTTCCATGAGATTTCTGGGAAAATCTAAGCAGAGTTCTTTCCAGTGAGCTGCAGATAGGAAAGCGTTTCTCCCATTCCTATAATTATAGGGCCATTCTACATGGTTATTATGACAAAGCCAATATAATAGCTGCTGTGGAGATAGCACAGGCTTCCTGTGAGCCGCACCAGCAGAAGGGGAGTGAAATCAAGGGTTTCCATGGACAGTGAGAGGAAGACATGGAGGGGCCAATCAAAGATGAGTAAGTACATATCCACAGATATGAACCAACTCTCAGGTTCTCGGAGAGAGAGGGAGAGGGAGGAGGGAGAAGGCAAGGAAACAGGGGCCAGCAAAGTCTTGGGACCCAGTGGCAGAGAGAACAGTGATTTTGAACATGGGTGTCCAAGGTCAATTGTCTTTGAAGACTATGGGCTGTGTAGACTGCTGGGTTACTAGAATGCACATTTCTCTAAACCCTTACTCACTTCCCAGTGTTTGCACAGCCCAATTGTGTGCCAGGCGCTGTCTCAAGTACTCAATATACATTAACTCATTTAATTAAATTTCCATTGCCTTTCGCAGTTTCTAGATTTATGGACTTTTTGCCTGGAGACTTTTTACTAAAAGTCTGTGACCACTTCACACAAAGAAGCTCTTGGAATGGTGACAGAGCCTTCTAGGTTCTAGCCCACACTTTCTCTGTTAGCACCTGTGTCCATGTGGCCTGACCTCCCTGGGACTGAGTATTTTTTAACCCTTTGTTTGCTGGTGGAGACAGAAGCTAGGAACTAGGAATGGAAGAGGACAGAAACGGAAAGTGAGGAGGAGAAGGACTTGGTCACGAGAAGGGTTTGGGCAGGTTGGGAGAAGCACAAACAAGCTCAATGGGAGCCACCATCAAATGAGCAGAAGCCATATTTCCTAAGGCCTGCCACTAAAGTGAAAGGGATCTGTCTGCACTGGTACAGTGGTTTGGCCTGAGCTCTCACTGAGCCCTCCCTTCCCCTGAGCTCATTCTTTGGAATCTCACCTGGTGGCAGGGAATGAGGAAGCTGGGATGAGTTCATGCTCCCAGGAACTCTGGGTGGGAGAAGTCCTCTTCCCTGCTGGGATATTACTGTACTTCGTGAAGGGCTGATCTGGAAGAGAGACTCATGCCAGAATCCATGCAGCAAAAGCAGGGCATACAGTGACCTCGCTCTGATACTGTGACCTCCCTGTGTCCATCTGGTGACTTCATTTCTGTTCCTCTTTTCACAGTTGGCACCATTCATGTGTCTGCGGCACTGAGGGAAGGTGATGGTCACATCACTAATATGCTGACATTCTTCCCAAAAGCTATTTGTCACAGTGGCCAGATCTTTCCTTGTGAGTTTTAATTTCCGGAGCAACATGAGAAAGTCCCTAGGTAAGGACAAATCAGAAGCCTATTGGGCTCTGGGAAGGTGGCTCAGTTAATGAAGTACTAACCACACAGACATGAGAGAATATATCTAAAAAAAATAAGTTGGGGAGCTCTTTCTTTAATTTCTCCATTCATTCATTCATTCATTCATTCATTCATTCATAACAATTTCATGAGCACTCACTTAATCTGGAACATAAGAACAAAAGAAGTTGATTTTGCCTTTGAAGAAAAAAATGAGTGGAGAAGACAAATGGCCTAAAAGCAGGGCATGAAGCACACTGTGGTAGATGGTTTGAAGGCCAGAGGTACATAAAGAACAAAGACCTTTAGACTTGCCCACTGTGGTCAAGGGAGATTTTTATAAGAAGCTAGGTGCTTGAGCTGAGACTTTCAAGACAGGACAGCAACAGGATAGATAGAAAGCCACACATACATACCAAGGTCTTTAGAGCATAGGATATCCCACAATGGAGAGTACTCATGAATGATGAAGTGTTATGCACAAAAGAAACCAGGAGGAGAGAAGAAACTAGACAGGAACAAAGGGGCCAATGTCAGGAAAAGACTTGTATTATAAAAAGAAGGGGCCATTTTCTCCAATTAGTAGTAAGAGGTCAGTGTATAATTTTAGAGCCTATGATATTTGCTTGTTGGAAATGATATCTTTGGTACCACCCAGAGGATGTCCTATTGGAATTAGGAGGACCCACTGAGGGGTATTTATTTGCCTTGCAGGGAAGATGGGGCCAACGGTGTGCATGGAGAGAGGAAAGTGGCAGCCCTGGGAGAGAACTATAAGAGAGGAGGTTAGACTGAATTTGAGACTAGACTGAATTTGAGAAAGGGGGGGGGAGTGCTTTGGATCTAGGTCCTAAGATGCGGATAAAGGAGTGGTGGCTCTAGTATGAGTAAGGGAGGTCCAAAAAGCAAGTGATTAAGATGAGAACAATAGAAATGTTGTGTTGACATGTTAAATCTAAGAGGCTTGCTGGAGGCCCAGGGGTAGGTAGAATAAGTGTCCTGCTAGTCCTTGGGTCAGTGAATCTGGGACCCAGAAGTAGGTGAAGGGGGCCATTGGCAAGCCTATGAATGATGCTCCTGTCTACATGGCTGTTATTATAGAAGGGAGATGGAAGGATAGGGAAACTGAGCACTGGATATCAGCACTGGAGAGATGGGCACAGTAAGAAGCGAATGAAAGGCCTAAGTAGGAGCACTGAGAGGAAGTGGGTGAGATCAGGAGAGGACAGAGCACTTCCTAGAAAGATGAGGGGGATAATTCCAGAAACAGCAGGAAAAGATGACTTCTACATCCTTATTGTGGAACTGGGTGATTGCATATGGCCTTGGAGAGGGCTGTTTTAGTGGAGAGAAGTAGAGGTAAGGGGGGCACACAATGTAAAGTTGTCATTGAAAGGCAAGAAGGGCAATTACTTGAACATAAACTCATTTAAGTGGAGGGAGAATTTATGATTCAGAAAGAACGAAAGGTTAATAAATGTATAGGATAGAAAGCCAACGCCTGGAAATGTCAAGTCTGAGAAGAGGAAGCCAAAGGAGAGAGAAGAAATGTATGGGAAATTGGGATCTAGTTATACAGCAGTGTATGGATAAAGGGCAAGAGTAAATGACCTCTAGACAGGGGGTGTGGCTGCCATGGCGTATGGTTCCTAGGGAAATGAGGACAAATATCTACTCATCCTACAAAAACACTGGCCACAGACTGAAGAAACAAGACGAAGTTCAGCTTGATGAACCAGTAAGTTTTATTTGGTTTCCTTACAGAAGTTGGGATGAGGGGTTGCTTATGGAAGTAGAGATGAGTCAAAGACAACTGAATCACGGAAAGCCACCACCAGTGTGGGTGACAACTCATGAAAACTGGCATTTGGCAACTCACCGCATAACCTACAGGGAGCTCAGCAGGTTGCAGAGTGTCTCTTCTACGCAGCTTGGGGGACCTGGTTTCTGAAGTTCTTTCTGCTTATATAAGCATGGTAGAGGAAAGGGCCCTGTTGTCTGGTCCATTTCAGGGACTTCCTGATGTACAAGTTACTTAATTCCTGAGTCTTAATGAAGCTTTGTTCTAGTTTTTTATTTATTTACTTATTTAGTCAACTTGATACAAGCAAGGGTCATTTGGGAAGAAGGAACTTCAGCCGAATGAATATCTCTATCAGACTGGTCTGCAGGCAAATCCATGGGGTCATTTTCTTGATTTATGGTTGATGTGCAAGGGCCCAGCCCACTGTGGATGGTGTTATCCCTTGGCAGGTCCCTGAACAAACTAGGAAGAGCAGGTCAGTAAGCAGCCTTCTGCCATGATCTCTTCTTTAGTTCCTGCCTCTACCTTCCCCCTACCCTGACCCCTGAGCTCTTGTTTGGCTTCTCCAGATGATGGACTGTGTAACCCGGAAGCCAAATAAACCGTTTCCTCCACTTGTAACTTATGCTCCAGGGGGATCTAATACCTCTGACCTCCACAAGCACCTGCATTAATACACACATACACACATACACCATGCTGATATGTAATAATCAACAACAACAACAGCAATAGTAAAATCTTTAAACAAAAGACCAAAAACCAAAATGAGACAAACAAACCTAAGACAAAGGTCTAGAGAAATATCCTAGTTAATAAAGTGTTTTTCTCCCAAACACAGGGACTCAAGAAAGTTTAGAAGTATTTCTGAGTCTTCAGTCTGAGTCCCATCACTTTATCCATGTGGGGGCCCGAGTGTGGCCATACCTAGTGGTCCTCAGCCTCCTGTAGATGGAGCGGAAGGAGGAAAGACAGGCAATATTGTAGGCGTTACTGGCGCAAGGGTGGCCAGGGCCAAATGGGTCCTGTTGAGAAGAACATGGCACTAAGGGAGAGGTAACACCCTGCAAGAGAAGGGAGGAGCCTGAGTTTGGATGTAGTGATGAGGTGAGAGAATGGGCAAAGAGAAAACTGGAAAGATACTGCGATGTGTCAGAGGCCTTGAGCTTGAAATGTCAGTGATGGAGTGCTTTAGATGAAGGTAGGGCTTAGGAGTGGAATGGTGCCCTGCAGAGATATGGCAAGCCTTCAGGTTATGCTCAAGGAACTGGAAACTTTAATGTTCACTGGACTCCTCTGGGAGGGTTGCAGTGTTGAGGGAAGCCAACTGAAGAGCCCATCAGTCAAAGAGATGCACCCACTCTTAGAGATGCAAAGCCAGACACTTTCAGAGGTGGGACTCTCACTGTGAATGGTCTCCTAGGCCAAGTGAAAACAGCAATGATGGTCCATCCTGATTGTTTCATGGCCTTCTCCCAATAGCCCCAAACCTGTGGGACTCTACTTGCTCAACAGCAAAGGGGAGAGGGAGTATTTCCAAGATGCTGAGCAATGGAAACATTGACAAGAGCATGCCAATGACGTGCCCAAAATGACACCAGCATAAGGGCTGCTGACCTCAACCTGTCACTTCATTTCCCTCTTCTTCCTCTTGGCAGCCTCGCTCATCATCAACCTATCCACGCCGAGCCAGGTTCCCCACACCTCCTCACTGTGCAACCTCTGGCGGGCTGGCATTTGTGCCTGATGCAGGATGGAGAGGGGGGAATTTTCCGACTTGGCAGGGTGGTGTGAAGCCAGGAGAAAGTGTTTGCTTTGCACAGCAACAAGACATATCAACTCATTGCTGCCTATGCCTCTCACCCAAGTCTGTTGCTATTTACAGAGACTGCACATTTCCACAACAATACCCTTGGCTTGGAAAGGGTCTTCTCACACTACCAGTCAAGAAAGTCCCCATAGAGAAGCCTGGAAGCTCATGAGCCAGCTAGCCCTGCATATATAGCAAAGAACAAAGAGAGACCCACTATCAGGAAAAGTGGAAGGCATGGGAGTTTGTCCTCTGACCTCCACATGTATGTCATGGCTCATGCACACCCACACTCACTGTGGTGCTTTGAATGAGATGTCTCTCATGTTCTCAGGCCTTTGAATACAGGTTACACTGTTTGGGGAGGCTTAAGATGAGTGACCTTGCTGGAGGATATGCATCACGAGGGGTGGGCTTTGAGCTTTAAAAGCCTCCACTATCCCCTGTTCACTCTCTCAGCTTCCTGTTTGTGGTTCGAGATGAGAGCTTTCCATTCTTGGCTTCTAGTTCCAGTCACCATGGCTACCTGCTGCCATCCTTTTCCACTGACCTGGTGATAGACTCTTAGTGCCCCGGGACCACAAGCCTCACATAAACCCTTCTTGCTATCAGTTGGTTTGTCATGGCTCAGATGTGAGTTGTTTGCTGTCCCTGATGCCGTGTCTGTTGCCTACTACCATGATTCCCTGCCATGGAGGTGGACTTTTATCCATCTGTAACCATAAATTCAAGGAAAATCTCCTATATCTTTTCCCCTGGTCATGGTGTTTTGTCACAGCAATAAAAAACTGCTAATATACTCATATAACATATATATACACATGTACACACACACACATACACACACACACCCTGTAGTTTAAATTTTGAATGTAGGTATGTCTGGTTCTCTTTCCCATCCACCACAGCTTATATTGAGCTATCTAGGCATTTACCTCTGGCTGACCTGACCTCTGTAAGCTGTGGGGTCCTGAAAAGTTGAACCTCAAATGTGAATTGTTGATTGTAGCCTCCAAAGTCAAGATCACAGCTCTTATCACATGACAGTGTGTTTGCTGAATTAATAAAATATGCTTGTTGAATAAATAAGGTTCAGTTTGGTGAATTAATGAACCTTGTATTTGGTGAATTAATGAAGTGTACCTGTTGAATGAATGACTGAAACTCTTTTGCCCACTGCGGCAAAGCAGCTAGTACTGATTATTAAATAACTGTGAAGAGATGACATTACATTGAATCTTTGTCCTTTACCCTGTGCTCCCGGTGGGACAGACAAGACAGATTTGGAAAAAAACAAAAGAAGTAGAAATCAAACACTGTGGTTTTGCCATTGGCTGAGTAGACTAGGCCAGCCTCCACCCTCTCCAAATACTAGTTGATCCTTCAGGAACCGAGACAGATGTTACCTCCCTCCTCTATGAGACTGAGAGGAAGGCGAGCTAGGATGGCATGTGTCCAGGACCTGACTGATGATGCAAAGAGTCTTGATTCCCATTGATATGGACACCCATCTACACAGCTTTGAAAGGCTGCATGGATTGGAGAAGTTGAATGGATTAGCAAGTGAGCTGAAGCCAAGAAATTGACTTGGAATTCATTTCAAGGTGAAGGCTCAGAAGCCCGCAAGGAGGAGCTGAAGATGACTTATGACTGTGTGCAAGTCACAGTCCTTCCTGCTCTAGGCCGTAGTTTGACTCAGGTCAAGACAAGGAGGTAAGAGCAAGAGAAATGGCCAGGAGCCTCCAGCACCAGGAAGGAAAGGAACTCTGGGTAACCCAGCTGGAGAATTACCCCTGAGCTTAGGAGGTCATAAGTGGGGGATGGGGAGTAAAGTTCTTGCTGTGTAAGCACGATGACCTGAGTCGGATCCCCCAGCATCTGTATAAAAAGACAGATGTGGAGGCACACACTTGTCATCCCAATATTGTAGAGGCAGAAAAAAGAGGATCTCTGGATCTCTTGTGGGCTACCTGGTGTCTTCAAACCAGTGAACCGTAGATTCAGTGAGGAAAACAAGATGGAGCGTACTTTAAGACACCTGATGTTGACCTCTGACATTCACACACACACACACACACACACACACACATACCTACACATGATTGTACACACACACACACACACATACCTACACATGATTGTATACACACACAAACACACACAGACTCTCTCTCTTACACACACACACACATACACACACCTACACATGATTGTACACACACACACACACACACACACACACACACACACACACACGTACGTGAATGGGTTGATTTGCTCAATGTTCCGCAAATAGAACCAAGGGAAACCAGAGCCCTGCAGATGAGCATTATCCAGGACCATGTGTGAAGGATAGATGAGAGCCTGTAAGCAGGCAAGGACCTTGGCTGTTTGATTCATCACACACAGCACTTAATAAGATGCTTTATATAGGGCTTGATATTTAGAACATCACTAGCCATGTTGTGACCATAAGTGGAAGTTAAAAAAAAAAAAAAAAAAAAAAAAAAAAAAAGGCATTCAGGCGTTTAAATGAACCCACCCTAGGACCACCTATCTTCAGACTTCATCTCCAATGACATAATTAAATGTTTTTATTTTAAGTCATTTTCCCTATTTTGGAAGAAAACTCAGGCAGAAAACGTCACCCCTGGCTCAGTTTCTAAGTGTGAGCATGGACTTCACGTATAAGCTTCAGTTGCATGATAGCAGACATGCTGTCTGCGAGCAATCCCTCAGGAGACTGATAGTGGAGCTTACTTTCTAAGGCTCACGATGGTTAATATTGACTCGGTAAAATCTTGAATCACCCAGGAGACAAATATCTGGGCATACGTGTGATGGGTTTTCTAGGTTAGGTTAACAGAGGTTGGAAGACCCACCCTGGATGTGGGCAGCTCCATGCCATGGGCTGGGGAACCAGACTAGGAGAAAGTGAGCTGAGCACCAGCATTTGTTTCCTTCTGCTCCTTGACTGTGCATACAAGGTGACCAGCCACCAAAGGCTTCTGGCACCATTCCTTCCCCTCCATTGATGGCCTTGAACTGTGAACCCAAACCCCATTTTACTTTCAAGTTTCATTTTGTCACGCTTCATCACAGCAGTTTGGAGAGTATAATTGATATGTGGCTAAACTATGAATTTTGCCGAGAGCCTGGTTGGTCTCCTTTACTTTTAAACAGATGCAAGCATTGCACAGGAGGGTTGGGCTCCCAGCAGAGCAGGTGGCAGGGAACCATCCTGGCGATCCCATGTTTGATTTGTCAAGATGCCATGTGGAGTCGGGTGCCAGGGCCATGTTATGTGATCCTCAGTACTCTCCCTGACTGACCCATTGCCATGCCTCATGGCAGGCTGGCATCGGAGCTGCATACCTTGCAGTCTTCCCTTTCCTGGGGAGTTTGATGGAGAAAGTCACCTAGATGAGTCCACAGGGCATGCGCTTCATTCTTTGTCTGTTGGATCTACTTGGCCACAAGGGGATACTGATGTGTTCTGTGAACATTTATTTTACATTTACCTATTTAATTATTCTCTCTGTCTCTGTCTCTGTCTCTCTCTCTGTGTGTGTGTGTGTGTGTGCATGCATGCATGCATTCACATAGCTTGTTGGGCATATGAATGTCAGAGGACAACTTTTGGGAGTTACTTCTCTCCTTCCACTATGTGGGTTTGGGAGATTTAACCCAGGCTTGGTAATGAGTTTCTTTACCCACTGAGCCATCTCACCAGCCTGTATATTGTAATCATCCATTGGAAGAAAGTGTGATTTGGTGAGAATGTGTGTTAGGGGAAGTGATCGGGAATGCTTGTGACTTTTGTTGTGTGGGCATATGGACTTCATGTAGTTGCAGCATTCCAACTTCCATTTAGCTGTTGTTTTGATTTGTTATGTCATGCCTGGCTTTGAACTCATGAGCCTTCTTCCCCAGCCTCCCAAGTACTAGGAATACAGCTGTGTACCACCATGCCCAGCTCTGGGAAGACCAATCTTTTATGTTTTCATAGCTCTTTTAAATGGGCATGTACTAGTTATGTTTCTACTGCTAATAAAACACTATGACCCAGATAACCTTTGAAAGCAAGTATTTAATTGGGCTTGAGGTTTCAGAGGTTAGAACCCATGATGGCCATGGTAGCAGAAACAGGTGAGATCTCATATGCATGTCCCCTTTGTCCACACTCAGGGGCTTCTTGCTTTCATTAGCTGCTCACACAGCTCTAGGTGGACAGAGCCTTCTGTGGCGATAGAAGCAGAAAGAAGTCCTGGGGTAGCACTTGTTGATCTCTTCTCAGAGGCCGAGTCCCTAGAAACTTCCACTCTCCCATGGCCATGGCACAAGTTGAACTCTCAAATCTTCATCTACTTTTTTTTTTTCTTCAGAAGTCCAGTCTTATCCCTATTAAAAAAAAATGCTTGGAAGTCATGTGAGGTGATAACGTGCAACTGGGAAACCTTGTGTTCATACCAAGGCCCTGCATTCTGTAGGCCCTTCTGCAAACTGCTGAGCTTCAGAAAGATGGTGGAATCCACTGCACTGTTCACTCAGGATAACCCTTTTTGCCACCATTGGGGATGTGGGATTAGTCCATCACAAAGGACCATCTCAAGCTGCCACCAGGGCCAATTCTACCTTGTGAGCCTCTTACAGCTTCTCTGCCACCCTCTGACTTGGCCACGATCTCTGTCCCTGACATACCCTAAACTCAAGCCCATTGCCTATGTTGTTGCTTGGTACATCTGAAGGAAGGGGAAGGGAAGAAGGTGCCACCGTGGCGTGGGGTGGTAAAGGAGACAGAGGAAGCCAGAAGCTCAGAAGAAAACAGTCTCTTTACCCCTGGTGTGACAGATGGAAGATCCACAGGTCAGATTTTGGATTCATGTGCTTCCGTAGGGCCTGCTTGGGAAGATGAGGACCTTTCTCTGAGTCACAGGAGAGAGATAGAGAGGGAGAGAAGGAGAAAGAGAGAGAGAGAGAGAGAGAGAGAGAGAGAGAGAGAGAGAGAGAGAGAGAGAGAGAGAGAGACAGACAGAAAGAAAGAAAGAACGCGAATCGGTCCCAAGGTGCTTCGAAACACCAGAGCCCAAGGCCTCAAAGATGGAAGCTGACAAGCCTGGGATGCTATGCTTCTACTTCTGCTCCTTGCATCCCTTTTGTGCTTCAGGGTTCTTGATGGATGCAGATGGAACTCCCCCCATCTACTCATTGCCTTGGCATGGGCATAACTTGCTAAATACTGTCATTAAAATATTTCTCTTATTAACTTTATGATAACACTTCTTTCTCCCCCCCTTCTGAAATTGCATGTTAGTATTTCCTTAATTAAATTCCGTGTTCCAGCAACAGTCATGGGGCTTCATGCAGAGTGGAGGGGTGTTTCCCTTCTTCAGGGTCTGGGGAAGGATGACCCAGCAGGGCCAGGATAGGTTCTCATCTTTTCCGGAACCTAACACCCTCTTGTGCTGGAAAAAGGTTGAGAGAAGGCAGAACAACAAAGTCAATGCCTAACTACGGTAGCCAGGGTTAGCAAATAAATACCAAGGAGAAGATATTTCAGAGGAACAATGGCTATTTTCTCTTTAGAGTAAGTTGTCCTGGAGCTGGGAGAATGGCACAGTAGGTAAAAGACTTGTGTAAGCACAAAGACCTGAATTTGATTCCCAGCATGTGAAAAGTCAGGTAGGGTGGTGTGTGCTTGTAATTCCAGTGCCACCCCAATGCTGGAGAGATGGATGCAGGAGAACCCCTGGGCTCAATGGCTAGCCAGACCAACTAAAAGCCAAGCTCGGGGTCCCAGAGAAGCACTCAGTCTCAGAGATAGGATGGGCAGCTCCTGAAGAGCAACACCCTAGGTTGTCTTCTAGCCTCCATAGACGAGCATACATACATGTGTACCAGCATCTGTGTGCATGTGTGTGCATGCTCAGACAACTAAATATGTAAGTAAGTTAAGTTCTTAAAAAACAAAAACAAAACAAAACAAAAGTAACAAGTATGCCCCAGCAATTACACCGAACATGGTCAGGTTCCTGACATCCCAACCAAGCAGGACATCTTGAATTTTCTCAGCAGCTCTGAAATTGTGCTGTAGATCTCCAGGGAAGAGGGAGTGTATCCTAGGAAGAAGGGACCCCTGCTGATCATTTGGTGTAGATGAGTCTTCATTTGATAAATTAGCGTGGAGGTTTTATTTGTTACTCCTTTTTTTTTTCTGGGTTTAACTTTAATCAGGGATAATTTTTATCATGGGTTGAGCATTATATATACTATATATGTAATATTTAAATATATATTTAAAGCTAAAAACATTTAATTTAATTTGAAGAATTTCATACATGAGTACTGTATTTATATAATTTCTGCTCTCCCTCTCCCCCAACTCCTCCTGTGTCCCCCTACCCTTTCTCAAATTCATGATCTCTTCTTCTTAATTATTACTGATGATGTGTACACACACATATGTATATGTAAATGTAGCCTTCTGAGTCCATTTAGTATGGCACATATGTGTATGTGTTTATGGCTAACTATTTGGGATTTGGTAACCTATGTGTGGGGCTCATCTCTCAGTAGCCATGAATTGTAGGTAGCTCTTCATCTAAGGGTAGGGCCTTGTGAGAGTTTCCTCATCCAAGTTGGCCTATCAACTGGTGTCATTGTGCAGGTCTGTTTAGGTGACAATACTGAGGTTTCAAGGTTTCAGCATCTAAAAATGGAGGTGTTTTATTGTATTTGTTAGCTCCTGATTTTTACACTGACAAAACACTTCATAGTCATGTGTTTCGTGAATGCTGATATGATGAAAAACCTACGTGTGTGTGTGTGTGTGTGTGTGTGTGTGTGTGTGTGCTACTCAAACTCAAACTCAGGGCCTGGCCTTTCCACCCATTCATCTCTAAATAATTTACTGAAGTCAAGGTCAACTGGAAGCTGGAGACACAAAAGTTAGTAAGATGCAGCTCTTGACTTTGAGGAAGCTGCATCTCAGGGGTAGGGGTGTCATATAACCTACTGTCTGTTTTTGTAAATAAAACTTCATTGGGAAGGGCTGTGAGTGTAACTCAGTGTAAAGTACTTGCACTGAATGGAATGCACAGGTCCCTGGACCCCACCTCTAGCACCCCCACAATGAAAATCTATTAGGACATAGCCACACCTGCTTATTGGCATGAGTGTGGTTACTCTGACCTACAGCAGTTGAGCCAAGTGATGTGGCTTGAAAGCCTAAAATATTTACTTACCGGCTCTTGACATCAAAGTTTGTTGACCTCTGACCTACAAGAAGAAAGTGTTAGCAGTGTGAACAATACACTAAGAGAAATGTGGTGTGCGGGTGCCAAATGAATTCTCTTTCTGTGTCTCTGTAAGTCTGTCAGAGACCACCCTGGATTTAAGGGGGAATGATGTGTGATGGTTCATGTCTGAAATTCTAGCACTAGAGATACAGAGGCAGAAGGATTTTCATGAGTTTGAGGCTGATCTTGGCTCTCAGGAGAGAGCCAATCCAGACTGGGCTACAGCGTGAGACCTTGTTTCAAAATAAAATAAGTTAATAAATAGTAAGGACAAACAAACCAAAAAAAAAAAAAAAAAGGAGAGAGGTTCAGATTTGTATTTCAAGTAAGTGGTGGCACATGCATGCAGAGGTACAGATGACCCTTTCAAGGACTTGGAGGATCTCAGGATGTCAAGTTTTTCATCATAAAAGTAAAGAGTCAAAGCATTGCAGAGAAACAATATTTTCTTCTCATGTCATGTGTGCCCATAAAATTGAGCAGGATACATTCACACCTAATGCTTATTGGTTATTTTTCTCTGACTTTGTCTTAGCAGGGTGTCCTGTATTTTATCTGGTAACTGGTGGGACAGACAAGGAAAAAGGAAGCCACAGATTCCAAGGAACATTCGGTCATCTCACTCCTAGTGAGACAAATGGGCACTGTCATGATTTGTTTATTGGAGGTGGAGGAAGCATTCATCTTTTGCCCTGTGTCATGTGCACATTAGGTAGTGTGCATGTGTGTGTTGCTGGGCATCACACCCAGCGCTCATAAAATGTTAGGAAAGTACTCCACTTGACTATGCTACACACTTAGGCCCACGATTCTAATGTCTTGAAGTGGATATTAGAATCCATATTTTATATGAATCAATTGAAGGCTCAGAATTTAATGTCCCAAGTTTCAAAGGTAAAGAATCAGAATTCTAACTCAGATCAGGCCCATCTGGTATTGGTGTTCTCAGGGGCTCCCGGCTGCCCTCTGCTCGAATCTGCCCATCAGGCATGATGGTATATGGGCTCCTGGCATTTCTCATTAAAACAAGGGCCCTCAGTAGGATGAACATCACTGAGAATGGTCAGAAAACATTTTTTTTGTTGTTGTTGTTAAGCTATCTTTGAGGGAAGGTGATATGGACATCTAGTCAACCACTTTTTCTTGCTTCTTAAGTTAAAACATGGTCTCTGCAATTATTTTTAGCTGACACTGACTGACATGTTGCTTTTAATTATCGTGCTGGTGTAACCAGTGTGTATTCTATATGAACTAATTGATGGATGACCATATTGTCACTGGTGATTAATGTCATTATCTTCGATGGAGGTAAGCAGCCTCCAGGAGCACTACAAGACACTTCCAGCGAGGTATGGGTACCTCCACCTAGTGTGAGTGTCAAAGAGAGGTCTTCCTTCAGTTACCTGCCTAGAGTCACAGCCAGGACAGGACCAGACACTAGGCTCCTCCAACGGGAAGGTTAACCAAGTCTGCACTTACATATTTTCAAGGCTGGATCTTGGAGGTGCCAGACACTTGGAACCCACTGCGAACTGTGCTTTTGACTGAATCATCCTGGTATGGCCTACCCAATAGGCCCAGCTAATTTACTGACAGCACTTCCCCTCCACTTAATGGGTAATGAACCTCACCTCAACCACATACCTCAACTTGGGACACCACCTGTCCATTTTTGGACTTCCTTTATCCCTAAACATTGATGTAGTTTCTTTAAAAAAACATCTCATGTCTATTTGTACATATATATGTGTGTGTGAGAGAGAGTGCATATGCCATATGGTTGTAGATACCTAAGAAGCCCAGAGGAGGACATAGAATCCATCGGAGTCAGAGTTACAGGCAGTTGTGAATTGCCTGTGCCTGATGTGGTACTGGGAACTGAACATGGGTCCTCTTTCAAAACAGCAAGTACTCTTGACTGTTTGGCCTTTCTCCTGCCCCAATGCAATTTCTTGAATCTATTTCCTGTACCAATCTGATTACAACAACAATATCAACCCAATGTAACTATAGTATAGATTTCAAAGTCAAATCAAAGTTCTTGTTTCATTCACACGGCACTGTGACTTATTTCTTTGGTACAATGATATGGCAGAAAGGGGTAAGAAGCAGGTGACAGTGGCTTGCCTCAGCCAAGGTTTCCTAAGCTCTAAGTGAAAAGTGTTTGCTTGCTTTTCCCTTAAGTCCTGTAAAGTGATATGAGCCTGTCTTTCACTGGGTACTTGATCAAACACCTTACCTTTCCTAGGAACATCAAGTTGTGGGCACTTACCTCTATGCAGTCCAAAGGTTCTTGAAGTCAGTCCTGGGTTCTACCTTCACTTTGGCTTCTAGAAAAATCTTGGAGGCAGAGCTCTGCAAAATTGAGAGCTCTTCATTTCTACCTCCAACACCCTGGGGTGTCAAATCGAGGCAGGAGGCTCCCTTTAAGCCTAGAGGCTCCTTGCTGTCTGGCCCTAGCCATCTATTCTTGCTTCAAATTACAAGCAGAACTGGAAGCAAAGAACTAGCCAAACGCATCATGGGTGTCACCAAGGGACACACTGAGCTGTCAGCCAGCAGGGCCTGGGACAAATGTCCAATAAGCAGCAAGCTTATTTTCAAAAGTTGAGAATTTCTACTTATTCCTATAAGAAATCTTCCTCTCTGTGAACAGTCTAGATTTCTTGCAAGTGCTTCTGTTTCTCTGAGATGAGCAGAGATGAGCAGCCTTGTTGGGGATTGCACAGGCATGCGTGGCTATGTCATGTGACAGGCAACTGGTGATTTAACTTGACTCATTAAAGTAAGGTCACTCTTATTGGTGCAGTCTCCCTTAAGTACTAATTCACATGGCTCTAAGTTGGGCCACAGAACACACTGTGGCTCCAAAGGGATAATCTTTCAAATGAGTCTTCATGCTCCAAAAGGGACCAGAGGAAGCTACTTATGAGGTTATATCCTTATTCTCAAATAATCAAATACCTTTTCTGCTCCTCCAATCCCTAGTTGTCAATCCATTGCATCTAGACCCTTGACCCTACAATTTGGTCTGATGCTTATTGATGTGTTTATGTGGGGCAGGGTACCACTCATCATCTCTCTGGATTTGGATGGCTATATGGGGCTTAGAAGAAACTTGGCTCTAGGCGGTGAACTGGGAATGTTGAGATATAATTTTCCATATTGTGACTGTATAGAAATGTAAGAGAAAGAGTTGTTCCTTTATTCATTTGTTTGTTCATTGGTTCATGCTCCAGTGTTCTTCTACACAGGGCAGACACAGGCTTCTGTGTGAAGCCTGTCTGTTCCTGATGTGATCCAGGGAGGAACCCTGGTCTGCAGGAGTGCTCTGGGCTGCAAGTGAGGAGGTTAAGGTTGAGCTGACTCTCACTAACTCTCTGGTAGACTGAAGACATCATTTCCCATCCTAGGGTCCTGGTTTCTGCCCCCGCATCTCCCTGCAGCTCTGCTGTTGAGTTTCCTGGCAAGGAGGATCTGACTTTTAGGCCAGGATAAGCCTTTCTCTGTCTTCTGTCTTGGGCTTAGTCCTGAGAGTGGGTGGGGTAGGCACATGTGCAGCCTGCAGGGTTATTCTCAAAGCTCTTCATCTTCCTTATCTTCTCTTCCTCCAAAACTGAGGAACACGCAATCAGAGCAAGAAGAAGGCAGAGAGAGAGAGAGAGAGAGAGAGAGAGAGAGAGAGAGAGAGAGAGAGAGAGCATGAACAACCCCTCCCCAAAGCCAAAAGATTTCCCATGAAGAGAAAGGACTATCAGGTTTCCATCTGAACACACTGTACACCCATGCTCCCTAGCTAATACCTGGCTTTGACCAAATAAGTATTCCCTGTCAAGTTGGGGATTGTGGTTCTTGGTGGAAACTGACTTATGTACACATCACCATGGCAATGTTTAGGCAAACAGGCACAGAGATCCTGAAGGGGATATTATGGGATACATCCTGTTCTTCTTTCTTAACACTTGCCTATCACAAAGAAGTATTGTCTAGATTAATGGATGTCTCCCTTTGGAGATGTATTACTTTGGAGTATAGTTAGTGTCCTAGAGTGTTAAAACTCAGTTAAGATGTCAAGACAGAGACATGTATGCTTGGGAGTGTGAGTGTGTGTGTGTGTGTGTGTGTGTGTGTGTGTGTGTGTGTGTGAGTGTGTGTGTGGTAAATCAGGATGAAGGGAACCAATAGTGACTTTCAATTGGATGTCTACATTCTCTATTCGGATGGCTCCAACTGTTCCAAATTCCCTAGGTGATAGTCATAGCCTCTGACAGACAAATGTTCTGAATCTGCTTAGCTGGAATTTGAGTCACTGTCCATCTAGTATCCAATGATGGTGCTCCAGCAACATCTTGGGAAACCAAAGTGAGCCTGCTCTAGAGAAGCCTGGGGCAGACAGAAGGTAGCTTTACTTCCTATCCACTCTAAGGTATGACAATAAAGTCCAAATGCCTGTCCTTAGAGCACAGGGCCTCTTGGAGTCTTCTGGCTCTTGTACTCTGTTGCTTTTCTGATTAGGAGGTTTAGGAAGACTTGAAGTATTAAAAGCAGTCATTGCAGCAGGCATCTTCAGAGCTCGTTCTTTAAATAATTATGTGTGCATTTCTGGGGGGGTGTTATATTTATATGGTGCTTATGTGAGTATATGTATATGTACATAGGTGCCTTACTTCACAGTCTTTGAAGACCTTTGAAGAAAGGTCTCCCATTGGTTGACCCGGAGCTTGCCTATTAGATCAGGGTGGCTGACCAGAGAGCCCCAGGAACCTGCCAGTCTCTGTCTCCTAAGTGCTGGGATTATAAGCATACACTCACTATGCCTGGCTTTTTACATGTATGCTGGTGACTGGATTTGTGCTTGTGTGGCAGGCTTTTTACTTTCTAAACCATCTCCCCAGACTCAAGCTTTTCTTTTTAGAGACAGTGGACAGTGTGTAGGCAAGACTGACGATCCACTTGTCAGGGTTTGGTGGGTCACACAAGGGTGGGTACTGGGAATGGGAAGCATAAGTTGTAACTCATGGAATCTGATGGAGCCAGCTACCCATCTGTCATTTCTTCCCAGTCTCCCCTATGTGGGCCAAGAGTTTATGAACCAGAAATTTAATTCTCATATTGACTCAAACTGGAATGTTCTTTGCCCAGTACAAAACACCTGATAAACAGTAACCTCCAAGAATGTGCGCCTTACTCTGACAACATATATGCGTGCTCCAGGATCTTTGAAGCTGATGAATTTTAAATAGTCAGGATGGGCAGGGGGGAGAGGGGGAATGTCGCGGTTACTCCTGATGCTTCTTTTCCAAAACTCATCATTTCATCAAGTTATTCTGTGATTCAGATTCTCCCACCTCAGATCAGTTTGGGAAAAGAGTGTCCCCCAGACACAGGACAGTGAAAACTGGCTTTGGAAAGAGCCAGCATCAGCACAAAGGGGACTTTGGCATCTTCAGTGACCCCTTTGAGATCTACTTAGCAAATTTGTGATGTGTGGATACCCTTTCTCTCCATCTCCTGCCATAGCTTTGATTATATTCCTTATGCCCTTGTCAGAAAGGATTCTATTTTTCACCTTCTAGAAGTTTCCGTGGCACCGAGAACTTCCATAATCACCTTTAAAGCATTTTGGGATCTTGTGCTTTGAGGACGCCAACATTTGTTTTATCGTTGCCAACTCTGATGCTAAGCCCCAATTTGATATTCAGAGTTTGTCAGCAATCTCCTTGGGAGGTAGTCATGGGAGCTGACCGGAAGAAGACTCCAGGGACACTAGGCAATGACACAAGAACTCTGCTTCAGACCCCAATGGACCTCTTGTCTCCGCACTGGAGTCAGTCTGGACTTACTCATAGGGCTCCCTTCCTTACCGGTGGCGTTCCTCTTCCGGCCTTTCCGGGGCTCTCACTGATTTAAACTTAACTTTACTCTTGGCATCGTGGAGTTTTTGACTTCAGTCTCTTGGGAAACTGGAGTAAATTAAGTTGCTTATTAAAAAAAAGAAAGAAAGAAAAAGAAGAAGGAAAAAAAAAAAAAGCGAGGGTGAGGCTCCCCGCGGTGTGGTGTGAGGATGGTGCTGGAAGAGGGAGGACTCGGTCCAAGCAAATACTGCAGTGGAAAGCCAGCTGGACGGAGTCCCTGATCGTTTCTCTGGGCAGAGGGTAGATCCACTGTCAGATAAAAAAAAAAAGCTGCTCAGCGCCCTCTGAGAAACAGCCTGGCAGGTAGCCAGCCTGGGAGAACAATGATTTCCTCGCTTTTATATTTGATTATTAGTCCATACTTATTGGAAGCCAGTGACGCTTTCAGCCTCGTAGCCAGGGTGCAAGAGGAGGCAGCTGCCTGGAGGGAATCATTTTTTCCTATTAGCTTTTTACCATTTTTCATCGGCTGAGTCAGCGTCCCACTAGTTAAGGGCCTCGAAGCCAGATCTCATCTGATCATCACAGAGCTGCTGAACTGGTACTCAACCACACTCCCACCCTCTCATCCCAGCCCCTAGCTCACACCGGCCTGCGGGTGGTCCCCTCCTCGACTCCCACCCCTTTTCTGCATCTCCATCAGCGAGCTGAAATGGACCATTTCAGTTAACATGCCTGCTGGATGGAGGGCTTCCCATTCCTGCCTGTACACACACCACTCGAGTGTTTATTTTAACTAGCTTTAGGGATAGAGGAAAGAGAAAAGTATCAGGGTGAGCGTCCGATTCCTCCCTGTTTGCTTGATTTAGTATTTATTGAGAGTTACCATCTGTCAGACTGGAAAGTTTATGGGTTCTTTCTTACCTCCTCTAGCCTCCTTAGGACAGGACCACATTATCAACCCTATTTCACAAATATGGAAACTGAGTTTGTTGGCTAATTATTCGTGTCAACTTGACTACAGCCTAGAATCACCTGGGATCCATTGAGGAATTACCTAGGTCAGGTTAGTCTGTGGGCATGTCTAGGAGAGAGTTGTCTTGATTGTTAATTGAATTAGAAAAGTCCCTACCATAATGGGTGATACCATTCCCTAGGCAGAGGGGGTATGTGTAGGAAGCCTTTTCTTTCCGGCTAGGTCTGCCAATTCCCAAATAACTGACATGGAGACTTAATGTTAATTATACGTGCTCAGCAAATAGCTCAGGCTTGTTCTAGCTAACTCTTACATTTTAAATTAGCCATTATTTCTTATCTATGTTTTTAGCATGCGGCTTGGTACCTATCCTCAACAGCGTATCCATCTTGCTTCTCTCTGCATCTGCTCCCTACTCCTCTCTCTCCACCCTTCTTCCTAGCATTCTCTGTTTGGCTTCCCCACCCCCACCCTGTCCTCGCCCCTGCCCCCCCCCCCGCCTTCCCCCCCAGCCTTATCCTGTTCAGCTACTGGCTAGTCAGCTTCTTTATTAAGCCAATCATAGTGACATATATTCACACCGTGTAAAGAAATACTCCACAAGTGTGTTTTCTGAGCTATATGAGACAGGAGAAAGCTACATACAAGCTAGCTAGCAAGCAAGCAGGTAGCATGGCTTCACTGTTTCTCCTCTGCTCTTGACAATGGATGCGATGAGACTGCCTTGACTTCCCCGCAGCGATAGACTGTAGCCTGGGGTTGTAACGATTTCCTTTCCTGAGTTACTTTTCCAGTGGAAAGTGAAGCAGCAAACTATTGAGGTTGTAGGAAATGACAAAGGGTGGAAGGGAGTATGCCCACTTTCCCAACAAGGTCCTGGGTGGAGCCACTGTGTACACTGTTTGTGGCTTCTGGCTGTCATTATCTGAGCATGGTGTCCCAAGACGTCAAACGTCAAAGGAAGATCCCCGAGCGCCTTCTCTATTGTTCCCCCAGAAAAAAGAACTGAGACCTGAACATAAAGCCCCTTTTGGCAGAAATGTTTGTAATTAGAGGCCTGACACGTAGGGCGTCTTGAAGCTAGAAGTATCCATTTAGGAATGCATGCTTATGCTTGAATCAGCTCTGAGACTAAAGTGTGACTCCCTTGTTTTCTAATTGCACTTTGCAGAAAGGCCTTGAAAAAAATTGTGAATAGGGGTGTGTTGCTTAGCACTCGTCAACTTGACACAATCTAGAAAGAACTGGAAAGAGGGAAGTCAGTTGAGGAGTTGCCGCCATCAGACTGGCCTATGGGCATGTTGGAGGAGGCAACATTTTGATTAATAATTGATGAGGGAGAGCCCATTCCAATGTGGGCTGTGCCATCCCTTGTCAGGTGGTCCTGGCTTGTATAAGAAAGGAGGTTGGGCAAGCCACAGAGTATAAGCCAGTAAGCCTCGTCCCTCCGGGCTCTCTGCTTTAGTTCCTGCCTCCAGGTTCCTGCCTTGAGCTCCTGTCTTGGCTTCCCTTGATGGTGGGCAGTAACATGTAAGCCATATAAACCTGTCCTCCCTCAAGTTGCTTTAGGTCAATGTTTGATCAGAACAACAGCAAAGTAGGACAAGAAGTTAAGCTCAGCCTTGATAGGTGAAAGGGTGGAGCTTCTGACCCACACGTGGAAGGCTGGGCTGTCAGAAGGTGGGGCAGTCTCCCTGAGTAGTCCCAAAGGGGTTCTGTGTCGCCACCTTCTCTGGCAATGACTGGTTCTGGAGTTACCTGATGTGGACTTTAACTCCTTTGTTTTTCCCATTAGAAGAGTCTTAAATGAAATGATTTGGGTATGAGTAAATGCTACAGGGAATTTGCAAACGAAGCCAAGGTTTTTGCAATGCACTGCTGTTTTCCCTCCTGGTGATACAGTGGGTTGTGGTTTACAGCCAGGTGCAGAGAAGTTTATAGCGAGCCAGTAGTAGTGGCAGCCAGGAGCAAAGGGAGCCAACGGTAACAAACAAGATCATCTGGGGTATGTCTTGGGTGGCTCGGGATGGCTTTGACAGTGTTGTAAGTGAAATATAATTAAGTCAGGTTTGTAAACACATTTTTTTTTCTGGCTCTTAAAGAGGCCTATCAGCTTGGGAGATTAATTAAACCCTTTGCTAGAGCCTGGGCTGGTGCTGGAGATCCATTGTGATCTTACAAGAAGAGCAAATTGGATCAGAGCAGAGTGATTTCTTACTCTGTGTAGGGAGCATGGATTCGGGCTTAAGGACTTGTATTGTTTGCAGGGAGTTAGGATTGTCAAGAGCACTGGTGTTCAATCTTCCTAATGCCGCAACCCTTTAATACAGCTTCTCGTGTTGTGGTGACCCCAACCATGAAACTGTTTTCATTGCTACTTCATAGCTGTAATTTTGCTTCTGTTATGAATCATACTGTAAATATCTGTGTTTTCTCATCTTAGGTGACCCCCCATGAGAGGTTTGTTTGACTGCTAGAGGGGTTATGACCCACAGGTTGAGAACTTCTGGTCTCTGAATGTCATTTCGATGTGAGCCCCTCTAAACACAGCACCCCAAGACGCAAGCATCATTGGGTTAAATACGGAATACAAGGAAGCCAGGTCCAGGATACCCTGGGGCTCTCATGGACTAGCTAGGAAGTTCTTTTCCCTGAAGGAGAAAGGGTTTTCTGACATACTCAGAGTTAAGAGGACTGATGGGGCAAAAGGAGCAGTTTGTGGTCATGTTCTAGATTGTTCTGTGGGCACGCCTGACCATGCTCCACGGTCTTCCAGTTCTGGGCTCACATGTACACAAAAGTGTGGTTTCTTTGGGCCATACAGAGAGGTAAACTTTTTCAGATGATGGTGAAATAGACCTGACGTTTGCAAATATTTGCTTCCCCGAATACAGACCCATTATGTCCAGCCTGAATCCCTTACTTATACACTGCACTGCGGGCCGCACTCTTTCCGGTCCAGTCCTCTGTACCAGCTATGAGATGCTACCAACAGTGCTGTGATGTTATCTTAGGTTGGCAATTTGCCAGAAGCTGCCGTGAGGGATTTTGTTGACCAGGTAGGTGACAACCCAGAGAAACGGAGGTCTGAAAGAAAGGTTTAGATTTTGTTTCTGCTGCTTCACCATCTTTTATACTTTGCTGACATGCTCAGCTGTCCTGTGGCTGCTGCTACTGCGGCTGTATTATATCTGATCCCAGCCTCTTTGGGCTTCTGACACAGACTGAACAGTGAGTTCTCTGAAAACCCTCCAGGCCTTCAACACCACACTGGGACCAGTGAGGCATCCAGCTTGATGGGCTGAGCAAACACTGAGTTATTTGCTTCTCCAGTGTGCAGACAGCCATTGTTGGACAGCTCAGACCATGTCTTGTAAGCTGTATCTGTCTATTCATCCCATTGATTCTGCTCCTCTAGGGAACCCTAATGAATATAGGTGAGTGTGGAGTCAATTTGATTGACAGTCTCATTTTTTTTTCTAGTTGTATGGCCTGCTTGCTAAGTCCTGCTGGAAGAGGACTTGGTAGGAGTTCGTAGTTGTCAGCCATAGGCTCAGGTCTATTTAATATAAGTCACTGGGCTGATCACTTTTGGTTTGCTCCTTCTTATACACCTTCCCTTTCTACCTTGTGTATGTGTGTGTGGTGGGGTATAGGGACACTGTATTAATATCTTACACTGCCATTGTCCTTCTTGGTTGGTTCAGCAGTGAGAGTGAAGGGTAAACAGAAGTTGAGGGGGTAATTCTTTCAGCCCAGCTTTTCTTTGCAGGGTGGCCTTGAGCTGCATGCACCTGTCCATCAGAGCTCACAGCTGTTCTATAAATGCATCACCCTGCATCTGAGATCTTTCCCTTCCGTGCTGGGAAAGGTTGGTTTCCACTGTCTCTAGCCCTCGTGCATCGCACTATCTCCTGCGCTTTCCCTGTACCTGCCAACTAGTTCCTTTATTGAAATCTCCTAAACTAGTCAGTGGAGTATGCCACCTCCTCCTGCCATAAGCTTGATGGATGTATAGGTATTTAATGATAGGTCACCATTTACCAGGCAAGATTAGAGAGGTTGAACATTTGGGCCAAAGAGCTACTCCTAATAATAGGTAGGACAGGTGTATGATGTGTGGATGTTTCTCTGTGTGTGTGAACATACATGTGTGTGAACACATGTATGGGGGTGTCTGTTAGTGTATGTAGAGAGGCTAGAGGGCAACCTTGGGTGTTGTTCCTCAGGAAATGTCCAGCTTGTTTTAAAAGGTCTCCCACTAGCCTAGAACTCTCCAAGTTGACCAGGCTGGCTGGCCAGTGAGCCTCAGAGATCTGCCTGTCTCTGCTTCCCCAATTCTTGGATTGCAAGCATGCACCGCCATTATCTGCCTTTTTCACATGGATTCTGGGAATTAAAGTCAGGTCCTCGCGACTATACAGCATCTACACTGTCAGTGGAGCCATTTCTGCAGCCCTAGAATAGGGCTCCAACCTCAGAGCCTCATCATTAATGCCTACACCTCAGCACCCCAGAAAGGCTCCTTATTTTGTTGCCAGTGTCTGACAAAGGCCACCAAGAATTTGTCAGCCTCTGGGCATTGATCTTGAGGCCTTCATCACCATAACCTGCCTCCTAGGAGGTGAAAGAGAATTGGTTCACTTGCCTCCCCATTACATCATCACAGAGAAAAAGGGCATGAGTCAGGATGATAGGCAGTATAGTTTGAGATGCAGAACACATAGCATCATGCTCTTAAAAGATGCTTGAGGAGTGACTGAAACTGGCTTCTTTGGCCTCGTGCCTGTCCCTCATCTGAGGACAAGATGTGCAGGAACTGAGTGTTCCGTGGGATGGAGGCAACCCCGAACAACTCACTGTGTACTGGAGATCTTTCTGAGAGTTACTTCCAGGGGGCCTAGAGGTTGTAACTCTTCGTGGACATCTTCAGAGCTGACATGGAAAAAAAAACAGTAGCATGTATATGGCAGAAGAACACACTTGTCTGGTTCTGTGCACTTTTAATGTGCTCCACATGCTCTACCCTCCACCCCTGTGCTGCCACTAACACACACAGCTAATTAATGACGCCCATGATGCAGGGGTTGATCAATGTTCTTATATGAATGAATGGACTGCAATAAGCAAACACTGTTTGAGAACAAGAAGGAAGCAAGACAGGATACTTATAAAATCACAACTGTACTCTGTCCTCTTATATATTAAGGTCATGCAAGACCTAGAAGAGAATGGATGGCAGGGATATGTTGAGAGAAAAGCCATGTGTGATAATTACTATCAAGGTTGGGTGTGTAAGTTGCACCCAGCATCTTGTTAAGGTACACATGCACTGTCTCATTTCATCTTTGCAACTCTCTGGAGTCAGGGGAGTTATTCCCATCACACAGTTGAGGAAGGCGAGGCCCAGTGAAAACATGTTACATCCAACTATACCTTTCTAGTAAGTAGTGTTGGAGCTGAGAGCCAAATCTACCCTCAGATCTCAGAACTTTGGTTAATTATCGAAAGCCCTCAGTTGGAAGGCTGGCGTTTATGGGCTGCGAACCCCATCCCGTGGGTGTGATCAGATGGCACTCTGACATCCCACCACATCTACCATCTCCCTACCCAAGGAATTTCTTTCCTTGTTTGATTCCTTCTCAGCCCAGGTTCCCCCCTCTTGGAGTTTCTTTCTTGCCAGGTTCCTCGTCTCTCTCGTTGTGAAATGGTTTACTCTGTTGCAGCTTGTCCCAGCCCTTAGGCCCTTTATGCGGGAGGTAGATTGCCCTGGCCTGTCTGTCGCATCTCGCAGCACACCAGGGGATGCTGTTCCTCTCATCTTTATTAATCACTCCAATTTGACTCTGTGTGTTTTATGGTCTTTACTTCCGACCCACTTTGCCCCATTCAATTATCTTTGCCTTTTAAAGCAAGTCTGGAAGGGAGAAATTTATTTCTCCTTCTAGAAGGTAAAGGAAAAGAAAACCACACACTGCTTATATACAGTTTAGTTTTAGTCAGACACATCACCAGGAGATGCATCTGAAATACCCAGCTCTTCATTTTAGCAGCATGGATGCTATCCTGTGGGAGTCAGGGGTTGGGGAATAAGGACCTCAATGGCAATATGTCATGTTTTCATGTTCCTCGGAGTTACCTGGGAGTCACAGAAAAATGGTCTGATTCATCAGGTCATTCCATGCCATGAAGTCACAAAGTGCCATCACATAGGGTTCCAAAGTTACCCAACACCCTCATGAATACCCCCAGGTCTCTGTCCTTGAAACTATTCCTATCTCATTCAAGGAAGTATATCCTTGTCCCCAAAGCTCTTCTGGGCTTATTTTCCATGAAAGCTGGGGTTTACATGATGCTGCTAGTTTGCTAGTTTTGGGGATTAGGCTTTTTTTTTTTTTTTTGGTTTAGGTTGGAGTCTGCCTCCTAAGCCCTCCTGAGGATAACAGTTAGTTGTCACTGGATAGAAGTCAAAAGAAATACATTTTTTTTGAAGCCAGTTTTTCCCCTGGAACACTAATGGTACCTTCACGTCTGGATAATTAGAGCTCCAACTGATGAATGCGTAATTACGTATAAGCCTGGACTACAGGGATTGCCTGGGTCTTTCATCTTTAGCTGACTTCATTTAGAGAGGCAACAGTCTTAGTGAGCACTGTGGAAAAGCTTCTCAGAGGGGCTGGGGTTGGGTGGAGTCACTGGGGGGGCGTGGGCTGGCTCTCCCCGTAATCACTGTGGTATGAAGACTGGAGTCTGTCTCCTTGAAGCAGTCACTCTGGTGGCCAGAGACCATTGGACAGGACATAGAATATCAGGTTTTGCCAGACCATGAAGTCTTGGTCCCATAGGTCCTCATCCCCTCTGGATGCTTCTATGTGAAAGGTCTGTGGCCGCATTTGTCTTCAGCACCAGAACCACTGTCCACCCTTGTGCCCTTGTGATTTGGGGGAGGAAGATAGTTCTTCAGTGTGGATTCCATTATTCTGTGACCATCCCACCTCAGCTCTGAGCTTTTGGCTGAGGACAGTCAGACTTCTCTTCTCCTTGGTGGGCATCTATGGAAGTGGCTCAACACAAGGGAGATGTCCAGGCTTTAAAACAACCAATCAAAAGAAGGCTAAGGAGTGGTAGCAGTAGGTCCCAGATTCTGACCACCTACAAGCTCAACAACCCCCTTCCATAGCATGAGCTCTGCAGTGAAAGCCAGCTGTGAACTTTCCAAGCTCCTGACTTCTCACACAAGGGAAATGTGTTCCCTTCGTAGGACAGATAGATGAAAGAGATCAGGATTGGCTCAGTGCGCTTCGGAGAGTTCTCTCCTTCCTCACGGATGGCAGCTCTACAGCATGCCTGTGAGTTCTGAGCTCCCAAGAGTCATCAAGGGACTGTGACTTGGGGTTATGATGGGATTCTGAGGTGCTCTCTTCTGATGTCCCTAAACTAGGGCACTGGCTTAAATGGCATTTGCTAGGTAGAAAAATATAACATAGACATAGGCAACAGAGATAAGTAGATGTGTGTTGGGTCCCTGCTACCTGCCTTGCTCTGTGTTACGCTTGTTGATGCCTCATAACTTTTCTGTTAATCCTTATGTTAGTGTTGATGTCTCCATTGGACACCCGAGGTTGCCAACCAAGGCTTGAGAAATGGCTTCCCCAACTTTGTACCACTACTAACTAACCAGTGACCCCAGTGAAGACTCTGACAATGTTCTTTCATATGGATTCTCTGGCTCGTGTGTGTGTGTGTGTGTGTGTGTGTGTGTGTGTGTGTGTGTGTGTGTGTGTCTCACTGGGAACTGGGATCACCAATTTGACTAGGCTGTCTGGCCAGCAAGCCCACTGGATTTTCCCAACACTGGGATTATGAGTGAATCCCACTATGCTGAGCTTTTTTGTAATGTAAGTTCTTGGAATCAAACTTGTGTCCTCATGCTTACAAGGCAGGCACTTTACTGACTGAGCCATCTTCCCTGCCCTCTGGTTCCTTTTGCAATTTTTCAATGAACAAGTGTACTCTGCTCCACTTGCAAAGCACTCAAGCTTCCTTCCCCTGAAACCCACTCTCCTGTGACTCTCACCCAGAAGCCAACATGGTACTTTCTTGTTGCCTGCTCTAATCTTTTCTGATTTTTCTTTTTTCTTTTTCTGGTATGCACACTATTGATGGAAAGATGCTAATCTCTCTCTTTCACTCTCTCTCTCTCTCTCTCTCTCTCTCTCTCTCTCTCTCTCTCTCTCTCTCTCTCTCTGTCTGTCTACTTTCCACTTCTCCATCTCTGCTACTTCTCTATCTTGGAGCTATTTACAAATTGCATCTTGTTCCTTTATCATATTATTTGAGGTGGTCAACCTTATGTCACAGTTATACCTCTGTTCCTGTGCTCTTTGTGTTCTAAACTGGCATATGTCGACTTTGTCTCCCACAGGCTCCAGGGACATGAGCTTTGACTGTCTCTCTCTAAATATCTGGCTGTGGTGGCCAGTTCCACAAGGTTACAAGAGAAGACCAGGGCTCACTTTTTCATGTTTTTGTGTTTGCTCTTGTACCACTTCTCTGCAAAGAGATGTATTAATCACCTTTGCTTCTGAATATAAACTCAACACTGATTTATCATCCCTTACAACTTCAAGTCTTGCCCACCCAGGCCTGACCTGTCTGAGAAGCCCTGGTTGTTTAAAATTGCTTTTTCTAATTGTTTTTCACTTCCTTCATTAACTCTCCAGACCCTGACACTCTCCACAGCACAGAATATTCTGGAAATGCTGCTCTCATTATATTTGTCTGCTCTGGAAGCCTATGAAATAAGTGACACATGCCTTAACTTGACTAGAGAAGTTCTCCATGATTTCCATATCCTCCCAATCTGTTTTCCCACTGATCACCTACAACTCCTGGCTCAAGTCCACTTAGACTATGTGTTAATTAGGATTAGCCTCTATTGCCAGGAACAGTGTAACCCCAAATAACAGTGACTTAAGATACACAGAAGCCTACTCCTCTTGTTTCAAAGACCAAGTACAGACGATCCAGGGCAGGCATGGTGGCTGTGTTCCATCAGGAGTACAGAGACCAGGATTCCAGCTACTTTGTTGTGTGTTGTGTAGCCTACATTCTGTGTCGCTCATGACACCCATTGGCTATTTCAGATCAGCTGTCAAATTCTCAGTCCCTCCAGAGGCTAAGAGTAAAGAAGAGTACAGTATTCTCATTTAAAGAGCACTTTCTGGAAGTTACCAACGTGATTTAGACCTGGACCTGATTGGCCAAAATTGGATCACATGAGCATAGCCAGTAGAGAATTGTATTTTGAAAATACCTCTAAGTGAGTGTGTTTGTGCCCAGCTAAGGCTTGGGGTTTTTCTATGAAGGGAAAGAGAGTGAAGGTATTAAGAGTATCCAGTCACCCTTGTTATCTCTTTTTCTGCATTGTCTGAGGATCTTTGCATCTCTTCACTGCTCTACAGGCCTCCATTGTCTGTCATGCCCCTGCTCACCTAATAATGAATCATGCACACAGAGAAACAGCATCATGGTTGGATAAACACTGTCCTTAGCATCATGGAGAACCAGATGTAATCCTGCCATCCTTACCCACTCTTGATGTGAGAGTTTTAAAGTCCCTAGTCACCTCTGAGACCTGAACCCTCCTCTTTAGAATGAGATAGTAAAACTTACCATGTAGAGTTACAAGAAGGAGTGAGTGAGGTATCACTCTGTGCATAGCGTATGTCAGTATTTTCCCAAAAGGCTCAACTCTGTCCAGGATTTTCGTGTACATTATAGTTGAAGATTACCATCAACCTGGTTTGGATTCTTATGATAATCTGCTGAGAAAATTAATAGACACTGCTTGCGGCTCTTGTTTTAAACTTTGGAGCCTTTGGAAGTCATTATTAAAGAGTAATGACTTTTCCTCAGCTGTCATTCTCAGTGAATATCTCATCAGAAAAATATGCTCAGTTCTTGTGCAGACAACCACAGCGGCTGTGAGCTCATGAATGCAGTGGGCCCGTCCTGTCCAGAAGACACTGTTTCTCCCAGGTCCTCCTGTCCACTGTCCCTTACGATCTTTCTGTCTTCCTTGATGGTCCCTGAGCATGCAAGGCAAGGATATGATACAGATGCTGATCGCACAAGATCAAGCCAGCTATCATTACTGTACAGGGAGCCCAGCCCTGGCTGAGGAGGTATTGATAGTTGTTGGCTTATGACAGAAGGACAGCCAATTTTCCTTAAGGGTGTGGCCTCTGGTAAGTGGGCCATCCTCCAATGACTAGTACAAATTGGACTTGGTGGGTTATTAAAGAAAAGAAAGGACATGAAGTGAAGTTAAGGGGAGGGGGATGGGTCTAAAGAAGTTAAGGAGGTGTGTGTATATCAAATATTGTAATGTTTGATATTCTAATATCTAAAAGCATTTATATATGTGAATGAAGGGAAGAAAGGAAGGAAGGAAGGAAGGAAAGAAGTAAGAAAGGAAGGGAGGACTAATACACTCAATTGTCTCAACTGGACCAAATAGTAATGACTACAGGCTAAACAGAAGATGTCTTTTGCTTCTCATCTTTTCTCTTTTATCCTCTTACTGCCTCCAACAATGGCTATGGAAAGGCTCATTTCCCTTCTACCTGTCTTCTGTTACCTTTGATGATGTTCAAAATGTTGAAAGAACAAGGGGAGCACAGAGTAAGTTTTAGGTTTGCCAGAACTGTCTGTTGCTGCTCTGAGAGTGGTCCCAGGGCAGATGTGCTGCTCACTTAGTTCATATGGGTGACAGCCAATATTGCTAAGTGAGTGAGTGGGTAAATGAAGAGATGAATGAACAGGTACAGATGCCCAACTGTGGTGACTGGGAAGTAACTGTTGGACCCTATTATTGCTTGAATGAGCCCATGGGCTCATGTCTTTGAGCTGATGGTACTGTTTAGGGAAGTTGCTGGACCTTTGGCAAGTGGATCTTTGCCAGAGGAAGTGGGTCAGCGTGGCGCGGGGCTTGAGATTTATAGCCTGTGCCCAGTCCTATACCATCTCTGCGCCTTGATCTACTGAGATGTGAGCAAGCAGCCGTATGTCTCTGCTGCCATAGCTGAGGGCTGCTTCCACTGCTATGCCTTCCCCACCGGGAGGGACTGTACCCTCTCCAAAAAGGATGCCAAATCAACATTTTCTTTATGTTGCTTCTTGTCAAGTATTTGGTTCCAGTGATGAGTCGAGTGACCAATATGGTCCCTGAAAGAACATAGACTTCACCCTTCATGAGTCAGGGGCTTCAAACTCATCTATAAATCATGAGCAAAGAGACCCTGAAGACATTTTGTTCCTATCTCCCCATTTTCTCTAAGGGAGATGTAAGCTAAGTGATTTGAATGCCACCTACAAGATTCCTCTTGCATTAGTTTTCTTTTTTCCTATTTATGTGATAAAACATGATGATCAAAACAACTTACAGAAGCAATAGTTTACTTGGGGTTTATAGTGCCCGAGTTGGAGCAGCTGGTGGCCAGGGCAGCAGCTAACAACTCAAATCTCAAACCACAAATAAGAAGCCAAGAGAACTAAATAGAAACAGCCCGAGTCTTTTAAAACCTCAAAGTCCACCTCAAGCGACTCACTTCCTCAATCAAGGCTACATCTAACCCTCCCCAAACTGCCACCAAGTAGGGACCAACTATTCAAATGCACAGGCAAGATTTGAACCCAGGTTTGTCTAACATCAAATCTTTTCCTTGTTCTAGAAAGAAAGCTTCCGCATGAATATTTCATTTATTAAGAGCATGTTTGGGTAAGCACATTTGCACTTGCAGGAAGTGAACATGCAGTGATGTATCCTTCTAGAATAGTCTTGTCCCATCTCTTTCTCCTGCTTCATGTTCAGAAAATTAAGTTGACTCCCGATGTTCGATCAAGTGTCAGTGCTGATCTTCGTCCATGTTCTTGAAGCTGGGAACTGACAGCCATTGATTGTTCTTTTTGAAAGAATTGTTTCTATGAGCTGGGTGTGTTGGGCTCTGCCTATACTCCCAGCACTGGGGAGGTGGAGGCAGGGGGATCAGACACTCCAGGTCATTCTCTACTACATATGGAGTTGAAAGCCATCCTGGGCTATTTCGACTTTATCCCAAAACGAAACAAGAACAAAACCAAATTACATCTACATCCTGAAAAGGCTTTTCCAAAAGAATGACTGGCTGGCTTAAGGGGATGGTCATGATGTGGATGCTCAGAGACCAGCTTTCCTAGGACAAAGCCAAGTCTCACTGACTCAGAAAAGTGCACCTTTTCCCCTTCTCTCTCTGGCACTTATTACATGTATTTTATAGTTGGTAATATACACATAGGCCTATGACACACACACATAATAAACTGAACAGATAAAGTGCATTATTATGCCCGGTATACATCACCAAATAACCTGCCGGCTGAACAAAGGCTCTCCGCAGAAAGACTGCAGAGTGCCTTCTCTTTTGTCTTGCTTTCTTCTTTACCATCCACCACCCACCATCCTCCCCTCCTTCAGGAGCCCAGATATCTCAGGGCAAGGCCTTGGGGAGCATCACATTCCCAGTAGGCTGAATCTTTGCAAGTGGTTAAAGGAAACAGCGGGAAGAGCTACAGCTTCGGCAGCATGGAGACACTCCCCAAATAAAAAGCCCTTGCTTAGGATTATCTGTACTCCACTGGTCCTGATCCCACCTGCCCCTCTGTTGAGTTGTTTGTTCTGGAGCCCAGGTGAGGTCAGGCCTGGCAGGTGCAGCGAGAGCCTTTGCAAAGCTTCAACAGGCCAGCTGGTTGGGGGGGGGGGGTGGCAGCTGCATGAGAGTAAATCCTGGGGACTCGGTTCTGAGGGTGGAGGTGATGGTTGAAACAAGTTCCCTAAGACACAGCCTGGCCTAGTGGAGGGTCTTTAATAGGCCCCGCCCTGCTCCCCATGCCAAAAGGCATAACAGGCAGAAACATTTGTTAGATCTTGAGTTTGTACTGAAAAGGGCAGCAGCCTGCTTTCGGGACATCAGAGCATCGCACTCAGTACCCCCGCCACCACTTTGCTAGCTCTGTCCCTCTGTTTCTCTCCCTGGTTCCTCTGATTCTGCCTAATTCATTTCCTATTCTCGTCCCTTTCAACTCTTCACACTGGGGTTCAAATGCTTGCAGGCAGCACTGTGTACACAACTCTGATGTTAAGGCACTTAACCACAGCAGTTGACAATTCTAACTAACAGGAGAGCAGGGAAGCTAGTTTTTTTTTTTTTTTTTTTTTTTTTGGTAAGGATTTTGCGTGCTGATGAACAATTTCACTGTCACATGGCAAGCAGGTGGCAGAGTGGATGGCCTGTCACCAATGAGAAAGTTGAGATGAGGCACCTTGATTTGGACGGTGGCTAAGAGCAAATGGAGTTCAGTTTCCTAGGCATGAAGGTAAACACGGATTATCCAGCATATTTAATAAAAAGAGAGCATCTCTACAGCCCACATGGGGATTGTGAGCATGGATTGGAAGAGAGGATGGAAATGAAGGGCTGGGAGTTAGATTGGTGATCCAACCACAAGGAGTGAGGTTGCTTTGACATCAGTGGCAAGTAGAAAGGAAAACAAAAGCATAATTGAGAAGAAGGGTGGTATGGCTGGCTCATTGCTGTGAGCACAGCACTTGGGAGGCTGGAGGCTGAGGCAGGAGGATTAAGCCTCAAGATTTTGGATAGCCTGGGCTACATGGTGAGTTCTAGGCCAATGTGAGCCTTGTCTTGTGTCAAACACACAAGAGGGGGAGGAAGAGAGAGAGAGAGAGAGAGAGAGAGAGAGAGAGAGAGAGAGAGAGAGAGAGAGAGACTCCATGGAGACATTTCAGTTAACTTTTTCCCTGTGGTAACTGGAAAGGAATAGATAAATATCCCATGCTGTCAAAACCAAGAACCTTGAAGGCTGGTGAGAGGGCTCAAGTTAAGGCTGCTCACTGGTCTTGCAGAGGTCCTGGTTTTGACTCCCAGCACCCATATGGAGGCTCACCACTACCTGTGACTCCTGTTCCCGGGGGTCCAGTGTCCTCTTCTTATCAACATGGGCCCACACACACAGTGCACAGGCACTCCCTGGGGGCATACACACATACCCATAAAAATGAAAATAAATAAGTATAAGATAAGAAACCAAAAAGTTCCAAAGAATAGCAATGACAGGATTGGGTTCGTGGGACATCATTCTATGGGACTAAGTATGGAAACTGGGAGGGATGGTGACTTGAGTCTAGATATTCCAGATATGTTAAGATTCAGAGAAAAGTCTAGAGACAGGCTAACTAACTTGCCCCACAGGAAGCAGGAGGTATACAGAAAGGAGCTTGAGTCAAAGCACAGACCCTGGCTTAGCAATATGGAGACTGTCTGTTTCCCTATTGGGCTGAAATTCCAATCTGTTCCAAAATCTGGAACTTTCTGAGTGTGATTTTGGTACTGAGAAAGTTGATATGTCTTGGAAACATGTTGGAGTTCAGATTTGGGGATGAGAGGTGTGGAATTGGTAAAGACTATGGACATATTTCAAATGCAAGGATATGGAATAATTCTGGTCCCAGCACTTTTGGTTAGAGGCACTCACCCTGAACTTAAGACAGAAGCAACAATTCTTCACCCACAGCAATGATGGAAACCACACCCCCACCAAACACATAAAATGAATCTGGTGGGTGTCCACTGGAGGGAAAAGAGCTAGGGCCCATGCTTGGGCATGAAGTCTTCCAGAAGAAGCCAAGCCCACTTAAGTGTAGCTCCCACAGTTTTGTTCCCCATTGTTTCAGAGACCAAGGTGCCTTCTAGCTTCCTCTGCGATGTGGGATGTCTTTCTCATCAGATTTCCTCTTTGATATCTTCCAAGGAAACAGGTCAGTCATCTTCCTCATTGTCCCTTCCCTACAAGTCATGGGATTTGACACCCTTACTGAAAGTGCCTTTATCTTATAGGACTTGTGTACACAGTTTTTTCTCTCTAGGCTGCACGGTTACTCCAGGCCATTCTTGCATTCTAGATGAAGGGGCTTCCAGGTAGAAAAGGCTGGAAAATGCCCCATGTACAGAGACCAGTGGCCTAATTTCTCTTCACCCCAGTTTCCTGATCTTATTAACAAAGGGGTTCTAAGGAGACTTGGTGACCCACCCATCACCTGTTGGCTTTCTTCCTATCTGGCTTACCTTTGCACCTCCCCTGGCCCACCAGTCCCATAAAGTATCTAGACATATTTGTTGAGGGAATAATTAGGGTACAAAGGCCTTTCTTGCTGAGTCTGACTGTACCACCTTCCTTTTCTTCGTGTGGAGTTTCTCAAAACACAGTCCTCAAGATTCTAGCTATCTTTTTGGGATCCAATATCACTGCTAACTTGGAAAGAAGTAGTAGGATGTCAGGCTGGGAACATCCCTGAGAGAGGAGGGAGAGAGGAGGGCACACAGAGAGAGAAGAAAGGAGATTGGAGTCATAGAATGTGTGAGTGTGTATGCATTTTCCACAGCAAAATCCTGTCTTCTACTTGGGAAAATCTTCATTGTAAATAGTAATGAGCTGGACTGTCTCCTGTAGAGTTTCTGAGAGTCTTACCTTCCCCCATGTATATTGGGAATTTCTGAAATCCACTTTGAATTAGGCAGCCTTTCCCAAACTTTATACTTTATTTGATTGCGGAAGCCATATTGTGTACGTGTGTATATGTGCATGCATGCGTGCATGCATACCTCTGTGTGTGTGTTTGTATGTGTGTGTGTTTCTGGGGACTGAACCAAGAACATACTTTATTTTAAAGATGTTCAGAATGACTAATTTTCTGCCTATTCCCTTTTTAGGAACATTGGTTATTATGACATTTTTTTAAAAAAATGGAAGAGGAGGGGAGAAAGAATATAAGAAAAAAAGAACTATACAAATTAGAGATTAAAATTAGTGAAAGCAATACAGAATCTCAAATAAAATATGCTTTCCCCTTGCAAAGTGGAACTTCGTGATGAGACACTGAAATAAAAGCCTATTTGTGGCTTTAGAGATAGGTATTCCTACATGCATATGGAGCCTTGCATACTTCATATATTCAGTTCAAAATAGTGTCTATACTGCAAGCCTGAGGCTCCCGTAAAGAGAGGTAAAGCAAATTCTGGCACACCCTGAGTGCTATAAAATTACTCATGGGAAACTTGTTGTCAATTACCAGAGTAAAATAATAGGGCGTACTTCTTTCTACCTCTCTCTCTTTATTTAAAATACCGACTCTCAGCCAACTAGCCATAAGCACCATCAAGGGCCGGATGTGTTGTTTCCCAGCAGGGTTAGACAGGTTGCTGGGGCTCACCCACTGGGTGGATTTATGGCTTAGTTGGCATTCTGGATGACACAGGCAAGCCCATGAGGAGCTTGGGAGGAAAGAACTTATGTTTGGGATTGTTCCCATCTCCATAAGACAATGCCAGGCTCTAGGACCTCCAGTGCCACTGTCCTCTTAAGTCTCTGTCCTACCTAATAACCATGGTCTATGCTTTATGTGTGCATGCTGATATTCTGGTCTATGCTTTATGTGTGCATGCTGATATTCTGTCACAATGCTTTCTGTTGCTGTCTTCTTGGTGTTAGAGACACAAGGGGAATCCCATGGGCTATTTGGAAGCTTCCACATTGATATCTAAGGAGAAATGCCCCCTCTTGAGCTTTTCTCAGATGAGTGGGTAAGAAGGATCATCTTTGTCAATGACATAGTATAACATCCATAAACACCCCCCAAATGACTGTAATCTCAATTAGCATGGAGTCTTTCTATGAAACTCATGTTTGGGTCTTGATGGTTTAACCATACTATGTTGTTATCCTTGTCTGATTTAGTGGAGGAAATTGGGCTCGGGGCATCCCAGTGTTTGCTCTCAGTCCCACAGTGGATGACCTAAACCCAGGTCTGTAATTTTAAACTGAATGCCCATACTCATCATACTCCTGGAGCATGGCAATCAATCCCTTCAGTCAAGTGTCTTAGCACCCGACCCCTGCTCCCACTGTTATAGCTTACAGCAATTATATTCAATGCATCAGAGCTTAATTGCTCAAGTCATTAGCTCAATAAATGTTATCTATTTCTCATTAAAAAAAATATGGGTGCAGAAGTTTTAATAGCCAACACTGACCTTTCCTGAGACTCCCTTTTCTTGTACTTTCCTCACATGTGATTTTTATCTGAAGCTCTTTTCCCTCCACGCTTCAGGAATCCCCAAGTGGAACACTGGTGTGGCTATAACATTGTTTGGTTATTAATACTTACGTCAGATCTCTGGAGTGGTCATTGTATTTTCTGACTCCCCCAACAGCTTTCTATGATGTCTTATTAACTTTACACTTTACATGTTTCCTCAATCATGTTCCCTCTTTAGGTCAGGTGTTCATGTTGATATTCTCTCTCTCCCTCTCTCCCCCATCTGTGTGTGCATGCATGTTCATATGTGTGTGTGCAGACCCAAGGTAGATGTTGGATGTCTTCCCTTGGCTATTGTCCACTTTCATTCTTTTGAACTCATCCATTTGGCTAGGCTGACGAGCCAGTGAGCCTTGTGGGTCTGCATGCCTTCATTCCCCTCAAGGCTAACATTGCAAGCACACACTTCCATGGGGCCCTTTTCCATGGTTTCTGGGGATTTAAACTCAGATCCTCATGCTTGTGTGCAGTAGACACTTCACCAACTCAGCTGTCTCCCAGACTATGTGATGAAAAGAAAAATGACTACATTAAGTGTCTGAAATGCTAGGTCTGATCTGCCTAGTCCTGTTCCTTGGTTCAACAGGGCTATGAAACACTGACGCCACAGAATGATAGCCACAGCAGATGGCGATAGGACATGGGCCCCTCTTTCTCATTAGTCCTGACCAATGTCTGCCAACATTGGTAAGGACATCTTCTGGTCAAGGAGGCCAAGACACATTCTGGTAATTACTTCCCTACTGTGCTTGGGAAAGGTGTTCAGTTTCCTTGGAAAAAGAACCACAGATGATGGTGTGAACTAAATAGAACCTGTTCTCTGTGAGGAGAGGACAAACTCAAGCTTCAATAACACAAGTTACAATCTAGATATAACCTCATTTACAGATAAAATGTCCATGGCAGTCTTCTCTATCCATTGTCTGAATTTAAATGTGGGCCTCACAGACTGTGGAGTGAGAAACAGTACAGAGGTGTGAAAGAGTCATCACATGAATGAGTGGAGGCTTATAAGCACTACTTCCATTGGTGGAGTTTTTCGAGGTTTTTCCATTCCCAAGACTCTCCCACCCTACACCTGGCTTGGCTATAGTTCTTTGTGTTTGGTTGGGAAATGACCAGTTACTTGGGATCTGTGTTGGTTTTGTGTGACCTTGTCACACTTGTTTATGGGTGTGAGAATGGCCACAGTGATCATAGTTTGTTGGAATGATCTGGCTAGGGAAGCCAGCTTCTTATTTCTCCTCCTCCTTTTGCTCATATAAATTTTTGCTTATATAATTTTTAATTTTAATTCACTCTTCTTAATAATAATGGCCTTAATGTAAGAACACGGATAGCCTTGACAGATGACAGCAATGACATAAACATGCCCTGGAACTGTGTTTTGTGTTATTTGACACATATGTAATCTTAAGTGCATATTTGTGAGCTCATTTGAGGAGAATATTCATCCCTGAGAGAGAAGTCCAAGTCTCCCATCAGCTTATATAAGCAGCTGATCTTTGGGTAAAATCCTCACCCTTTGGGTCTTGTCACTGCAACAGTCAGAAGCACACCATACAATTGGGGAAGCATGCCGAGATCTTTCAGTTATTAAAGCTCTTGAATCATCTTTCAGTTATTAACACTCTTGAATCTTTTTTTTTAATCATGAGAAGTTCAAAGGAATGTGTATTATAGAACAAAGACCCCAGAAAGCCATGTCTCAGTTCATAGTGCGATAAGCTGGAAAGAGATGAAGTCACCATGTCATGAGCCTTGTCTAAATGTCACTGACACCACTCACCCCTAACAGATATATTTCACTTACTCACAATGAATACCTTAATGTTTTTAACCTTTTATTTTATGTATGAGTGTTCTGTCTGTATGAATATCTGTTCAACCATGCATGCAGCAGCTGTTGGGAGCCAGAAAAGGGAGTAGGTAATAGGCTGTTGTGAGCTGCCATAGGGGTGTTGGGAATTGAACTTGGGTCCTCTGGAAGAGCACCCAGTATTCTTAATTACTGAACTATCTCTTTAGCCCCTCATATGTCCTCTTGATATATATATATATATATATATATATACATATATATATATATATGTATATATATATATATATATATCAGGAATTAGTCATTGTTCTGGAAAGCAACAAAACCAAAACTACGTTAGTAGGAGGAGGGTATTTTCCTCCAATAAGACCAGATGAGAGGTCTCTAAGGAAGTAACAGCGGTGGTGGCTTTGATGAGGTCTTGCTTCTTAGGTACCTTGTAAATAAATCAATGGCAGCTTTATGTTACAGAAAGGTGTGTGTGTGTGTGTGTGTGTGTGTGTGTGTGTGTGTGTGTACATGTGGAGGTGCACATGTTTGTGCACGTGCTTGTGTGTGGAGGCCAGAGGATGACCTGGGTTCTTCATGAACATCTGCCTTGGTTTTTTGAACTTGGAATTTGAAGATTCAGCTAGTCTGGCTGGTGGGTGAGCCCCAGCCTACTGTTCCAGCCCTGGGATTCTTCTCAACACCCCCACACCTAGGTTCTGGGATTCAAACCCAGGTCATCATGTTTGTAAAGCAAGCACTCTACTCTCTGAGTCACCTTCCCATCCCTGAAGAAGACTTTTGAATATAAACAGGCTCTTCCACCATCTTCCCTATTCTTGGGACACCTCTCCTTCAGGATGTTCAAACACACACAGATGACTCTCTATTTTTATTAAATATAATCAATGCTAATTTTGAAAGCAGGGAGTGAGGGAAACTGTGGCTTTCCTGAAGAGGAGGATGTGTGGGGTGGTGTGTTTATGTGCTTTTCATTACAATAACAAAACACAAACCTGAACAACTCAAAAAGAAAAGAGCTTTATTTAGGCCACAGTTTGGGAGCTGAAGGTCTAAGCAACATAGTGCTACCTCTGACGAGGTCCCATCTGACTCTGTTGCCCGATGGCAGGTGGTAACCAAAAGGGTAGAAGAGCCTGTAAGAGGGAGAGGCCCCATGGTAAGAGAGGAAGGCAGGAGGCAAGGAGAGACACCCATCCTGCTCTTCTCATAAGAATTCTCTCAAGAAAACTAACCAGGTTCCCTGGGAACTACATCAGTTCCTCCTCTCTAGGGCATACCCCTGAAGACCTCAGAATCTTCTACTAGACCCACACTTCTTAAAGATTTCATCTCTAAGAGGTGAATTGGAAGCCAGCCTGGTCTACAGAGCCAGTCGCAGGGCAGCCAGGGATACAAAGCGAAACTGTCTCAAAAAACCAAACAACAACAACAAATATTTCATCATCTCAAAACTGAAGACTAACACATGACCACTGGGGGACAAACTCGAACCAGATCCAAGCCATAGCAGATGCATACTGGAGTGAACTCTGGAAAGACAAGGAAAATTGGGAACGAAACCAGTCAGAACATGGAAAGCATCCAGCTGGGACCCCTGTGTCTTTGTCTTGGGTGGTAGGAGAGACGAGTAAGATAATTGCCTCTTCTGCCGTACTGCATTTTAAAGTTGTCCTGACTAGACAGTGAAAAGATGTGAGTATTTTAAGCATTGGAAGAAGATCAGAAAAAGCAGGAGATTCCAAAATAAGAAGACACCCAGATTCCTGTCCTCATATGAACAGGTGAGCAGCTGTAGGACTGAGGAAGTGTCAGCCTTTCTTCTGGTGCGTCGCTAGTCAAGACAGCTATGACAGAACTCCTGAGGAGGGAGGGGGAGGATAGAGGACCAATAGTGGTTCAGATGATTGCTTAAACATGGACAGGAAAAAAAACAAAACAAAACCAAACCAAAAACAAACCAAGATTGCTTGCTTTTCATCTCATTGGTGAGCTAAGGCCTCTGAGACAGAACCAAGGCTACATCCCCTGCAGGTCACTTCCATGCTGTGTCACCACCATGTTCCTTTCTCACTGCTTCTGTTTGCTGTTTTATAGCTAAGATGCTATCAAAAGACAAGCAGGAAGATAGATGTGAGCCAGAGGCACTGTGCCTGCAGGGGAAGCTCTTGCAAAATGAAGCCCATTTGGCCCATTTCTAAATGAAACCTAAGTGCCTCTCTGTACACTCTGTTTTAGTGTAATTGTGTTCAGATGGATAATTTAGAACAGTCATCCACTCTGCAGGTATGAAAAGGATGTGTCTCTTTTGCCCTTCCGTGTGGTTTAGCCCTGGTTTACTGAGACATCGGAAGCAGCTGTGACAGTGCCCTCTCCCTTAGCCATGGTTCTCTGCACTCTGCTCGAGTCCTGAGCTGGACCTCAGTAGTTTATCCTAGAGTTTCCTGCCTTTGCTGAGAAGGTGGGACAGGTTGAACAGGTTATTACCCACGTCTTGGAAACATTTCCAGAAAGGAGTGGATGTCCCAGCCAGAAGGTTAGAATAGGGTAGATTTCCAGGGATGGCTTCCTGCTAGGTCTAGTTCTCATGGCTAATTAAAACCTCCAGGTAGTGAGTTACTAATTTGTTGCTTCCTTTTTATCACCTCAGTACCCTCTGAGGACTCAAGGGGTAGGGGTAGCGGCAAGTAGGCCATGTTCTTGTTCTTACCTATGTGGGTTGTAGAGATTTGGCAATGGCTTTCCAGCTGTCTCTCCTTATTTCTCCTCTGATCTATAATCTGCAGTAGAGACTCTACATCTCAGATACCTGATCATCCGAAAACAAGCTTCCCCAAGCAGAAGCAGAATCCAGTCACTGCCCATTGAGAAACAATTCCCTTTCCAGAGGGGCATTCATAATTCGTTACTATCCACCCTCTCTCTGCAGTTGCCTTTGCATGACATGAGGCCAGGTGGAAGGAAAATGCTGACTTCTTATCCTTTTCAGAACATGCTAGGGTGGAAAATCTGAGTGCTGTGCTTGGCATCAGCACAGCCAAGCTTGAGTTAGAGCCTGGGTACTGCCATATAAATCTGGGAAAGTCATTTGAATTTTCCAAACCTCGATTTCTTTATCTGTAAAACTGGAGTAATAAAACAACGTCCCATGGCCAGCTTCAGAGAATCATTGCACGGGGAGGAAAGTTAAAGTGAGATAGTGTTTGTAAAATGACAGTAGATATTGAAGAGCATAAAGCTCAGCAGACAGTTACAATCATGGCCTGAGAAACAAAAGGCTATTGTAACTTAGAAATGTGACCGAAGTAAAAGACACATACCCAAATGTCCATCACTTCTCATCTGAAGTAGCCTCTTGAGGACTTTTTGCACGAACTGTTGGCTACCGAGCAAGGACAGTTGCAGACTGGCTTTTGGTTTGACAGCCACAATCTCTAGACAGCAATCCGTGAAGTGGACAATCACTTCACGGCGTTTCGTTTTGAGTAACTTCCCTTAGACTTTCACAGTTCTAGAATATACGGGGCTCACTCTATAATTGTTTTGCTCCGGGGTCTTCAAGTGCTGGCATCATTGGGAGAGCGGCTTTTCAGTCACTCAGCTTCTGTGAAGCTTGTGGCCCCTACAGGGACAGCTGTAGAGATGGGGACAGATCTCAACAGGCTGGTGAGCAGGCAGGGCCAGCACTAACCACAAGAAGAACCGGGGGGGGGGGGGCAGCTGCCAAGTTTCAGCCAGGAGACAACATCTCTCCTGGAGTTTATAACCCTGCAAAGGAGGAGCCAGTAATGAAAGCTCTCCACACCCTTGACACCACAAGATTACTCATGAACACAGTGCTGTTAATTAGCAGCGGTAAATACCACAGTTACTTCATTCTGTCACCACTCTCTCAGAAAACAACTCTGAGACACCCCCCCAACTCCCCAGTGGTGGGATGGATGGGGAGTATGTCCCCACAAAGCATCAGGAGTCTTGCAGAGAGGAGTTCCCAAAATCCCAAAGGGCAGCTCATCAAGGGCAAATGCAAGTCTGACTTGGCTGTCCATCCTCCTGCAGTGAATGTAGGTATATGGCCATGACTTTTCTAGAAGTTCAAGTTGGAACCTGCTGATCTTTGAACACTGAAGCAAGTGCTTATTTGATATAAACAAGTCTCCAATCGCCTTTGAGCCTCCCTGCTTCCCAAGAAGGCCTGTTGAGTGATGGGGTAGTTCTCATCCAGTGGTAACATGTGATATCCACTCTCTCCACTGCTTGGAAGGTCTAACTCAGGCCACTGTAAACTCTTTAGAACAGATGGAATTTTCCCAACTCCAGTAGACATGATCCCACTGGATATTCAAATTTGACACAGCATGTTACTTTTACCTACTTATTTTTTAAAAATACATATCCTAAGGCATTCTGCATCACAGATGCTGTAGACATAAGGTCCAATAGGACACTACCTTGGTCTTCAGAAATTCCAAGTCAAATGGGGTGGATGGGTGGCCATCACAAGATGTTGATGGAAGTCAAGCCTGCCATGGCAACCCACAGAAGAAATCAATCAATCACTCTTTGAGGTGAGAGATGAAATGATAATCAAATTATACAACCAAATAAGAATTTCCTGAGAAGAAAAGTGTTCGAGTTTCAGAGAAAGAGAGATGGCCATACACAGATCTTGACTTACAGAGGGTGGCTGTGTTCTATAGTCAGAACAATAGTCTGTGAATAGTCACTGCTTGCCCTCGGTAGGACCTTTCTTTGTGTTTGTACATAGCTAAGTTTCCTGATGTTGCATCTCTGTAGAACACAAAATCCACTCTGTATACATTTTCTTTATGTGCTGACATATTCATGTCAGAATGCAATACTGATGTTCCTGTGGGTAGCACAGCACAAGACTATTCTACTACTTCTGATTTTGCCCTCTATTTCTTCTCACCTCAAAATATGGGTCTTTTCTTAACCCTTTGAACATCAGTGCCTTAGGGGATGAAATAAATGAATTAAAATATCGGTCTTTCCAAATGTATCCCAATTCTTTTTTCCCACTGCCTTCAGTTGGGGGTCGGAGATGAAAGGGGCGTGGGGATCAGGGTTCGGTGATTAACTTCTAGTTTGCAGTCCACTTCCTTCCTTCATCTCTCATGGGACAGTTGACTTCTTCCACTGGCTGACTTTCCAGTCTACGAGTTTTCATTTCGGTCTCAGCTCCTACCATCACCTCCATTCTCCATGAGCAGTGTAGTAAGCATCGCCAGCAAAGTCAGAATCAGAATGAGGTTGGGAGATTCCTTATGGAGAGATTTATGGAATTTCAGAGTTTTATGAGGTGCCTCTAACCTATGAGTTCCCCTAGTCTTTCCTTCATTCATTTCTTGGGTATCAGGCACTCTGCTATGGGCTGGTGTGGCCACTATGTGCAAGATAAATGACACCTGCCTCCTCAGACCTTAGAGTCACTGGATCCTGAGCTGAAGCACTCTTTTTGTAGATAACAGAGACTCATGGCTGGGACACATCTAGAGTACAGAGGAGATAAGAACAGAGATTGACCTAGGGCACCCAGGGTTCTAACAGACATAAAGGCAACCTCTAAACATACACACAGGATCTGAGGAGCAGAGCTAGAGGAGATGGCCTGGATGGCTTTCTGTGTTTTAGCTCCACCTGATTTTACTGGTGCATATTTTATTTAAGAAAGAAAGAAAAAAAAAAAAACCCTGGGAATCGAATCAATTTGAGCACTTTCCCTAAAACACGATGTACTTTGTTTCTAAGCCTAGATCTTACTGCTTACAAACTTTGAAAACAAAGATGTCTAACACCAGTAGTATTGTCGTGGTCTGGTCTGTGACACCAACCAAGCGCCCTAGAGTGAGTGAGTGGACTGGTCAATCCAGTCACCGGACCAGAGCTCTGCTCACAAAGGCACAGCCATCAGCCCTTGCCTATCACTTCTTGGAGCCTTCAACGTCTCCCCTGTGCTGCCGTCTGTAGCCACTACCCTATGTGTAGCACCGGAGAGAACGCCCATGACATAGTGATCGCTCAGGGCATTTTTGTGAGCTGAGTGGCTGACTGTTCATGTTGACCCAGACACAACCACCCAGCTGCCAACACCTTGTGAAAAGGAAGGCGAGGTACTTCTCCTTCCTTGGCTTAATAACAGTCTACAGGTACTGTTGTCTTTTATATGCCTGCTTAGCTCATTGTGAAGGCCCAATAAATATTAATTGATAGACAAGAAGCTCTGAGGTTTGGCTCCAGTTGCAGCCAAGTACTATTTTTTGAGGAAGTTTATGTGAGCAGGGGAATTTAGGACATAATGTTGGGAATCCTCAGACTCTTGGGCCCCCTTCCTTCTCCTGAAGCCAGCCTGGGAGAAGTGGGTGGGGACAAATAGAAGGAAAGTACCTAATTATATGCATGGGTTAGATAATTATGCCATTGGGCTCTTACCGGTGGTGGGTTTTCAGGAAGAATTGTGGACCTTCAAATTTTGAAATGCTTTGTTTTCCTGGCCGCTGTTTGATTTAGCCTTGCAATTCATCAGCCTGCTGCGGGGCGTGTGTGTGTGTGTGTGTGTGTGTGTGTGTGTGTGTGTGTGTGTGTGTGTGTGTGACAGCATGGTTGTCTAAGATCCTGCCTATGGAGTTACCATCCATACATGATCAGGAGCTTGGCAATGGTTTGGTGACAGGAATCACATCCCCAAATCCAGTCAAGTGCTTCAGCCTGCTGATGAACCTTTCTTGTTAGCATTCACCACCGTGTCCTTGGGCCAGCAGCCTCAGCTTCATCTGGGAACTTTCTGGAAAGGTAGAGTCCTGGGTTCCACCCCAAAACTCCCAGAAACTCTAGGGTGGAGCCTAACAATCAGCTTTTTAACAAGCCCTCCAGGGGGTTCTGAGGTATGCTTAAGGTTGGAAATCAGTGCTCTAGAGTCTACAACAATCCCTGGCCATTGTAACTGTGCCATACAATCTCCTATAAGGCCTCATCCCAGACTTGGTAAATGAGAACTTCCAAGAGTGTGGACCAAGCATCAGACTGTTGCTTAGTTCTTTGAGCCTATATATGTATCCAGAATGCTGTGTGACCTATCACAGTACCAGAGTAACAAGGACTTTGCACCCTGTATATATCAGGGGTCACCATCATGAGGAAAGCACTATAGGCTAAGTAAGCATAGTCAAAGATACAGGCCTCACAGGAAGCCCAAGAACATCTCTACCATCTGCAATTAGACTTCATATACTCCCTACCCCCATTGCAGAGTCTGACAACATTCACAATACAATTATGAACATGCAGAAGCTATGATTCAGTCACCTGTGTGGGAAGACACTGTCCCATGGTTTCAAAAGCAACTGGAATGGTTCTTGTGACATCTCAACTTGTCAGTTCAGGAGAGAAGCTTGTATATGCTGAGAGAAGAGGTCAACCAGTTTGGGCTCCACTTAAATCCACATGAGGCTCTGTTTGTTTCCAGCTCTTTCCCAATGGATCTCACCCCTGACTTGTTACAGACACATCTTATGTGCCCAACAACTCACAGGCTCCAGCCTATGGGAGTAGGGGAGGACATTGGCTCTCACATCTGACCTACACACGTTACCATTTTTGGGAGTTCTACAATAAGCCAGGAGCTGGTACATGCTCTGAAAACTGTCAGCTATAGCTGATACAGATGAGTAAGAGAATGAGATGAATGAGAATAGTTTGTTTTTTAAATAAAACTTCATTTAGAAACTCATAGGATGTGCTTAGTCGTGGGCCATCATTTGCTGCCACTGTCTAGGCAATTCATCTCAACCCTGAGTACATGTTAGGGACACTGGAGAGGTTTTTACTTTGCTGTTGTTTTTGTTGTAAAACAATGGCGGAGCTTGAGTCCTAAGGACTTGGGATTCATTTGTCCTGAGGAAGAGCCCACATTTTAATTTCCCTGTCTTTTCTGAGTCTTCTTTGATTCCCGCGTATATTCAGGATGGAAACCCACAACTTTAGATTGTCATTCACTCATCAAGTCCTTGGAACTTTAAAATATGAGTCAGATTACACTTCTTCACCCAACACTCTGGCACTTTCCATACAGCTCACGCTAGAATTTATGACCTTGTCTTACCCTGAATGACCCACAGAGATCTTGGTTCTAATGATGTCTTAGATGGCACCTCCTAATCCTCTGCCATTTTATTGCTGCCCCATCCCACTGGTTTCTCTGACTCCAGAACACATTGCACCCTACTGTTGGCCAAAGTCTTTGCCTATATGTTCTTTATTCCATCATGGCGCTTCCTTTGCAGCTTTAACCATCAACTTAGGGTACCTCAAAGTCATCTGAGAGGAAAGTCTCATTGAGGAATTGTTCTGATCCAACTGGGCTGTGGGTATGTCTGTGTGAGTATGGAGGTTGTCTTAGTGGTTAATTCAGGCGGGAGAGCTCAGCCCATGGGCGGCGGCATCATTGCCTAGGCGAGTGGTCCCGGATATGTAAGAAAGCTGTGTAAGCATGAGTTTGTAAGCAAGTTAGCAAGCAGTGATCCTCCACAGCCTCTGCTTTCAAGTTCTTGCCCGAGCTGCCCTGACTTCCCTCCATGAGGGGCTGTGATGTGGAAGGGTAAGCTAAATAAACTCTTTCCTCCCCTAAGTTGCTTTTACCCAGAACAGAGTACTTTATTACAACAACAAAATGAAACTGGAGTGTCCCCTGAACTTGTGTTTTTGGCTCTTGACAGTACTTAGTATTATTGGACACATTATATATTCAGTTATGACGGACATTCCAAGAACTACTCGTATGTACTGCTTAGGTAACTGGCAATGAAATGCAAGGCAATATTTTGACTTTCTAGAGGTTTAGCCATCACTAAGAATAATAATAATAAAAACCATGAGCAGATAAATATCTACTTATAGAAATATGAATCACATTAAATTTCAGTTGCACTCAGACATTAATTGCTCAAGGTGAGGAAGAGGGCTATAACTTCAGAAGCTGAACTATGCTAAATGTTAGGGGTAAGAACACATTGGCAGTTGCACAATTTTGTGGGGCTTTTCTTAATGCCATTGTATGGGGACTTCAAATAAGAATTGGCTATTTTTAGTTGTAAGGTGTAATTTTGTCTAAACGGTGCTACTCATTGGTGCTGGAGAGATGGTGCAGTGGTTAAGAGCACTTGCTGCTCTTCTAGAGGGACCTGAGTTTGGTTTCCAGAACCTGTAATGGGCAGCTCCCAGCTCTCCACAAGGGATCTGATGTCCATTTATGACCTCCGCTGGCACCTGTATACACACACACATATATAAATAACAGTTGAAATTAAAGGTAAAAAGTGTAAATTTTCTGAATTTATGTTTCCTTTTGTTTGATTTCATTTTTTGCTAAATTGTATCAGTTAGATCATGCCAAGGTCTATTGCCATAAAGGATAGCTCTTGAGCAACTAAGCTGTTGTAACCAATGATGAAATGAAATTTGATTTCTGCTATGATTTGAACACTTTTCTCCCCTAAAGCTTAAATATAATTTCAGTTGAGATTAAAATGGTAATGAAAGGAAGGGGACAGTGAGAAGTAGGAGGAAGATGTAGGGGACCCAAAGATGAGCAAGGTTGCAATGACTTACATGCATGAACATGTCATGAGTAACTTCATCACTTCATATGATAACTAAAACTAAAATAAAAGAAATGAAACTTTTAAGAGATCACTGGGTTAAGAAAGCTCTACCCTCAGGGATGGGACAATGCTCACATCTCTGTGTCACTTACCCTGAGCCTGGGTTCTAGATGAAGGGATGTGTTTAACCATTTCCCCGCTGTTCCCTTTGTGCTTCCTTTCCCCCATCATGGTCTCATCACATGCAGGCACCCACCAAAAAATAACTGTCATGCTCTTGGACTCCTCCGCCTTTAGACCTATGTGCCAAATGACCTTCTAGTCTTTATAAATTAGCCAGTCTATGCGCACTCTTAGGAAAGTAGGGAACACACCAAGGCGATTTCTCTCTTGCTCTACAGATTGTAACATTGCCGTTAATATTTTTGTGTGATTTTGTAAGCTCTGACTATGAGGTTTAGCTCCGTAACCTGGCTTTTGTGAAGGGATACAACATTTCAAAGTCAAGAACTCTCACATCTGTTGCACGTATATGAACATCTATTGCACATCTATTTTCCCCAGATAGGGAATGATAACAGGCTAAAGTAATGAGTCCACTGAAGCCCAGTTTGGCAACCCACTGAGTTTATTTGAGATTATCTACAGGAGTATGGCAAGGGTGGCTTATAAGATCAGAGATGACTCAAAGAAGTGGCTTCGCTGAAAATCCCACCACAGCATGGGTGACAGTTCACAAAAGCTGCAACCCTACTGTTCCCTGCATTCCTGGCAGACAGGAGAATCTCTTCTAGGCACTTTCGTTCATTGGAGAGTCCCCTCCAGGCAGCTCTGATGGTCAGCCTTCTCTACTGCTTCTATAGTCGGCTGGAGTGGGGGTGGGAGATGGGGGATATCAAGGGAACCTTGAATGTTTCAGCTTTCCCAGACCCAAGACATTTGTTTATTTCTCAAGCCTTGTGAGCTTCCCTACAGGATGGAGTGCTAGAACGTGGAAGAAGTTGCTGAGTAATAGCTGTAAAACAAATACTAAAAGTAATTGCAATCACTGTCATAGTAATTTCTGCCTTCTAGGTTATTGAGAAGCTTACAGGAAACAATGAAAGCAGAAAGTCTAGCAGGCGCCTAACACCAACTTTGTCCTTAGTAGCTGCTAAGATTCCTTCTCATTCTAGTAAGAGAGTCAATAACAACTCATTAACTATGCAAAATATTCTCATCCTTTTCCAAATATATACAATATTCCAAAGAAGCCTATGATTAGCAAGTTCAAGGACAGGCCTTTTGATGATTTCTTATGGTGTAGCATTTTTTAAAAAATATTTCCAAACTTTTAAGAATGGGATTTTAAAATGTGGCAGAGCTTTCGTCTGCAGAGATGAACTCTATGCGTCTTCCCTTAGGTCGGATTCTGTACTCTCTTCGATGACCTTCAGCATCAGTTTTCATTCAGGTTGATGAAGGATTCTTTTTACCTGAAAGCTGCAAGATGTCATTCCTACAGTCCAGATAAGGTAATGGAATACTGCAAAATCCTGGTAGTGGGCCGTGTTTGCATGCCGAGCATGCAATGTATAGTGGATTTTGCAAGTAAGCTCTTACTGTTTACTGAGAATGCATCTTTGTTTGGTATGTGCAATAATCAATGCAATCCTGGAAGGCTTTGTGGAGAGCTGGCATCTTTTTTGGGTTTCTCAGAATGAACAGGAATAATATAGATAAAGAAGTAAAAGCAGCGATAAAGGACAGAGATAAGGACAAAAAATACCTGTCAGGAAACACCTTGTAGAAGTAAGAAAGTGTGATAGATTGAGAGAACAGTGGCCATTTGTCTTGGACGGGGAGAGAAAATGTATGAAGGTTACAAAGATTGGACGAGGGTGAGCTGTGAAGGGCCCTTACATGTCCTGTTAAAAAGCCTATTGGGAAAGTTTCACACTGGGGATGGGGATGATGGAGGCGCACTTTAGATGTGGTGGTGTAGTTGCAGCCCCAGTGACTTTGAAAGAGATGTGGGGGACATGGAGAGGCAGAGGTCAGTAGCAGTCTGCTGCCAGGTCCAGATCTAGAATGGTAAGGACGTGAAATGATAACCACAGGTGTAGGAAGCAAGGGGGAAGGGAAGCATTTAAGGTTGAACACGCAGAAAGTGAAATCAATAGGGCATAGTAGCTAGTCCAGTGTGCATGTGGGAAGAAAGGAAGTGAACTTCCAGCTTTTTAATTCAGTGGCCTGTGTGTTACTGGAGGATCTGCTTACACAGAGGAGGGTCCCCATGAGGGTACCTGGAGGGAGGAGTTGAGATCCACTCTGCTCCTCTCTTGTTGACTTTGATGGCTTTATGCAGCATCTGAGAAGACAGGCTGGCTGCCACTCAGGCAGATGCTCAGTCTGAGGCCATCAGCACAGCTCTGGGGTTCATCACCTGAGATATTGGCTGGGGTCGGGAGCTTTGCAAGACAGCCGAAGAGATCTCGGGAATGTGGAGTTTTAGAGGCTATCACACAGGCATAAAAACACAGTATCCCATGAACCTGGTCAAGGAGTGGTCAGAAAGACATGGGGAGGAGTTGGGGTGGTGCAGCAGCATGATGGAGGCCAGAGAAGACGAGGATGTCCAGCCTGAGGACACACCAAAAGGGCAGAGGCATCCATGCAGCCCATGAGCAGGGTGCAAGCTCACCTGCAAGCTCACTGCTAGGTTTAATCTCTGCAGAACCAGCAGCCAGATCAGAGCTGTCTCTATGCAGCTGAGGGACAGAGGGGGCTGCAGCCTAGCCCTCCCCTTCCCATAGCTACTCATATGCCGGGTCTCAATTCAGATGTGAAAGAACGAGGAAACTGTAGGAGCACAGCAGATCTCCTGGCTAAAAGCAAACATGTTAAGAGGCTTTGGGGCTCAGCATTATGGTCTGTAGGGGCTGGAAGGGGGTTTCCACTGCTGCCAAACTCTGAGAAGTTGGAGGCATACAGAGAAGGGGGAAAGGTCAGCTTGCTTTCTTTTCTTTTCTTTCTTTCTATCTGTAGTTCTCTATCTATCTATCTATCATCTATCTATCATCTATATGTCTATCATCTATATCTATCTATCATCTATCTCTATATCTATCTACAGCTCTATATTTATCCATCTATCCATCTATATCTATCTATCTATCTATCTATCTATCTATCTATCTATCTATAGCTCTATATCTATCTATATATCTATCTATATCTATCTATCTATCTATCTATCTATCTATCTATCTATCTATCTATCTATGTATCTATCTATGTGCTTCAGCTCCTTTGTCCACCAATGACCTCCATTTTTAAAGACAACAGCTGTAAAAACTGTGACCAGGACCTGGAGTAAAGGCCCAGTTGATCACGTGCACATCAGCATCAGGATCTGAGTTTGGGTCTCACATAAAAAGCCAGGCTCAATGTCACACATCTGTAATCCCAGTGCTGGGGAGACAAGAGGACCCCTGAGGCTTGCTGGGTAGTCAGTCTAGCAGAATCAGTGGTTTCTTGTTCAGTGAGAAACCCTGTGACCCTGTCCTACAAAACATGGTAGAAGGTTGGTAAGATGCTCACAGGTAAAAGCACTTGCCACCAAACCCGATGGCCTGAGTTGGATTCCTGGAAGCTACATGGTGAAAGGAGAGACCCAACTGTTATAAACTGTCCTCTTATCCGCATGCATGTATAGCACATGCATACACATACATACATATGGACAGACACATACACACACATACACTCATGCACACACACTCACACACACAACCATGCTCACACACTCACATCACACTCACATACATGTTCATACTCACACATATACACACACTCATACGTACACACATACTCAATACACATTCACATATTCACATGCACTCACATTCACACATACACATACACATTCATATACACTCATACACACTCATACTCATATATTCACACACACACTCACACATTCACATACACTCACCACACACACACACACACACACACACACTCACTCATATACACTCATACACACTCATACTCATATATTCACACACGTTCACACATTCACATACACTCACCACACACACACAAACACACTCACTCATATACACTCATACACACTCATACTCATATATTCACACACACACTCACACATTCACATACATCCCTGCACACATACAAACATTACAGGGCCACAGAGGGGAACGGATTTATTTTAAGGAATGATTTAATGTGCTTATGGATGGAGGTTTGGTGAGTTTAGAATCTGTACTTGATTTTAACCAGAAGGCTACAAAGTGATGGGTTGAGTTCGGAATCTGATTGTGAAGGTCAGGGAGACAGGTAAGCTACTGGAGTCAGGAGCCCCTTCTTTGTCAGAGGAGGCAGGGCTTCATTCTATTCGAACCTTCACTTGATTGGCTGTGGCCTATTGCATTGTAAAGTTTAATGTGTTTTACTTGAAGTCCACCCACACAAATGTTAATCTTTATATATATATATATAATATATATATATATATATATATATATATATATATATGTCAGAAATTTCTAGAATGATATGTGACTAAGTCTATTGGCACTGTAGCCCAGCCAAATGAGCACAAATGAATAATCATACTGCTCACACCCCCTTGTTCTGAGGGAGAACTCTCAGACTGTGGTCCATGCCTTAGAAAGGCCTACATGACTGGGATTTGCTGAGGACCTCGGGCTAATAGCTAGTGAGTTCCCCATGAGTGAGCCCAGAGGCCCACCCACCCAGAATCTGTCTTTCAGAGGCAATGGCAGCCTATGAGGGACACTAAGGCTGGGGTCCTCATCAGACTTCAGGCCCCTGGGAATGCTGAAACAATCAGTGTTTGTGGTTTTAACCTGTTGTTTTGAGTCAGTTGTAAAGAGTTGCTGGTAGCTACCCTGGGATTTTCCCTATGTGTTTTACCTTAAACACAGGGACATGTACCAGGTGCACAGTACAGGGACCACCCAACATTCTAAAGAGATGACTCAGTAGCTATTACCAAACTCTCCCTCATTCCCTTCTTATCACCAACTTGTCCAGTTTTGACTCAGTTTATAGATGGGCAAACTGAGTTTTGGAGTGATCAGTCCAGACTCAGGGAACCACATGACTCCCAGGACAGAGTTGACCCATGATATCCTCAGTCCCATGGATGGATGCCCCCCCCCCACACACATCAGAAACACAGTCATCCTGCAGGCTAGACCCTTCCACACTGGGATGCTATCAAATTCCATGTGGAAGCAGAAAATGATTGCATCTGGGGAAGGAATTTATTCTGCAAGCTCTCAGTGGCAGCCATTCTCCATGGGCAGTCCATCCATGTTAATAAATGTCTCACCTACCAGACAGCTTCAATAAGGTGAACCGCTATGTGGAGGTCATGCCTGTCAGCTCTGCTTTACCGAGACACAAAGGCCTGTCTGAGAAGGCTCTGGAATTTAGCTTGTTGTCCTGAAGGAAAGACAGGCCTGCCGTTTCTTCCCAAACCCAGCTCTTCCCTTCCCAGATACCATTTGCCTTCTGAGAGCTTCAAGGGTGACGCTGTCTGTGTACACACACTCTTCCCAGTTAAACATGCTTCCATGGTAGCTATCTTATTTATTCGTTTATTTATCTATTCAAGCATATATATTATTTTTAAGACAGAGTTTTCTGTAGCCCAGGCTGGCCTTGAACTCCTGGTCCTCCTGCCTCCATCTCTTGAGTACTGGTATTACAGGTATGTGCCACCTCCCAGTAACCTGTTTACTCCGTGCTGGGAATTGAACCCAAGGCTCTGTGCATGTGAGGCAAAGATTGTAGCAACGGAGTCGCATTCCCAGCCCTCAGCCGCCTCGTTTACTCTCCCAGCAGTCCAGCATTCCTTCCCCACATTACAGCTTGGGTAACTGTCTCACTGCTCTCCGAGGGTTATGCCATGAATGAGCCTCAGGCTCCCTGAGTACCCATTAACTGAGGGAGACTGAGTATCCTATTAAATGTTAGCTGTCTTGCATCAGTTTCAAAGAAAACCTTAGGCCTGGGAGTTCTGGAGTTTCCAGTTCTCGGTAAAGAAGGTCAGTCAATGGCAGGATGTCTCAGCCTTGGGCATCGCTTGTGCATCAAGCGAGGAAAGGAGAAGGCAAAACTGAACAGGCTAAGGTAGCGTCGACAACTGCGGAGAAGCTAAGAGTCATTTGGATTAATAAGGAAGAAGACTGATTCACTGGTAGAGAATATGTCCCGGGGCCCTGGGTTCAATTCTCCTCACTGAAAAAGCAGGAAGTACCCAGGGTCAGAGGTCAGACACAGACAGGGACATGGGCCTCAGTCCAGGTACACTCCTAATGTCCTCTTTCTGTGGGTTAGGGGATGGTGGCCCTGGGTGGGTTGGTCCTCTCTGTTACAGGAGGCCCGTGGTCTCTTCCTTCGTCTTGTCCTGTCTCCCCCATAAATTATGAAATTTCCCTTTAAGCTCACCAAAGCTGGTTTCTCAGTTTGGCCCATGAAGAGTTTAGTCTTCTGAGCCTGACTCTGGATCTGTCATTGTCCCCACCTGTCACCCTGGCTTCTCAGGTGCTTCTCTGGCCCCATTTGGTCCCTCCCCATCTCTTTTCACGCCGCCAGGCCATGATTAATGGATGGCTTTCAAAGAGGAAGCAAGATAGATGGCAGGCAGAAAGGCCAGGGGAGATGTCTCCACCCTCCAATCCTCCCGGCAAATCCTCCACCTTCCTGGGAGGTTACAATGTGGCCAGGACTCCTTTCCTATCACATCTGCCAGAGGCTGGCCCACCCTCTCTGCTGGCAGGCATAAGAGGAAGGTTCTCCAGGGTAGGGAGGTAGACAGGGTACCCCCATCCTGGGAGTGGAGATTCCTTTACAGATAATGAAAAAAAAAAATCTAGATAACCACTCCTTCCTAGTCTCCCAGCCCACCCCAAGCTGCGATTTGAGACTTGGATGCCTTTTACTGTTTTAAGGACAGGTCAAATTCTCCTCTAAGAAAAGGGTGGAGGAATATTTGTTCATAGGAATATTTGTTCTCTATCTAAACTTTTCCCTTGGGTGATGCTCTCTACCGGGCAGAAGTGTTGGTACATGAGGAAAAAGCTACCCAGATAAATTTAAGATTTAGAGGACCAATCAACAATTTTCATTAATGAAAGTGTACCTCAAATGCTGCATGGGACATTCTTGTAAAAGCAAGTTATTTCTCTTCATCTCTTTTCAAGGACTCTGGGAGCTCTACCTGGAAAGTCATTTTTCTGATTCTGAACTCTTTTTCTAAGGAGGAGGCATAAAGTATATTGGGGATGAGCATACCTCCCAAGGGGCCAGGAAGAAATAGATATATTTCAAATTTTCCTTGGGATACAGCCCAGGGTCCTTCTTTTCCTGCCTTTCTATAAGATGCTTGGGGTATGGATGGCCAAGGTCCCAGGAAGTGACCTGGGGACAGAAAGGATAGAATTTTTATAAGGCAATGGTTCTCAACAGGGGACTCTTACCCCAGCAGGCACTTGGCAATGTCTATAGATAGTTTTTCTGTTTTGTTTTGTTTTGTTTTGTCATAACGGGCATAGGTGCTACATTGAAGGGATAAAGGGGCACTGCTAAATGACATACACACTAAAAACTCTGCACACACACACACACACACACACACACACACACACACACACACCACAAGCCTCAAATATAAGTAATGCCACAGTTAAGAACCTCTGGAAGAAAAAGGGGTGGTGGTGCTTAAAATACAGCCAGGCATGGTACTGCATGCCGCTAATCCCAGCCCTTGGGAGGCAGAGGCAACCTACCCATGGATGTTGAATCCCAGTCTGTTCTACATAGTGAGCTGCAGGCCAGCCCAAGTTGGTTTTCTGCCCTCCGGTGCTGTAGCTCTCCAGCAGCAGGCCTGCCAAGGCTCTGCACTGACCCACTCTGGATTTTTCCCTGTGTCACGGCCCAGATGGAGGCGGACAGGGACATGCCACTTTATTTGCCGCCTAGTTGGATACTTGGAAGCACTGAAGAGGCCACAAATCCCAGTACCTCCTTACTTCCTCAGGTCTGGTTCCATATCTCCAGCAGCCAGGCTCGGGCAGCAGAGTCCGTGTTTTGTCTTGGGGTCTCACAACATGGGGACAGGGGCTAAAGTCTGCCTCCTCTGCACACTGCACAGGATCTCAGATGCTTTCCTGTTCAGGGAGGAATGGTGGTGCGTTGTTTGTGATCTCATAAAACCACTGAAGATCAGGATACAAAACCAGCCACGTTAGTCAGCCATAGAAGCCAGGAGGTGGTGGCATACACCTTTAATCCCAGGATTTAAGAGACAGAGGCAGATGGATCTCTGTGAGTTCAAGGCCAGCCAGGACTACATGAGAATGAATCAGTCTAAAAGAGAAACAGAGCTCACACTTTTAACCCCAGCCCTAGGGAAGTATATAAGATAGGAGCATTAAGTCTCGGGCATTCAGTCTCCAGCCACGGTGAGTTCAGGGTCACCCTTTCAGTCTCGGTAGAGGGAAGAAGTCTGGTATCTTGGCTGCCTTGCTTCTCTGATCTACGCCTTGCACTTCAATATCTGTCTCGGGGTTTTTATTACTTGAACTACAGGTAATTCTCTGATCATTTTCCTTCTGACACCCCCCATCTCTGTTTCCTTCTTACATGTGCCCCTGAAACCTGAAATACTGCAAATATACCCCCCCCCCCGCTTTTTCCCCTTCTAAACCTATCCCCATGTTGTGGGCAGTCACAATCCAGCGCAGACTATGAAGCAAACACAGCCAGCCCAACTAAACAGTAAGCAACCGAATGGGGGAACGTGACTTCTTCAATACAGTCAGAGGACTGGCCACTCAGAACCAAAAGGTTTGGAAAACAAAAACAAAAACAAACCAAAGTTCTGATGTTACAGATTAGAACCCGTGTCCTGAAGCCGCCTCCTTCGTCTATGCCAGGAGAGGGAAGACTCGTGACTTTTCCCTCCATCAAGCAGTAAAGGCTAGTGTCTCCAGCAGGCTTCAGTGGAGCCTTCCCCGGCCACCCTCAGCCCCTCCCTTTTGGCCCTCCCTTGGGCTCCCCCCCTCCCTGCTCCACCCTTTCCAAAAGATTTATAGGGCAGAGCAACTTGGGAACAAATGCACAGACTTCGGGCTGATGTATTCTGAATACTAATGACAAGATACTGCTTTTGCACCTTAGGGGCAAAGCCAGGCCAGGCCTGTTGAACCATAAACCTTATTTATGGCCTTATAACTTCGCAGCTGCATTAGCTACTCTGCATCTCGGGGCTGAGATCTGTCTGGCTTCATGGATTCATACAGACCTCTTTAAGGAAAGTGAGGGGTAGGGGTGGGGGAGAGAGGGGCTGCGTAGCTTGCTGTCCAAATAGCCAAAAGAAAATAGTGAGGTAAGAGAAGAAAATAGGAGTGGCTAGCAATCATAACTCCTCCCCCTGGGAATAAGCAGGAAGTGGGGATAATACTCCTGTTTGTTCAGGGCTTACTCTATCTAGTTCTTGTGAATTCTTTACACGTTCACGCCCACCCCAACCACTCCCTCCCCCTACCTCCGGTACTGGGGACTGAACCCTGGGCCTTTCATCTCTGTCAAGAGCCCTTCTACCACTGCTCTCTATATCCCCGCCCTTTGTTCACTTTTTTATTTTGAGTCAACATCTTGCTCAGTTGCTCAGGCTGACATTGAACTAACTCTGCAGCCCAGAGGAGCTTGAAATTGTGATTTCCCCCAGCCTCGGTCTCCTGAGTAACAAGATTACAGGCTTGTGGCACCAGCTCCATGCTGATATTTTAAAATTAATCTGTCAGTCTCAAATCTCGGATCATGGAATCCACATCCTGTTCTGGAATGTCTAGGATCCATTCCTTCCTGCTGGGGGCCTTATAAATCTGTCCGTCTCTGATGCATCAGCAGCTTGCTCACTTCAAGTCTAGGCGAGGTGGTGACACTCGTGAGTTCTGCACCTGCTCATGTCCTCTCCTTCAGTCCCCCAATTTCTCTTCTGCCTTTGGTTATGTGCCATGTTGGCCCAAGTTAACAGAATACATGGAAGTTCCCAGAATCCTAGATCAAATGAACTGGTTGATAACAATGGTATGAACTTAGCTCAAAGATCCAAATAGTGTTGATAGCAACAACCATTCAATAAAGAGCTATTGGCTATATACCCGCCAAGTTGCATGCTTCATATCAGGAACACTATAATAAGCAAGATATAAGAAATGGCTGAGATGGGCCTGCTTGATGTAAAAAGTCCTTTCCCATTGCTGCTAACTGGGAAACTTAAGAGCATAATTGGACGTTCGGCTCCCCCCGCCTTAGGTTATCTTAGTTTCTTTGTCTGTTGCTATAATTAAAATACTCTGACAAAACCAACTTAAGGGAGACTTATTTATTCTGACTCACAGTCCAAGAGTACAGTTTACCAGGGCAGGAAAGTCAAGGAGGCAGGCATTGGAAGCAGGTAGTCATTTCTCATCCACAACTAGGAGGCAGAGAGTGCTTGCTGTTGCTCAGCTCCCTTTCTCCACATATACAGCCAGAGAATGGTGCCGCCCACAGTGGGTAAGGTTTCCTATCTTGATTAATGCAATCAGGTTACACCCCCCCTACATGCTCAGGGGCCATCTCCCAGATGCTTCTAGATTCTGTCAAGCTGACAATGAACACTGATTATCACGGTTATGAACCAAGACATGTCCTTTAAACAGTGAGGTAAAGGATAATAGGTGAGTGACTAGATATCAGCCTCAGTATCCTGGGGCCCCGAGTCACTGTGAGATCCATACTCTATAAAACCTTTCCATCCCTCAAATGGGATCCATGGTATTTGTGAGAAGAGAGTGTGTTAGTGCCTGTGGCCTGCAACAGAAGCCCAGAAAGGCAAGGTCACCTCTCAGCTGCTTGTTTTAGTCTCTGGGAGTTTGCCTGTCTCTTCTGTTTCCTCTCAGATGAAAGGACTTTTTTTAAAAATGAAAGTAGCAAATGATACTCTCGGTGGGAAGGGCCCCAGCCGAATGGTCACAGGGAGCCAAAGTGTCTTTCCTTGACTCTCAGTAGCCCACTCGTGTTCATGTTTTCATACAGCTTGAGTACTCAGAGACTCAGCGATGAAAAGCAGTGGGATTTCTCCTGTGCTCTTTAAGGCACATCACTCCCATTTCTGTCTTTCTTATTCACCTCTCTGGGAGTGGCAGGGTCCTTTTGTGGTTAGAAGACTCTAAAGGGCCACAGGGGAATGGAAGGTAGTGAGAGATATAAGTGAGTGCTCATTTGGGTATGACTTGCTAGGACAAGAAAACAAGACTCAGTACCACATTCTCACCACACTGGGAAATGCAGATTGTACTTGAATAGAGAAGAGATGGGACCCAAGTGCCTTGGCATGCAACACTACCACTAGAGCCATTGGCCGGTGGGCAGGCTTTGGCTTTCTATCTGTGTGACCTTGGAGAAGTTGGTTTGTCTACCTGAGTCCAGCTGTATAAACCTTTGAAATGGGGATTATGACAGCACCTGCTTTAGTCATCCTGCAAAGTGAGCACTAAGATTGTGAAGTCTACATAAAATTGCTATAAAAAATAATGCACTACTAAGATAAGTTAGTTTTTCTACTTTGACACAGCTACTTGTGCAGAAGGACTCCAATACCAGAGGCTTTATGGTTCACAAAGATGGGCAAACAATCAAAGGACTTGTAGAACCAGAGGGGCTTGTTGTCATTGTAGGTGTTTTAATTTGGTCATTCTGATATATATATATATATATATATATATATATATATATATATGTGTGTGTGTGTGTGTGTGTGTGTGTGTGTGTGTGTATGTGTATATGTGTATATGTATATATGTATATGTATATATGTATATGTATAGATATGTATTTTCATTTTTGTTTCCTATATGCCTGGAGAGGTTTTACTAGTTAATTGGCTATTTAATTTTTCTTTCTTTCTGAAGTTTACCCAAATCTCTTGTCTATTTTAGTTTACTCCTTTTATATTAAAATATGAGTTTTAAGGTTTTATACTTATAACACAGTCTCTTGTATCATCTACACACACACACACACACACACACACACACACACACACACACACACACACATATATATATATATATATATATATATATATATATATATCCATCTACCAATCCTTCTATTTGTCTTTCTGTGTCTTGCTATGTTGCCTAGCGTGGTCTCGGAGTCCACCCCACATCTTTTTCATCACACTCAGCCAGCCAGTGTCTGGGCATATAAATCTGCATAGCGATTACTACCTTCTGTGAGGTTTCAATAGGTTCACAAACTCTTCTGGGGGAGGGAAGTGCATGCAAATAGTAGGAACTGCAACCTCCAAAGGAGGTTCCTGTGTGCTAGAGTTAGACGATAGACTTTTAAAGCCTGCTGTTAAGGGGGCTAGGCTGGGGGATATGCTGTTTGAACAAGCAGCTGATGGGTGGATGAGGGAATGAGGGACATAGATTGGTAACCGTGGAAAGATGTGTGGTAATAACTGTGACATTGCTGTGAAGTTCCTGCGAGTGTCATCTATAAATGTGTGCTGAATGAAAGCAGACAGCCGCTAGACCATGCCTTGTACTGCTTTCTGGTGGTTACCTGCATGTGACTGACAGTGTTCAGGACCAGGTTTCTTCCTCCCTCTTACAGTGAACATCGTCTCTGCTTAGTGAAGCAGCCCATAAAGCTAGAATGTTGAGACCACACAAGTGTAACATGAACAAATAAATGATGCAGAGACTGATATTGGGGTTCAAACTTCAAGCTGAGTATCAGAAAAGCAAAGTAGCAGGCCACTAGCTTTCACCTCTACGTCAGGTTCCTGATGCACATAGGAGTTATTCACCAACCCTCAAACTGCTGCCTCTCCGAGTGGCTGGAGAATGAATGCCTCATGCTGACTCTGTTCCTGTCTTAAATACCTCACATGAGTCCTGGGATTATACTCTTTTAGACTTATTCAATCTTGTATAAGCCCGGCCTGGAACTTGAAGAGATCCATCTGCCTTTGTCTCCTGAGTCCTGAGATAAAGGTGTGTGCCACCACTGCCTGACCTCTACAGCCTGTGGCTGACTTTGCTTTCTGAATCCTCAGGCAAGCTTTATGATCCCTCTTCTGACATCCTCCAGCATGAGGCACACAAGTGGCACATAGACACAAAACATTCATAGACATTAAATAAAGATTCTTAAAAACCCCACCTCCTAATCGACTGCTTTAAAGCAGGGTTTCCAGCTCCTTGATGAGATTCAGGGAACTTTCTTCCTTCATGAGAGATGTAACTTTCCCAAAGGCATCCAGAAAAGCTGGGGGGAAAAATCTCTACAATGCATACTGTCAGAGATCAGCAAACATCCTACAAAGATCAAAATAATAAGTCAGTATGTAAGGGCTTGAGGGTCACATAGTTTCTGTCATAACTACTCAATGGTGGTATTGTCATATGTGGTCATATGTAAATGAGTAAGTATGGCTATGTACTCATAGAATCCTGTTATAAAAACAGGCAGGGAAACTATGAAATGTTGATTAGAATGAAAGTGAAAGGTTCATTTCAGTAGAGCAATATCCCATGTTCATGAATTGGACAGCTCAATATTGCTTAGGCATCAAATCTTCCTTACTGGATCTGCGCACTCATCCCAATCCCAGTCAAAATCCAGCCACATTTTTTTCTTAAGCTGATTCTAATGTCACTGATGAACTGATTCTAAACTTTGTATAAGAAGGCAATGAGTCTTGGGCATGTAGCCCAATATTGAAGAGCACATTTGGAGGCCTCAGACTGATAGACTTCGTGTCTCATGCCAAGGTTGCAAAAATCAGTAGTATTGGTAGGAGAATGGACAGAAGATCAACAAAGCAATGTAGAGAGCCCAATAAAAGATGCACCCCGAAGTAAAGGGCCCCTCTTCTGCAATGGAGCATCTTGTGTGACAGAGTATAAGGAAGGGTTTAAAATGAAGACAGCAGCAACAACAGCAACAACAGAGCCCAAAGTCCCCACATTCATGAAGTATCCCACAGGGGTGTGGAAGCCAGCTGAGGAAGCTCCCCAGGGAGAAAGCTGATTGAACTAAAACAATTGAAGCAATATCCTGTATAATATGGACTCAAAAAATATAGCGTGTCTTTTGTATAGATTCTTGAATACTCCCCATGCGAGCAGAAAGATATGCACACAGGATTAAACAGAGAGCCCGCAAGTCTTCCCAGAAGAGATCCTGCTAACTTGTATAGATGGTCTACCCTTGAGAAAGTGAAAATAAGAACTCTGCTCCCCTTACATGTGGGCTGCTCACACGGGCTTCCTTCCCAAGAGTGAGGTGTGGAAAGAGAGGAAAAGGGAGTCATCTTAGGGAGGAGTCTTGAGCCTTCTGTTGTTGAAAGCATCCTCCATTGGAGGCAGGAATGAGCAGCACCCTTATATAACAAACAGACTCTGAAAAAGAGGCTGTCACTGTGGCTCTTAAGCCAGGGGAGATGTCAGACACCCTGGAGAGCTGTGCCACTCTCCACAGGAAGCTGGACTCAGTAGAGGTAGCATTCCAGGACATCTGTTTCAGTTTTGTTCAGGTACCTTCACATTCTAATTCACATTTAGGGTTAAGAGCCACAGATGTAGTTGATCTGAGAGTTTGCTCCCTTCTAATGAAAAGTTTGTGTGGACCCAGATTGTCCCGATGCCCGATCTCCAGGTCTAGTTTCTACTTCTCTTCTGTGCTCCTCAGCTCTTTCCCAGAGAATCCTTTAGAAGCAGGACTAGGGCAGAAAGGGAAAGTGGGTTGTGGTGAGTGCCTCCAGCCCAGGGTGCGGTGTGGTGGTGGGCTCATCTCTGCCCACAGGTAGTATGGATATGAAGCATGCCTGCTATCGGAGGGTGCGCTCTGCCACCCATCCATGAACACCAGCTTAATATTTGACCAGCCCTTGAACTTTCATTTCCTTCCGGCAGCCTCTTTCCCATTGCAGAGCTGTGGGACACTCTGAGGACACTGGAGTATAAATCAAAACTCCTTCCTCGTCTTTGTGAGATTTCATTGACTTGGCTTGGAATCTAAGACATGACACACTTTGGACATTGCTTCCTTATTGTGTCATAGGGAAGGATGAGGGGAATCAGATATTTAAAACAGAAACAAAGGGAGAGCCTTAGTCATTCACATGGATTGAATTCTTACTTTTGAAACCTTCCTTACAGATAATATAAAGTTTTATCATCCCCATCTAACAAGGGGGAAAAGCTAAGGTATAGAAAGGTTCAGGAACTGGTCCAAAGTAACAAAGCCAGATTCTGTCAAAAGACCTAAGGTCTAGGGCTGAGGCAGTGGCTCATTTGGCAAAATGCTACCACACAAGCGTGAGAACCTGGCTGGCTTCATTCCCCAGAACCCATGTACAAAGCCAGATGTGGTGCCATGTGCTATGGAGATGGATGACCCTTGAGTGTCATGAACCAATCTTGCCCAGTTTAATTAACAAGCCTCAGGACCCAGTGAGAGGCACTCTCTCAAAGAAAGAGTGGGTAGGGCTGGAGTGTCCTCTGGCCTTTACATACATGCACTCATGTGTGAATACATATGAATGCACGGGTGCTCACACATGAACATGCATGTCCCTTCCTGTGGGTGCACATGCAAAACACAACAAAACATCGTCAACAACAAAAAAGGTCTGTGTTGCTCTAAAACTCAAGCTGTATTCAAAAGCCATAGGGTCTCAGAATGTTCTCTCGACTTATGCAGACCCCTGTATTTTAAGAATGGACAGCATCAGTGAGGTTCAAACGTCCCTGTCGTCTTCCTAGGGAAAATGCAGAAGACTTTCTGCCTGATATCTGCCCCTACAGCAAGGCTTACTTCTGCACACAGCCCGAGGAATGGCTAACTATCTCCACTGACATCATGGTACATTTTTTTTTTTTTATTTTATGCAAGGACTCCTCATAGACTTCCCCCAGGAACAACAGAGATGCCACCTGCTGCTGTGACAACCTTTAGAGAGCAGCCTAATGTGTAGAGACTTTGTTTTCATTAGCTCCATTCCACCTTATTAGGTAAGGGCTCCAGCTCCAGGAACTTATGTTAGTCACAGTCACTCCGCTGGGAAGTGGACAGACCAGATTCAAGTTCACCTCTCCTCACTCCATCACCAGCCTATTCCCTGGTATTTGCTCGCAAAGTTTCCTTTGTCATCCCCGGTGGGTCACTCTGCTTTCCTCCCACTCTCCAAAAAGACATTCCAAGCTTGTAAGTCTCCTTCTCTTTCTTTCCCTTCCAAAGCCAGGAAAAACTAGGCCATGGAGGATGGATTGGTACGCGGACTTAACCCATGCCTTCCTCAACCATCATGAGACAAGTCGCAGGCATTGAGGTCCCTGGCTTGGGAGTTGGAGTGAGAACCCAAGGGTTAAAATGGCTCTAGTGTGGAAGTTATCTGCTTTGTTGTAAAACACAGCTTCCCAAGCACTACAGAGGGGCTATTAGCATGCAAATGTACTCCGCCTCATGCTTTTTTAATGTTTTACTTTTCTTAATTGCTGAAACCGGTTGTAATTTCTGGGCACTGTTGGCTTGAGGAAGCGGTTTCCTCTAGCAGTACAGACCTCTCCTTGCACCTGGAAGGATTTGAATTCTAATTTTATTAGCCAACAGAATGAGGTGTTTTCTCTTCTCTTCATCCAAAGGGAAAAGAGAAAAAGAAGGGTGTTGGGAGACTTGCAAACCTCATGTGCCCCTTGTGTTTAGCTGGTTTTCTTTGAATCCTTGGATGTGGAACTTGGCAGTTTCAATGATAGATCAAAAAGTGTGGGGCCAAGAAGATGCCTCAGCTGGCAAGTCACTTGCTGTATAAATACAAGGCTCTGAGCTTGGATCCCCAGCACCCAGGCAAAATGCTGAGCATGCACTTGGAAGCCCAGGTCTGGGAAAGACAAGACAGCAGGATTCCTGGGACTTTCTGGCCAGCTTCATCCAGCCAAATTGGTGAGCCTGAGGTTCAGTGAGGAACCCTGTCTCAAAAGATGAGGTTGAGGGTAATAAAGAAATACATGAACAGACTTGTGGCCTCCACACATCCATGGATGTGCATACACATGCTAAGACACACATGTGCATACACTCAGGAGCAGTCACACATACAATTGCATAGATTTGATGATGGTAAGAGGGGCCACGTTAGGATGTTAGATTCAGATCCTGGTTATGAACATACAGTGAAAAACACTTCTGGGTTCTTTCTAGATTCGAGCGTAGTCCGGAACATCCAGAGATGTTCCAAGAGGATAGATACAACATTGCTGAGATGGTTTCCAGTCCTGAAACTCACTTTCTGTGGAGCAATGACTCCTGGAGAAAAGCTGCCACTGCTCTGCTAAGACAAATGGTTCCCTCTTTGGCGTGTTTAAAGAAATCATTGTTCCCACCTCTCCGCCTCTCCACCATCTACACAGAACACTTCCCATTGAATGAATACCTTCCAGCAGGACCCAGGGATAGCTCCAGAAAACAAGACACCCCCCCTTCCCGCCCCCCGACCTTCCACAGATGCCATGTAGGTCGATCCATTTCATTTCTGGCAAGTGCTTTATTATGTAACTGCTGGAGTCAGTAGCTTGGTCTGGCACTGGCTAGCTGGCTGGGAAGTTGATGTAGGTAGCCCTGTGGGAACTGAAGCATCCTTTGACCAGGGCATGTGGATTTCTACCCTGGAGAGTGGGGATAATCAGCAGTGGCATAAGTAGGTAGGAAGAGGAGGCAGTGGCCACTCCAGCCCACCTGATAATGCAAATTATACTCCCTTGGGATTTGTCCTATCAATACCCGCATTCCACTTACCTCACAAACAGGAATATGGGTGGTGTGTGTGTGTGTGTGTGTGTGTGTGTGTGTGCGCGCGCGCGCGCGCCCGCACAGGTGTGCACGTGCCATGTTTGTAGGAGTCAGAGGTCAACCACTGGTGCTTTTTCTCAGGAGTTCTCCACACTGTTTTCTGAGAGAGGGTCTCTCTCACTGTATCCCTAGGCTTGTTGATTAAGCTAGGCTGGCTTCCCAGCACTGGGTTTATACCAGCCTTGAGCACTCTGTGGGAGCGGGGACGTTGTCAAACTCAACCCTTCATGCTTGCATAGCAAGCGCTTTGCAGCCTGAGGCATCTTCCCAGCACCTTATCTGGCAATTATTTGTGCATCACTTTCAGCTTCTTGTTTATTTGTAGCTGAGTTGTCAGTTGGATTCTGAACTGCTGGAAAAGAGAACAGGAGTGAGCCCCATTCTCTTGACGGGACGATGGCAACAGCTGCAGCTATAACAGCAAAGCCCCCTCTCCCACGTAAACAGAAAACAAACTATGAGGCGGCTCGTTTATGTTCAAGTCTCCTGAGCAGGAGGACATGGGAGTGACCCGGGGCTTCTTGTAAAGCCCAGTTTTCCACTGAAAGCAAAGTTCGGGGGACCTGTTCCCCAGATGGAGGGAGCTGGAGAACCGAGTGAGGGTGGTGACAAGGTCCACACTGAATGCCACTGGTCCATGGTGCCAGTCTCCTGACGCCTTCCTTTTCTGACTTACACGTTCCTTTTAATGAGAGTTGAGAGCAGTTAGTGGATGGTGGGGTTTGTTTGTTTGTTTGTTTTGAGGGCCTCATCTGTATCAAGCACCGTGGAGCAAGAATCCCACAGGGAGATTCTAACTCCATTTTGCACTATAAAGAAATCATCCCTCACCTTGGCCCTTAGGATGCCCCAGGCCATACCACCTGTGACAGGGAACTGAAACCAGGGCTTTACCACTCTCTCCGAATCCAAAGCCATTCCCCTTCTCCAAGCTGGCTGCGCCCACAGAAACCAGAGTCTTTGCCTTGTCTCAGAGGTAGAGCTAGTGGTGGGGAGGGCCTTTGGTAAGGCCAATGGAGGCACTAGCAGCCTATTTCTGTCTCCAGCCACCCAACACTGGCCCTTCCCCTCCCCAGTGATTTCAACTTGTTTCCTTCAGAGAAAAACATGACTTTTCCCATTGACGGAACCCACAGGCCAACAATGCAGCCCACTGCACCCCCACCCTTCCAAAGGAGACTTTAGCACTGACTGGTCCACCCCCAGTTCCCACCCCACCTGCTCTGCCCTTGCAACTAAGGGAACTCTCTGCATAACAATGTCTGCTCCTGGCTGCCCAGAGTTGCCCTTTGGCTATTAGCACCTAATGAAAATGTAACTGTGTTTAACCCCCCACCGGCTTCCATAGGCCAGGAGCCCAAGTGGGTTTAAGTCCTTTGTATGATAAGCATCCAATTCTCCGTGTGGATGGCCCACCCCTTTCTCCCTGGAGAGGACTCTGGGAGCTGTGTATGGCTAACTCGGACCTCTCAGCTGTCCAGGGGCACAATGGGGAATGTATCTTTTGTGGTATTAACGGCTCTGGGGAGGGGAGAATGGAGGGTAGGGCTGGTGGGGAGGGGTGCCGCTGAAGAGGAGGAGAACAATGTGTGAGAAGCTGAGGCTGTGGGTTTCCCACACGGACCGATATGTGCCCCCACCCCCCTCTGGGAGACACGGATCTGCAGCCACCAGCCCACAGCTGATCCCGCCTTGATTGGTTTTTTTTCCCCCCTTCATTGTGCTCTCAAGGGACGAAAATCCTTTTGTGGCGTGAAAGGAGAGGCGTTTCTGCCATCCCCTCCCTCGAACTGATTGGCTATGTCACAAGATGGCCAAATCCACCGGATTAATGTGCGGCTGGCCAGGGCTGGCTGCGGTGTGTGAGGACGGTCCATGTCTGAGTCCACCCCTTAGGGCCAAGCATGTCTGCTACCCTGGGAGCAGGGGAGGGGGTATGGAGGGGCAGGCCACCACTTTCTTCATATTTATTATTCTCTCCACCCCCTCCAGCCCGGCAGGGATGTTTATTCATGGGCCACATCTGCTGGCTGGCAGGCGACATGTCTCTTGTTAGAAAGAATGCCTGAGAGTCCCCAAGGAGCCAGGAAAGCAGGGCACATTCCTTCAGACTGGCCTTTACCCTTGTTCAGATGGTCCTGTGGCTTTCTCCATCCACCTGTGACCTTAGCCCTCTTTCCTGCCAGCCTCTAGCCCCCTGAGGGGAGCACACCGCCCACCTGGAGATCTCAGGGTCTCCTTTCAGCCATCCAGAGCTAGTAGACTGCGTGTTCTCTCTCTCTCTCTCTCTCTCTCTCTCTCTCTCTCTCTCTCTCTCTCTCTCTCTCTCTCTCTCTCTTTCCCTCCCCTTTGTACATTTATCGCTTCTACCCAAACTACCCTTGTGCCTTTAGCTTCTCGCTTCAATACCTTCCCCACACAGCCCTAGTGAATAAATGCTAGCCTTGTAAAACCAGGCCCTCCCCCCCCCCCCTTCTCTTTGTAGGAAGAAGACTTCTTTCTCCGATGGTTTATACAGGTTTGCTATCTTGCATCACACTGACCAATTGTTACATGATGTCATGATGATTTGGATGAATCTCGTCCTTCTCTTCCTAACCTATAAAGTCCCAGGGGGGGTTAGGGTGTGTGTGGGTGGCTGCAGGTGTATGTCTGTGGTTCAGCTTTGTCAACTAACCTGTCCTCTGTGCCAACCCTACCTGGAAGCCCTTGGGAGGCATAATCCAACGGCTGAATGCTTTCTCTCGGGTCCCCCATATTGAAGGGGGTCTCTTTGGGGTGCTGGGATCACTCTAGACCCCCATGGGAGGGGGCTTTTGGGGTTCTGGGGCAACGCTGGAACTTCAACTCTTTCTTCCATAGTGACACTAGGGTTAGTCTAACGTCAAGGGAGAAGGAAAGAAGGACACACCCATACCCAGTTGTGGTAAGACAAGATATCACACTGAGTCATCTCCCACGTCAGTCTGTAGGCCCAGCTCTGTGTCAGTCAGGCTAATGGTACTACAATGATTGGCAGCTGAGGGCATCACTGTTTTGTAACGTAATTGCTGAGGACTCCGGGAAAGAACTTAGCACTGAGGGTTAGGGGCAAGCAAGAGAATGGATGCCACTGTGTTTTCATGGATATGCCAGGGTGCGTGTGTGTAGGTGTGTGTGTGTGTGTGTGTGTGTGTGTGTGCCTGTGTGTGCATATACATGCAGAGGCCAGAGGTAAACATCAGGGTCCCACTCAGTCACTATTTGCTTTGTGTTTTGAGATCACGTCTTAGTTTTACCTGGAACTCACTGATGGAGCTAGGGTGGCTGGTCATGGAGCCATAGGAACCCTCCTGTCTCTGCCTCCCTGGTGTTGGGATTATAAAACCAGCATTAGACCCAGCTTTTTATATTGGCGCTGGGGACCAAACCCAGGTGCTCATGCTTGAGCTCAGAGCCATCCGCAGCCCCTGGGCTTTGTCTGTTTTAAGTGAGATCACAGTAGACGGACTTACATTGGTGTGAAGCCATGCTAGCACACCAAGTGGATTGCAGTCGCTTCTGGTTCGGACAAGGGGCATGTCAGTGGGACTGTGCCAAGGGGTGGGATAGAGCATATAAATGAGGAAGCCAAGTGCAAGATGGGAAGTAGGGAGGGCATCTTTTAAGCATGTTGCGAAGGGTCTGGTAGGTTCTTTGTCCCAGAAGCTAGAAAAGTGGAAGGTTATCAGATATCCGTTAACCTGCCAGTGTTCTTCAAACATTGCTTAACTGTATCAGTCATTCACACTTCAGCATGACTGACTAAATTTAATTGTTTACTCTTAAATCTTAGCTGATATTAGCTGCCCTGGACAATGGCAACTTGAGATCTGGGATTGGAAGGGTTAAGTAAAGAATAGAATAGGAAAACCCTAACATTTCAGAGAGAGAGAATCCTAGGAGATATAAATTCAGAAAGGGAGGGCTGTGGTTGACAAGCAAGCTGTTCTCTCTATGTATATGTTGTATGTATGTATATATCGATGTCTATGTGTGTGTGTGTGTGTGTGTGTGTGTGTGTGTGTTCATTAGCACTTGTGTATGTGTATGTATGTGTGGAGGCAGAGGTTGATGTCTGCTATCTTCCTCTGTTGCTCTCCACCTTATGCATGGAGACCTGAGTTCAGGTCTCTAGCACTCACATAAAAAGTAGAGTATGGCAGCCTGTGCTTGCAACGCCAGCACTACTGAAGTAGAGACAGATCCCTGGGGCTGTCAAGCTAGCTGGACTGATAAGATCCAAGCCACTGGAGAGACCCTGCCTCGAAAAACAAAAGGTGGTGGCTACCTAAGGGTTAACAGTCAAAGGTGACCTCTGACCTCTCACACTACCCACCCTTGCCTGCACACCCACATACACACAAGCATCTGCACATACACAAACATGTACACTTACAAAATTGCCAAAAGAAAAAATTTTTTAAAAATAATCAATTGCTGGTTGTGAAATTAGAAGTGTCAATGTCTCTGGTGCTATTAAGACTCTGGAGTGTTTTATTTGCCCTTGACCTTGTTCCACTCAGGAAAGGCCCCGGGAAGTCTTGTGGGCTGTGCTCTTCACTCATCTCTCAGGAACACGTGCTCTCCCACTCTGCTTTGCTTAGGCTCCCTCTTCACCGTTGCACGGCTGCATTGCTTTTAGGTCACAATATGCATGGTTTGTGGGCCCCACAGCAGAACTACTTTCTCGCCCTCTTATCAGCTGGTTGGAGGCAGCTTTCTCTCCATTTTCTGATCTCCAAATGCCCAAGGAGTCTGCTTAGTCTGGCTCATATTTGGTTCAAATGATGAGCTCAGTGTATGATTGTGGGTCAGCAGATCCAATCAGCTGTGATGTGCATGCTGGATCCAGAGGAGCTGCCTGTGGGAGGGTAGGGGAGCTGCTGGTGAAGGTTGCCCAAAGGACAGAGAACACAGGTCAGCTCATCTTGAATGTGCAGGGAGACTCCCATGAGTTCCCAACTAGACTTGACTCTTTCAGAAATACTTTATACTTGAGAATGAGCTTTATCCTGCCTGCTTTGTGACATTTCTGAGGGAATTCACTCTGAAGCAAAGATGACCTGAATAGGGAATGCCAAGTACATACTTTTTAAATACTTTCTCTCTCTCTCTCTGTCTCTGTCTCTCTCTCTCTCTCTCTCTCTTGGTGTGTGTGTGTGTGTGTGTGTGTGTGTGTGCATGCACATGAGTGGAGGTACCTGAGGAGCTGTTCCTAGAACTGGAGTTACAGGCAGTTATGAATTCCCCCACTGTGAGTACTGGAAATTGAGCCCAGGTCATCTGCAAGAGGAATATGTACTCTAAGCCATCTTTCCAAGCTCTTAAGTATATTCTTAGTTGTCTCTATTTCAGTTTTCAGGTCTTGAACTGTTTGAATTATTTCCTTTACCTGTTTGATTGCTTTTTTTTTTTTTTTTTTTTTTTTTTTTTTTTTTTGGTTTGTCTTTTCCTCTATTTCTTCCATTTTTCTTTGCTTTTTCTTCCATTTCTTTAAATGATTTTCTCATTTCCTCCTTGAGGGCCTCTATCACCTCCATAAAGTTTGTTTTTAAGGTCATTCTCTTCTGCTTCATCTTCATCGGGATGTTCAGGTATTCCTGGTGTAGAACCCTTAGACTCTGGTGGTGTCATATTAGTCTTTCTGTTGTTGAATATATTCTTAACCTCTGAGCCAGCCTGATGTTGAATGTGTCTTCCCATCCCTTCTTTCCAGGTGGGGCCTATCCCTCTCCTGGAGGGTACAGGTCCAAGGTTCCAATGGTGGCAGATGCTGGATTGTTTGGTCTGTCCCAGGTCTCTTGGAGATTCAGTGGGTGTGATGGTACTATGTGCCTGAGTCAGGGGCCTCCAATGTGTGTGGGGGTGCAGGAGAAGGCCAGGCACTTATCTTTCCTGGTAGGTATAGGTCCAAGACTCTGATGGTGGCAGATGCTGGATGGTTTGGTCTGCCCAAGGTCTCCAGGGTATTCCTTAAGTATGTTCTTTAGACCATATGAACATAGGACCAAAGGGAAAAGGTCTTCTACCCTGCTTCAATGTTAGCAATATTAGATTTACAATGTCAAATCAACTGGAAGGATATACAAGTAAAGTCAGCTGCCACAGTTGAGTTACCTGCATCGGGTAGGCTATGACAGGTTAAGTATTAAGATTTGCCTTCTGTAAGACCAAGAATGTCTTTAATCTGGGATGAAAAACATCCTCTCTGGAATCTGCTGACATTAACTAGAAACACTTCATGAGCATCTCTCCTGGTGGGTGCAGGCCTACCACCACCACCACCATCATCTCGACATTCAGCAGTTGAATTCCTCACTTTACACTTTTATCTAGATCAGTGGTTCTCAACCATAATTATATTATGACTCATAACAGTATCAAAATTATAATTATGAAGTAGCTATGGAATAATTTTATGATCGGGGGTTACCACAACACGAGGAACTGTGTTAAAAGGTTGAAAAGCATTGGTCTACTTGAAGCATTCCCCCTAAAAACAAACACAGTCTAAGTAAATGTAGGAGCTGGGAGGTCCCTCAGGGGCAGGAAGCCAGAAGTGAGTCCCAAGCTCTGGTTAGAACAGCAACCAGGGAAATGAATAAAGAACAGATCCTCCCACTCCTGTGGGCATTCTCCCAGTTCTGAAACAAAGATTCTGCCCCGAGAATAAAACCATCAGTTGTCCTTACTCTAACTCTACTGGGTGGACCCTGTGGCTATGCATGAGAGGAAAAGCTTTGTGATCGAGGGCATGACTTCAGACATTTGTGCACCTATTTATTTGTTTACATGTGTGAGAAACAGAGAGATGGATATGAGAGAGAGACACACACACGTAGAGAGACAGAGAGTGAGTGAGGGAATTTGTGTGGAAGTCAGAGAACAAGTCTTGGAAGTTGGTTATCTCTCTCTGCCTCGTGGGTTTCAGGGATCAAACAGATCATCAGGAATGGTGGCAGTGACCTTTATCTGCTGAGCCATCTTGTAATCCCTCAAGGGTAGCACTTTATTATTTATTGTCATTGTTCTATCATAGAGTAATCCCTATTACAGCCTTCTCTCCCTCCACTCCTCCTAGCCAACCCCCTGCATTGTTCCTTAGTTCCCCGTCAGCAAAGAGCAGGCCTCTCGGGGATATCAACCAACATGGCTTCTCAAGATGCAACAAGACTAGGCACAAGCCTTTATATAAAGACTGGATGAAGCAACCTAGTAGTAGGAGGAAAAGGGTCCCAAGAGCAGGCAAAGGAAACAGAAACAACCTCATTCCCACTGTATGAGAATCTATCATCTTTAAGATTCAGTTCTGATACCTAGTTTGCATTTTCAAAAATCAATATCACACATACATGTACATATGTGTATATTTGCATAACTATGGTGTGCCAAAAGCATCCAAGCAAGTACATAAGATTTGCTAAAAACCTGAAGTAATCATCAGAGCCGATATGACTTATGTGTTTGAATTCTAGAGTGGGTAAGCTGGAAGAAGTCTCTCTATTTATCAAAAGAGAAACAGGGACAGAGAGTGAACATGGCTGTCCAGGGTCACAAGTAAGCATGAAACACAAGAACAAGAGCTTGGGTCTCCCATATCCGGAGCTGGCTGATACCCATCGACACCCTGTCCCACAGGTTGTCAGACTGGAGGCGGCTGTGCTTCTATGCCCACACCCTCCGTGTGTGTGTGTGTGTGTGAGAGAGAGAGAGAGAGAGAGAGAGAGAGAGAGAGAGAGAGAGAGAGAGAGACGTCCAGTGAAAGCTGAGCTCATGTCTCAGGTCTGTCTTATCCCATGGAGGAAAGGGTGACTTAGATGACCCAGGATCATGTCTTTTGGGCAAGGACCAGGCGTTTTTGATGACTGACCCTGAACTTAAAGACAAGAGAGTGCTCCAAAAGTATTGCCTGAACCCGCTTTTCAGATTGACTTTCAAAGAAAACCAACTGTGGGGTAGATTGTTTTATTTATTTCTACAGTGCATATAAGGCAAGCCTTCTACCCTTAAACTACACTTACAGTCCCCAGGGACACAAGCTTTACATTGTCACCCACTCCCTGTTCCATGGCACTTACAAATAATCTTGGTAGACCAGGTTTTGACAGGGGAGAGGACAAAGTGTGAAGTCACTGGGTTTGGGGAGTGAGGAAAAGCACAGGAAGATAGCAACATTAGAAACTGATGTCTAAGATGGCCTTTCTACAGGGCCAGGGGACCATCAGAAGCTCCTCCCAATGGCTGGAAGTCATCAAAGGCCTCTCCCAATAGTTGTGGAGCAGCCATCAGAGGCCCCTCCCAATGGCTGGGGGCAGCATACTGGAAGAAAGCTTGACCTTCTCTCTACCCTTCCTCGACACTTACCCCTTTCCTATTGCCCCCAGATTAATGAATTCTTCTCTTGCCTTAAATGACTTTAACATCATAAGTTGTTACTTGGGACCAATTTTTTTTTCAGTCTAGTGTTCAGCATCTTCTATAGTAATATGTAATGCTGAGCTCTCCCTGGCTGAATCCAGCACTGACTTGTTGACCTATTATGTCTATCAGCTCTCCATTTGTCCTAACTGTCCACCCAGCAGTGGTCCTAGTTATTACATGGCTCTTTGGCCAGGCCTGGAATGTGCATATTTATTCACTGAATTCTCAAATTCTCACACTGGCCTTGTGAAAAAGTAGGTCCTTTTTTATAGGTAAGGACACTGGGGTTCCCCAATAGGTGGCTGAGATAAAATCCAACTTCTTCTTAAAGTCCCATTCTTGGAGCTGAGGAGACAGCTCATCCAGTAAAATATTTGCCATGTCAGCATGAGTTAGGTCAGCATGGATCTCTAAAAGCATGGTGGTACATAGCACTGCAGAGGCAGAGACAGGTAGACCCCCAGCCAGCCAGCTTAGTGTAAGTAGGGGATTCCAGGTTAATAAGAGAGCTTGTCTCAGAGACAAAGTAGATAGCACAGGAATGATACCTGACCTGACATTGACCTTTCTAAATGCACACATGCACGCACGCACACATGCAGACACACACACACACACACACACACACACACACACACACACACAGAGAGAGAGAGAGAGAGAGAGAGAGAGAGAGAGAGAGAGCTTGTGTAAAAATGGCTAAGTTCTCACTCGAAACCACATTGTCCATCCATGGTTCAACCCTCACCCTTCATTAGCACTATGACCTGATGGACAGCAGGTCTTCAGTACTCCGTCTCCCTCACTCTGTGGCTCCTTCTTGCTTTCAGCCCAGAGGCACCGCCACTGCCCAGGTTCCTGCACATCCTCAGCCTCTGGCCCCTTTTCGAGGTTTCACTCCTTGCCAGTCGTCAAGGTCCATCGGTGACTTTGGTGTCCTGATTCTGGAGATGTCAGCATGAATGCTTTGCTGGTTTAAGAGCTGAGCTGTCCTCTCATGGGGCCAGGTGGGGCAGGGGCTTGAGGATGTCATTCAGCCTTCCAGGCCTCCCTATCTGTCTTCCATCATTCCTTCTCTCCTTCTGTCTTTCTCCCTCCCGCCTCCTTCCTTCCTTTCTTGTCCTTGTCTCCTTCCTTCTCTTCCCTTTCCATCATTCCTTTCTTCTGCTTATCTTCATTCCACCCCCTCATTATTCTTCCTCCTTCCCTCCCTCCCATATTTTTTCTTTCCCCTCCTTTCCTCTAACTTTTTCTACCCTTTCTTCCCTCTTTTTTCTCCTTCCTCTCCCACCCCCATCCCCCTTTTTTTTGACATAGCCTCACATGTAACCTGGGCTGACCTTGAATCTCCTATATCAACTAAGTTTGTGGAAAATTCTGGGTCCTCCTGCCTCGGCCTCCTGAGTGCTTTGGTCGCAGCAAGCATTAGCCATTGTAGGCATCCTTAGGACCCAGATGCTTACATTGCACAGTGGAGAATGAAGTGGTACCCTGCCAGCATCTTCAAGTTTAGATTCCTCACCTAGACCTAGCTGTGGTCTAGCTATGTATGGGGATAAAGTCAAGTCTTGGGATCCAAGGTGCCTTGGAAGCAGCCACAATGTTCCATCATGCAAGAGCCATGACCCAAAAGAACAATGTTTCCAGACTCTATGGTCTTGCTGATCTCCAGGACTCCTGAATCTCCAGGACTCCTGACCCTGTGCATCCTCATCCATTCTCTGAGAGCATCCTCAGGCTGGAGTCTAGTGGTCAAGAGTGGAGCTCCCATGAGGCTAGCATGGAACACTAAGCATAAACTTGATCAGATGAAATAAGAGCAACAAAAACCTGACCTCTCAAATCCTGAATTTGACCTTTCCAGTCCTCATATTGGACCCCCGTTTTTCCACCTCTGCCCCCCCCCAACTGTAATATTAACCAGAGCACTGTGCAGCCAGGTCTTCCATTGGCTCCTGGGGCTCTCTGGATACTGCTCCAGCAGACTGAAGGCACCAGTTGTCTTGATGGAGGTGAAGTAGCCTTGGGGGCTACAAGGGAGGGGGCCATGTTGGGGACTGCTGGCTCTGTGGATATGGCATTGTTCCTGAGCTTTATTCTGTAGGTCTCTGTTACGAGTAGCTTTTCCCCTGCCGCCAGTCCTACCGTGGCGCCAGCCCCAATTAACACACAGAGACTCTGTATTTGATATAATGCTGTTGGCCAGGTACTAGTTTCTTATCGGCTAGCTCTGTCTTAAGTATTAACCCATTTCTATTAATCTAAGTATTTTCATGTGGTTTCCTCTTACTGGGGAATGGGCTGGCATTGTGCTCTCCACAGTCTCTACATGTTGACTCCTCCTCACTACTTCCTTGAATCCTCCTTGTCTCCTAGTCCCGCCTATCTTGCTTTCCTATTGGCCAACAGTGCTTTATTCATTAACCAGTATGAGAAACATATTTACAGAATGACATCTCCCATCAGGTCTCAGTGGGGCTGACTCAGAAGTCCTAATCAAGGAGTTCTCTGGGGCTTCCCAGGTATGACTTGAAGTGTAGAGGGGCTCTGGGCAGGGGGAGGTCTTTGTTCTCTGATGACAGCTGACTTGGTCATCAGTCTCAGTACAGCTCCATTACATGCTCTGTCAGCTGCTACCTTAACCCTTTTTTTTTTTTTAACCTACCCTGAGGCCTCTCCACTGGCCTGACCTTCAGTGACAGCTCTTAAAATCACCCTTCAGGGCCCTGAAGGAGGAGGTTGGTGATGGTGAGAGAGGAGGAAGGGAGAGGACAGTGATGCTGAGCAAGGTGACACTCTTAACAAAGATGTCTCCCACACCAGACAGTTCCACTCTACTACTGGCCATGGCTGTGAGATATTTAAGTCTGGCATAGACTAGGACTATCAACCATCTATCTCCCTGGGGCTCAGATGGTTATATCTGACATGGCAGGAGTGATTAGAAGTGATCAACGGACAGGGAATTAAACCAGTGTTCACATTCTGAAAGTTTGACCAAGCCTAGAGCCAAGCAGGTTAGGAGACCTGATGAGAAGGCCTCAAGAAAAATTGTCAGGGCTCAGGGCATGGAGCCTGGTGGGCCTGTTCTGTATTCTAGCAAGACTTGACCAGCCTCCCGCAAAGTGCCTTGCTCTCCAGGCCCCAGAACATTTGCCCATTAGCAGGGAAGTGGTTTTAACAACAGCATGACCGCAAAGACTCCTGGGAGAACTGAAAGCACTATCCCAGGTGTGACTAAACATCTGTCTGTCGCTGTGGTGTACTTTCTCCAAAGAGAGGGTGCCACACGTGGTCCCAGGAAACACAGGGAGGTGAGAGTAGATGACGAATTTTAAACCAACAGTTCGACAGCTGGCCTTCCAGTTGGCAATCCTCCTGCCTCAGACTATGAAGTAGGTGAGATTACAGGCCTCTGTCACCACTCCTGTAGTTATACCAAGTACTTAGGATTACAGAAGATACAGAAGTAGACGGAGGAAATATTGAGGAAAATTCCTTTGTTTCCATTTGGAAAACAAGTTTTCTGGCATGGCCTATTGTGGTTGCCTTAGCCTCGATTGTTAGAAAGCCGTACTTACTGCCAAGTCAATTATTCACTCAGCAAACAGAAGGTGCACAATTAAAATCTTTACTTGCAAACACAGGAACTGAATACTGGTTAATACACATAGGAAGGGAACTTGAAAAGAGGGGTACCTGAGGGGTGCACAGAGTCCACAGAGGCACTGATGGTGCATCCGAATTGGGGTGGGGGTGGCTTCCTCCTGAGAACTGAGAACAGAAGCTCAGCTCCAGAGTAATGAGACCCTTGTGACTCTATTCTCCGTGTTTTTTGGCTCCATCATTCTGTCTCACACCAGGCAAGTCTCACTGTCCAGCTAGAATGATGGGCAGTGCACCCAAATGGAAGCCATTCCTGGATTCAACATGGCAGAGAGAGAAGGACCTATTGTCCCAAGTGATCAAGTGCTCACTGAGGACCAAGACTGACCATAAGGCTGGCTCACATTCCAACGGGCTCATCGTCCTCTGAAGTCCTCTGATTCTGGCTTTGTTGAGATTGGGGTAATTCTTAGAATGGTTACCAAGGAGATTGTTGTATAGGATATCATGAAGGGCATTTGGATTTTATCCTAGGACAAAAGGAACTGTGGAACTGTTTAAAGAATGGGCGTGGTCATATCTGGATTTCAGCTATATGATGAATATGAAAAAGGTAATTTTGAGCAGGGCTTTGGTGGTACATGCCTTTAATCCCAGCACTTGGGAGGCAAGCATATTTCCTTGAGTTTGAGGCCAGCCTGGCCTACAAAGTGAGTTCCAGGACAGGCTCCAAAGCAATACAGAAACCCTGTCTTGAAAAACCAAAAAAAAAAAAAAAAAATTATTTTGGAAATAGAGCGATTTATTTGTAGATTGTAGGTTATTATAACAACTCATTATTAGAGCGTGTCGGCGTGAGAACTCTGTTGTGTGATACAAACTTTATAGCATCTATCTATCTGTGTGCCTTCTATTGTTTATCAGTCTATCAATCTCTCTTGTCATCTATCTATATCTATCATCTATATACCCACTTCTCTATAGAATAGAAGGATTTCCTTGGTTCCCATCACAGAACTGTTGAGGTAGGGATGGGTAGCCAAGAGAATGGTGCCTCCTTCCCCCCTTGGCCCCAGACTCAGCCTTATTCCCTGAAGGAGAAGGACCAACCAAATCTCAAAGCCCTTCCCTCAACACAAAATGTCTTTGTGAACGATATGGAGCATGTTAAATCAATTTCAAATCTGAAATAAATAATATTATGTTAGATAATTCCAAAGGAGGGAAGAAAGAAATAAGAGAGAAAGAAATGGTTTTATGCATTCTGTTGGAATTTAAATTGTTGTCACTTAGGTTAAAGGAAAGTTTTGACTAGATCCTCTGTTTGCAAAAAGACCCCTGATTATTCTAGCCTGTTGTACATCAAAAGTCTGCCAAGTGGATGGTGAACATTCTTTTTGGAGATTTTTTTTTTTATTTACTGGCTGTATTCTGCTGGTCCAAAGATGAACACTGGTTTTGTGTTGACTTTCCAAAGTATAGAATCTAGAAAATAGGAGATATTCAATAAGCAGAATTCAGTTGTGTGGAAGGAAGGATGGATAGATGGATGGATGGGTGGATGGATGGATGGATGGATGGATTGAATTGACTTGTGAATGGACTGATGAATTGACATGTAGAGACTTCCATGAAACAATACTAATCTGTGACACCTCATCTAACCATACATATTCTTCTTTAAAGCAGGGAGCCTCCGGTTCTAGTCCCCAACACACTCCCCAGCAGTGTTTAGCACTCCTGCTGGCCCTATAGTCTTTCTGGTCACAGAACCCTAGACAATACCAGGGTAGAAGACTAACTCTAGTGTTTTGACCTTGTACCCCATATCTAACACCTATTCTTTTTCCCTCTGATCCATTGAATTCTAGACAAAGCCATGGCCTCTTACTGACTCCATTAACAGAGATACAGTTTTCCTTTGCCAATGCCCTAGTTTAGGAAATTATAATTGAACTTCGCTTCTCATTTGGCTGCCAGTCCCAGTCTGTAAACACTTAAGAGCCCACCTTATCGCTACCTTTCTCATCACTTCCGCCATCATCACCTACTTCAGTTCCTTATGAGCCAGGATCAACTACTTCCAAATCTTGCTCTTTAATCTGCCCCCATTCCTCATTTTAACAAAGGATAGCATCATTTCATCAGAACTTGTCCTGTCAAGCAGACATCTTACAAAGGCCAAAAAGCAGCCTGGTTCTTCTGCATGAGCTTCGGGGCCAGCCTAGGACAGCAGGCTGTGCCATACCCCTGCAATGATCCTTGAGGCAGCTGGAGCCTCACTCCTGCCATTGTGGTTGATGCCAGCTGCCTGAAGCTGAGGCCTCTGAGGTGCAGCAGTATGTCCCATAATCCTCACTGGGAAGTGGTTGTCCCATGGCTCTCAAGCAATGAGATTCCTCCCTTCAACTCTAGATAGCAGTGTTATCTGTGCACAGCACACTTCTGACATGGCTCTCCAATGATGACTCTTGGAAGCTGCTGATGACAATATAAAGCTGCTGGGACAATTTGGTGGGCACCTTAGCCAGTTCAGTTCCAGATAGGAGATCTCACTTGCCATCTTAATCTCTGGGAACTCACAACTTTCATTGGTCATTGTTAGTAAACACTAATGGCAATTTAAGAACATATGTTTAAGTGCATATATTGTTATGTGTAAGAGTCTTTTATTCTTTCAAATAAGAAGTTTGCTAAAACTCTTTGTTTAAAAATCAACTAAGGGCTGGAAAGATGGCTTTGGAAGCCGTTTGCTGTGCAAGCCTGGAAACCTGACTTTGATCACTGAGACTACATAAAGGCAGAAGTAAAATCAAAACCCACGAATGTATCCTCTGACTTCTGCATGCATCCATGCTGTGGCATACATGCCCCCTGAGCCAGTGCATGTATGTTCCCCCTCACAATAATTGTAAACTGAAAAAAATTAATCAATAATGAAAAAAATTAAATGAACTGAGAATCTACCTCATATCAACATAAGCACCAGAGGAGAGTTACTGGCTTAGTCCTGTGGAAGAAAAATGGATTTCATGGAATTCAAGGATAGTTTGATCTTAGTGGTAACTAATTAAGTCATCAAGGATCTGCTTTATTTTGTCTCATTGCTATGTTCCTTTTGTCTCCAGGCCAGTGACAACATGGCTTTAGCAACTTCTTATCTTCCAATCATAGACAAGGAGGTTGGTTTGCTGATTTTCCCCAGCAAATTGGAAACTCTTCTTTCTCACTTTCTCAGACACCCCAGAAAGCTTTCCCATGGGAGTCAGATGAGAAATGAGTGGCTTGCTTGGCTTAGATTTAATTTGTCCTGACCAGTTGGGGAGTAAGGCATCTGATCTCTGTTTGGTTCAATCTCACAGCTGATTGGAGTCCATTTCCATTTTATTCCAGGGCTACTATACATTAGAAGAAAAGGCTTGTTGGGGACTATTTTCTGATTCCACTGTAGGAAGACTTCATATTTCTATGAGCCAGAACATTTTGAATCCTTTCTAAAAGCTACAATCTTTGCTGGCTTTTTTGGCCATTGATTGTAAATATTCTGGTCTTGAGTTTCTGGATCACTGAAGTAACAAAGCTGTAACCAGAAGTGTAGAGCAGAAGACTAAACCAGTCCCCAAGCATTTTCAGGCTTGTTATAGAATTATAACACTCATGGTGAGTACAATGTGAACCATTCAAGTCACCCATTCAAAGCATCTAAGAGGGAACATATTTGCATTAAAAAGTAGGAGTCCCAGGGAAGTGTCTTCCTTCCTTTCTTTCCATGTGTATGCTTGATGACAGTGGTTTGGGGGAAGCTGTGCTCCCCAAGTGTGCTGGGCTATAACATACTCCACTTAACATTTGGCCCTAACTTCCTGCTCCTCAGAAAGCTAACAGTGAAGAGTAAACTGGTATGTTTGCTCCCTTCTCTTTTTCTCTGTCCAGCTTTCTTGACTGGACCCTTTTCAAGAGAGTCTCTTTTGTCTCTCAATTAGGAGGATATGTTCACTGTTTGTCTCAAAGAGAGGGAGCGGGGTAAGTCTTCTGATAGTACTTAGGCTCTATTGTCCATTTCCCAAAGTAGTTAAGAGACAACTGATGATGAGCTAGTCTCTGGAATGTTTTTCTGGCTTCATGCCTTCTTGAACATGTATGTAGCTGCCTATCTTTGAAGTTTATAGATAAGAAAATCAGGAGTAGGGGCTGGGAGATCGCTCAGTAGTTAAGAATACTGCTCTCACAGAGGACCTGGTTCAGTTCCCAGCCTCCACATGGTAGTATATAACTATCAGGGACTCCAGTTTCAGGGGGTCCAGCACCCTCTTCTGGCCTCCACAGGCTCCAGGCAAACATGCAGTGCACACACATACAAACAGGCAAAACATTCCAACACATGAAATAAAATAAATAGATATTTCCAATGAGAAAATCCGGAATAGAAATGGTACAGAGAGGGGCTTAGGTCACACGGATCAGAACATCACTCCTGGGGGAGAGATACAAGACATGGTGACAGCCCCAAGTAGAAAGCCTGTCTCTGCACTTTAGTTCAGGTTTCCCACCTCCCTCTCCGTGGATTGAAGGATTTCATTGGCACATTGGCTCTGTAAGCACCTGTGTCCACCAGACTGCCCTTGATGAATATTTCCTGGTCTCTGGTTTGGTCGACTGGTTTCTCCATGGTAACAAAAAGGGGGGAGGGGATATGGGGCCCGCTCAGTCCATTTGTCACCAATTGCCACTGTTTTGTTCTGCCTGGTGTGCACTCACAATTGTGTCCCGGAACAGGCAAAGCAGAGCTGGGGGATTCGGCTGCTCCCACCTTCTGAAGCTGGGGTAGGACAGAGCTGGCAGAATGAATTGCCTTCAGGGAGAGAAGGGAGGTGTGGACACTGCATTAGAACACCCACCTTCTCTGGGAGAACACTTTTTCTCTAACTCAGGTGTCATGCTCAGGAGGGAGGGTGCATTTGCATCTTACCAAAGACCTTCACCCTTTTGTTGGTGAATTAAGAGGTGAGGCTTCAAATGCATTGGTATTTTGCCTGCAGGTATGTCTGTGTCATGCTGGAGTCTTAGACAGTTGTGAGCTGGGAATTGAACCCAGATCCTCTGGAAAAACAGCCAGTGCTCTTAACTGCTGAGCCATTTCTCCAACCCCCTGGGGTACCATACATGACAGTCCCATGACATAGAGTATGACATCTTTCCTTATTCTGGGTTAGAACTTTACTTTAAAAATATCAAAAGCACTTGGGCTACTCAGGACCACTCTTTGCAAGAGAGAATAAATTGTCCATCTTCTTTTATGTTGCTGGGCACTCCTTGCCAACACTTCCAAATGGCTGCCTTTCTGGTCAGGCATAATGGGGTCAAAGCAGAGCTTGATTGGAAGTTGTTCCTGTTGGCTTGGGTAGCTCACACACTTGCCACTGTCTTGGACCCAGTGAACTGATCCTTCCTAAGTTTGTCCTCCTCAGAAAAAGCTCAGAATGAGTCTGGAGGTTGCCCTCTTTTTAACTTTTTTGGGGAAGATCTTGTGGAGACATCTGTACCATTGACAACACATTGTCCCTTTGTCCCTATTTGGGTCATTTTTTTTTCCTGTCTCTCCTGTCTCATGGAATGTTCTGTTGTCTTTGTTTTTCCATTGGGCTCCATCTCAGTCATTCTTAGCCGTTTTGATTCCTGCCACTCTTCTGTGTGTGTGTACATGTATGCGTATAAGTGTGGATGTGTGGATGCATGTGTGAGCATGCGTGCGTGGAGGCCAGAGGTCAACCTTGGTATCTTTAATTCTGTATCAACCACTTTGAATTTTCTTGCGTTTTTGTTTATTTGTTCTCTTTTAAGACGTGGTCTCTCCGACCTAGAGTTCTCCAATAGGCTGGGTTGCTGACTAAAGAACACCAGGGATTTGCCTATTTCTGCCTTTTCAGCTCCTGGATTATGAGTGCAGGCTACCACACCCAGCAATTGTTTTATGTGGGTTGTGGGAATCAAACCCAGGTTCTCATGCTTGCCAGGTAAGTCCTTTACCAGTTGAGCCACCTCTTTAGCCCCTTGCCATGAGCTCCAGGGGTAGGGTTGTATCTCAGATGCATCACTTTGCCCTCTTGTCCTGATTGTGCTTTGCTACTGTCCAAGGGTTTCTACCTTTCCCTAATTCTCGTCCCTCCTTCCACACCTGCATTTGTTGGGTCTGAGGCTTCACCTTAAACCTGCCCGAGCCCAGATCATCTCTAAGCAAATGATCTGACAGACGGTGCTGAGCAAAGGCAGTCCGGCTATGCAAAACAAGCTAGGCTTTCTCTGACAATTCCTTCCTGCTGGGTTCTGCAGTTTTATCAACAGCTTTAGCCTTCAAATCTTCGCATCTTCTCCAGTTACTTCCCCTGGAGACTTGAGTGCCCTTTGCCTTGTCTCTCTGGGATCCTCTTTTTTATCCTCCACCCTCCCATTCCCCCATCTCAGTACTCCATTCTCTTCCCTCACCTGGCCTGGGTCCCAGTGCCTTCTCTGTTTCTCTCGTCTTGCTCTATCCTTCCTGCTTTCTCTGCCAAGTCATGACCTACTCAGAAACTTCCATGGCCCTTGGAACTCAATGTGGTCTCTGCTTTAGGCCCCACAAGGTACCCCCAGATGTGCCCCACCTTCTAACTAACTGTACCTCTCTTATATTTTTGGTTGTGAGCCTAGCCTTTAACGGCTGAGCCATGTCTCCAGCCCTGGCTGTACTTTTCCTAAGGTGTGCTCATTGGCTAAGACATTTGAACCCTGCCTAGTGCTGCTGGTAATGTAGGAAGGCGCACCCTTCGACAACATGGTGAACAGACTTGGAAGCTGTATTTTCAGTAGGTCATTCTACTTCCAAGAATTTGTCTTAAGGAAATAAGCAGCTGCACACAGAGCTGTGCAGAAGAAGTAGGAGCTTGCACCATTGCTTGAACATTTAGGGGAAAAAGTGACAACTGATATTGTCATTATGCAGTTCTTGTTCAGGCAACCATACTGTTGAAATTTCATATTTTTCCTGTCATGCTTAGAGGACACCATGTAACAATAGGTATCTTGGGCCTTTAGCTCCTACAAACTTTTTGCCCTCTCTTCCATGATGTTTTTCCCTGAGCCTCAGGGGTATGGTTGTATTTCAGATGCATTTTGACCAGTTATGACCCGTCTGTTGTAAAAAGATGCCTCTTTGTTATGGGTTGAGAGCCATACTAACTGTGGGCATAAGAATCCATATTTAGAATACAGTTAGAAATTACATTTGTTGAAGGAAATGGTAATAGACTCCTCTAGAGTCTATGACCTCTCCATGGGTAGTTGGCGAGATATATAGTATCAGGCATAAGTCCTCCTCCTACTGAATGGGTTTACAGGGGAAATTCCATATGATCTGATCTGGAGACAAAGAACTATGGGTGGTCAGTGACTGTTGAGAGAGGGGGGCTTCCTCCAGGGATAAGTTCCCAAAAAGGATTCCAATCTCAGTACTAAATGGACTGGATAGATTGTGTGTGTGTGTGTGTGTGTGTGTGTGTGTGTTTGTGTGTGTGTGTGTGTATGTGAGAGAGAGAGAGACAGACAGAGAGACAGAGAGAAACAGAGAGACAAAGAGAACATTGAGATCATCAGCTATGAAAGGAACCTGATATTCAACCTAGAAACCTGAGTTTGAACTCTGGAACTCACAGAAATGTAGATGAAGAGAATTTATTCCACAGAATTGTCTTCTGACCTCCACATGAAGCCATGCACATTGCACATATACTTCTTCCCTAAAAGAGAAAAAGAAAAAGAATAAAAGTAGGGGCTAGAGAGATTCCTCCTCATCAGTTAGGAGCACTGGCTGCTCTCCCGAGAGCCCAGATTCAGTTCCCAGAACCCACATGGTGGCTCACAGGCAGTTCCAGGGGATCTGATGCCTTCTTCTGGTCTCTTCAGGCACGGTATACATGTGGTGCATGGATATACATGCAAGTAAAACACTCATACACATAAAAATGAATTTAAAAAACAGAAGGAAAACAAGACAAACCCTCCAGTGTTCAATAATATCAGTATGATGAAAATGATAGGAAACCATTTAAAAACAATAGTTATTTACTAATATGAAAAATGTTTCTAGCATTTTTCTATGTCCAAAGTACAGAGTGACAGGTAATATTTATAATACGTATATGTATTATTCATATGAATAAAGAGAATAACTCTGGAGGGTGTGTGTATTTATGTGTATCTGTGTTTGCATGTGTATAGGTGTATGTGTGTGTGTGTATGTATAGGTATATGTATATATGCCTGTGTGTGAATGTGTGTATGTGTGTATATGTGTAGTCGTGTGTGTGTGTATACATGTGTGTAGGTATGTGCATCTGTGTATGCATATGTGTATGTGTGTGCATATGTGTTCATGTGTATATATGTATGGATACATGCTAATAGCCTGTTAGTTTCATTTTTTTTTCCCTTTCTCTTAAGTATTTTAAACATCTCTACCACGTAGTAGACAAATTCTACAAAGTATTACATAGTAAATTTATAGTGTGCTGAGGCAAAACAATTTAAAATATATTTTAAAAAATTATAATATCCTGTCCTCTTCAGCCCCATGGCTTTTGTTAATCTTGTCACTGTGGCTTCCAGTTTCACACCCCCACATGGCAGCAAAGCATTCCCCATCCCTAAGTACATTTTGATTTCTTCTGCAAGGGAGGAGGACAGGATCTGCAGCCAGAGGCCAGGGTTGGACTCCTCCTTCCTACTAAGCCAGTCTCTTCCTCTGCAACTGAAGCGGGGTTACGGGCTGAGTGCCCAAGCACTGGGCAAGGGTTGGAGGATGGGAAAAGCATCTTGGGAAGGCAAAGCACTGTGTGGTATCAGGGGCTCTGATTCATGGACATTATCAGGGACCCCCCCACACCCCCGAGATTAACATGATGGACTGTTGCCATGTGAGGACCTGGCTCCTTTTCAGCCTCAGCCTGGTGTGGAAGCCGCCCAGGCTTCACAGGCTGGCTATGCGGATGAAGGGTCCTTCCTCACCGCCCCAGCACTTCCAGTGCTTCTGAAGCCTTGCTTCACTATGAAAGTCCTGGATAAGACGCTGTCTCAGACTAGCTTAGCTGATGGCCACGTGGAGACTTCAGAGCTGCCTTGCTGTCTCTGGTCCTCTCTAGCATCTGAGCAGTCCCCAGGAGCTGAATCCCTTGGTAGATGATAATGAGGCTGCATTTCCCATCACAGGCTTGCCTGGGGAATGGTGTGTGTGTGTGTGTGTGTGTGTGTGTGTGTGTGTGTGTGTGTGTGTTCTTATAAGCTCTCTGTATGCCCACTGGTGTCTTAAAGTGTGTTGAGATCCAAATCCACCTACTCAGGTTCTGAACAGTTGGAGTGGGAAGGAAAGTGTCTGGGAAGATGTTGAGTGTGACCAGAGATGCTAGGTATGTAGGGCGAGGCTCCATGCCTCCCTTCCTCCTGTTTTCTCATTGCCTATGGCAGAAAAGGCAGCCTGGAGATTGCCTTTTGGAAGTGTTGGAGGTGAATCCAGGAGGCCTTGGAGACTCGGGGACATGAGAGCTGGGGACCATTTGCTCCTCTTGGTTTGGCCAGCCTGGTGGAACCTGTCAACAGCTAGAATGTGAGGTCAGATGGGGCTGCAGGGCTCATTACTATCACTGGGGCTTGTATCTCAACCTCTTGAGTCATCCATGATGAAACCCTTTATCAGCCTGGGAGGAGGCAGCCTCAGGGGAATAAGGCTCCAGTGGAGGGCCTCATTTTGAGTAAGACCACATCCGGAAGGATTGGCCAGGATGACTTAGCCCCAATCCACACTCCAAGATAACCAAACAAGTTGCATGGCTGGAGGGAGTTATTCACTGCTCTCCATCTGGGATCAGGGGAATGGTGGTAAAGCCAAGCTCACTTAACCCTTTGGATACCAGGCTGCTGCCATCCTGGGCTTTATCTTCCTCCTCTTGGAGCCTTCAACCCTCTCGTCAGAATGGGTGTCCACTGAAGGATAAGGCATTTGACTTCTGTGGAGAGATTAAGAGGGCTGCTATAAGGTCTGGGAGTGATAACCCAGCGGGGGAATTGGAGCTTTGTCAGAGATGTTCCAGAAAAAGAAACATTTGCTGTCCTCCAACAGGACACTGGGGAGATAGGGGGAAGGGAGAATACTCTATACCTTGTGTCTCCAAAGACTTCAAGGCCACCTGGAATTGCATGAGATGGTGGAGGCAGTGGGGGGAGGCTGGTCTCTGGAGCCAGCTTGTGAGTGACAGGAAGGTGCTAGCCACCCCAGATGGTTATCCGGGACTTGGAATGATGAGGGAGGCTGGAATTCTGAGTATAGCCTTGAAAGAATATTTCAGTCCACCGCAGGCCTGGGGTGGGAATGATGTAGGAGGCTAGTACAAGAAAGAAGAGTCTGTGTGTGTGTATCCACCGGCTGTAAATTGCTACTTGAATGGCAAAGGAGAAAAGATATGCCTGATAGTGGTCCTGGGCACTTTTTCTTTCTTTCATTCTTTCTTTCTTCCTTTCTTTTTTCCTGTCTTCTTAACCCCACGTGGCTTACTCAAGTGTCCCCAAGCACCAGTCTCATGAGGGCTGCAAGAGGAGCCTCCCCACCCCCCATGGGAAATGAAGTATTGAGCTGAGGGAGCTCTGCATAGGAACCCAGGGATCTTGTGACCTCCCATTAGGCTATGCCTTCTACTTGCTGACAACGTCAGGGGAGGGCTGTGCATTTGGATTCACTGCCCGGATTTCACATAGGCAACTGGGAAGCTGTCACACACTGAAAAAAGAAGATTTTGGTGTTTTGTGCTATTTCATGTTTTGTGCTTCAGAAAGAGACTCGGGGGGGGGGGTGGCTCTGCTGGCAGAATGTGTATCTAGCACACACACAAATAAGAGGCTTGATCCCCAGCTCTATACACAGCTGGCATGGTAGCACCTAGAATAATGCCAGCCCTGAGGAAGTAGACAGAGGAGATTCTGGATTCAGTTCAAGGTTCAGAGTCAGCTTGGGATATATGAGATCCTTTCTCAGAAAGCAAAGGAGGGACTGGAAAGATGCTCACCAGATAAGAGCATGTAGTGTTCCTGTAAAGGACCCCCGTTTGGTTCCCTGTATCCATGCCAGGTAGCTCACAGTGATGTATAACTAACTCCAGCTTCAGGAAGACCCAATGCATCTAGGCTCCATGGATACCTGCACCCAAGTGCATACACCCACATACATATGCGTGATTTAAAGTAAATCCTTTTTAAAGGGACATTCAATTCAAAGGTCATAGAAGTTGTGCCCAGACTCTGAACCCCCAACACCACCAAGAGAACAGATCAGATGCAAAAGCAAAGAGTCTTTTTAATTTATGAGTTAACGAGTTAACTTGGGTCCTCTGTCCATCCAATACAGCTGGTGGAGTAGGAGGGACTCTGAGCAGCACTGGGGGGGGGTCCTCTAGTTGCATAGCAACAATCTCAGGATTGGTGCATCTCTGGGCTTGGGCAACCTGTTCTGAGTTGATTAGTCACCTGCAGCTGCAGAAAGGTTGCTGTACATAGAGGTCCTCCCAGGGCGGTTGCTATGTCCTGCATCTCACTATTATCAGTAAAGCATATTCAGAACCCACCAGCCAGCTTCCTATTGGTTCCTTGCCATATGGAGGGTATCTGGCTTCCTAATGATTAGGGCAAGGTCAGGGGTCAGCACATATTGCTGAGACAGGGGTCTACATCTTGCTGGGTCTTTTCTGCAGCCTGTCATGGCTACCAAAGCAGGGGACTGGGTGAGGGTCTGGGCCCTTCAAAAGTAACCCACTTGGCAGTTTTGTGAAAATCTGAATTGTTTTTCTTTGAGTTTTAAGAATGCTCTTTTTCCAATGTCTGTCTTACCAAGGAACCAAGGAACTAGCCAGAGTTGGTCCTCCACATCAGACTGTAGAATCTTGTTCCTCCTCTGAGCCATTGATGGTGAAGTCTGTTTGTTGATTTAGAGCTGTCAGTCATTTCATCACACAGTGGTGATGTGCTGGACCTGACGATCCAGGTATGTAATCCCAGCTACTCTTAAAGTTGAGGGAGGAAAATCACAAATTCAAGTCCAGCTTGATCAATTTAGTGATACCCTGTCTCAAAAGAAAAACTCAAAAGCTCATGGTAGAGAGGCAGAGCTGGGGTGGGGGTGAGGGCTGGCCACACTTGGCCCAATGTTCTGAAGGACAATGACTCTCTCGGACTGACAGTGGAGAAAGAGATGAGTGTAGGAAAGAGGAAACTCCAGAGAGACAAGGGCATTGGTCACGACAGACACACTCTGGTCAGCTTTCCTCTCCCCACCTAGAGAGTCAGCTTCCAGTTTTGAAGCCCAGGGGACTCTTGTGTTTTGTATGAATAAGGGAAGCTGTTTCCCTAACGTCCTTTCAAAAGTAAATAAATAGAAGGCTGTTGTATCGTTTTACAGATGTTGCTTGCAATGCACAAAGGTTTAGGGCTCTGGGATATTTTTCCTTTTTTAATAATATTTTTATTAATTCCCTGAGAATTTCACATGATGTATTTTGATTATATTCACCCTTGGCCCCCCCCCCCACAACTTCTCCCAGATCCAATGCCACTTCCCTACCCACCCAACTTTGTATTTTCTCTCTCTATCATTTTTCTTAAACCCATGGAATCCAATGTATGCTGCCCAAATACTCTTGTATATGGGGCCTGCCCTGGAATGTGACCAGGGTCACACCCCTAAAGAAAACTGCCTCTCCCTCTCCCAGAAGCTATCAATTGTCAGGAGCTTCCTATCCAGGGGTGAAACTTATGCCCATCTCACCCCTCCATGCTGGAATTTTGTTTAGCTTGAGATCACACAGGTCTTGTGCATGTTGTTATATTTATTGTGAGTTCGTGTGTGCAAATGCCTTGTTGTGCCTAGAAAGCACTATTTCCTTGTTGTCATCTACCACTTTTTGCTCTAGCAATCTTTCCATCTCCCATCTGTGAAGACCCCTGAGATTTGAGAGGAAACAGTATAAAATAGATGTCCCGCTAAGCCCTCCGCAGTCTCTTATTTTCTGCACATTGGTCAGTTATGGGTCTGTGTTAATCACCATCTATTGTAAGGCAAACCCTCTCTGATGCACTAAACTATTCGTAAAGAAATGAATAATGTGGAGTCATTTCAATACCATGTCCGTTTAACAGAATCAGAGTAGTAGGATCTCTCCTAGGGCCAATGATATATCTAGCCCCAGGTTCTCAGCCCCCATGATTATTGAAGGGATAAGTTCCACCTCATGGAGCAGGCCTTAAATCCAGTCAGAAGTATATGGTTACTCCCACAACATGTTTGCCACTATTGTGCCAGTGAGCATGTCTTGCCAGGAGAGACATTGCTGTAGCTCACAGGGTCTGCAGTTATGTAGGATTGGTGAATTACTTTTCACATCTGGTAGTGCGTAGAAGATCTTCCAGCCCCATCAAATTAGCCAGTACAAATTAAGACTTGTAGTTCAGTACTAGTTTGATTTCTCTATGTTCTATGGCTCAAGTTTGTGGTGTCTTCAGCAACAAGATCTTACTGTCAAATTCTGGAGAACAACTAGGAACAATATCAATACCTTATAACATTTGAGGGTTTATGGGACCTCAGTAGCCAACATTTTTTTTTTTAAATGTAAAACATTCTGGGTACTGTTTTGTTTTCCATTCAAAATCAGATCAGAAGGTTGGAAACAAGAGGCAAAGGAGGGTTTCAGAGAGAGAGAGATTCCATTAACAGGTTTTCATTGTTCCTAACACTGCTCCATGTAATAAGAACAAGTTACAATCACCATCGCCTCCATCTCTACTGCCACCATCGTCACTACAACCATAACTATATCATTACCATCAACATCCATCCCCTCTACCATCACCATCATCACTACCACCACTTTGGCCATCACCATCATCATCGTTACTCATGTCATCATATAATCAACATCCATAACACTCATCACCTCTGCCTGCCATCATGATCACCATCATTATCATTGTTACCACTACCACCATCATCACAACATCACCACCATCATGTCACAACACTACAAGTAGCTATCACCCTCACCATCACTAACACCGCTATTATTACCACCTCTACCACAACCATGACCGCCATCTATAATGCCCATCATTTACCACTACCATCCACAGCACCCATTGGTGCCACCATCACCATCATTTCCACCACCAGCACTACCAATGCTGTAAACACTGCCTCTTGAACCTCCTGATCCCTTCCCACCACAACCAGGTAGACCTTAGAAATGCCAAAGTTAAGGGCTGCCTATCTTATTCAAACAATGCGTGCCAGACTGTTTGACAGATGGGACTGAATCTGAAGGCTTTGGAAAACATTAATTTGGCATTAAGTTTCTGGCCTTGGGCCTGAAAAACATCTGTTTTCATTCACCATTTATCATCAGAGTTATCTTGTGAAAAATCCCATCTCTCTACTGTAGCCTTTCTATCATGTACATACAATAGGGACAATGAAAACCCAAGGCCCTATAGATCTTGAAGCAGAAAACATTTGCAAAACGCCCACCACATTATCCGATTATAGGAGACGCTAAAACATCATCCTTTCCCTTCAATTCCTCCCTCTTCTTTGTTCTTCCCATTTCCTTTGTTCCATCACTCCTAGATCGTGGGTCCTCATCCTTCCAAACTTCCAACTCAGAGAACCATTAGTAGAGGATAACGCTAAAAGTTCGTAACTATTCCTTTAGCTCCTAACGTCTATGTGCATCGCACGCTGGCCTTGTCCTCAAAGAACAGAGAAATTAACCCAACTTGAAAGGCGATGAGGGCAACGACAGAGGCTCAGAGGGGAAGGTCCAAATTGTTCCTGCGAACAGTGTCAGGCCCCATGGGGGAGGGGCAAACATAAAGATTGGGCCTGGATTTTGTGTCTTGCAGGAGAGCTATGTGTGAGCAGGCAGGGGAAGGCTGAGTTTTCCTGAAACAGCTAGCCAACTCTGTGCTGCAGCTGCTCGCTGGAGAACTGGCTCCAGGAAGCTGTTTGCTTTGGCCAGATGTACTACACGGAAACAGTAGTAGGACAATGTCAGGGGAGTGGTGGGGACAGAGCAGAAGGGGCCCTGAGTACTTTCTACAGAGAGAAACATTTTCTTTATAGGTGGCTTCAGTCCCCCTGGGCAGCCTCGGATTGTGACTAGAGCTCAAGACCCTGATACAAGGGCACAGTGTGGTGGGAACGGCAGCCGTCTACATACAAGTTGTAGAGCAGTAGGTGGTAGTATGCCTTAGCTGAGCAAGGGTCAAGGAGAACAAGACTTTGGTTTGCTTTGCCTGTCTCATTTGGGTTGAATTTTCATGAGATGGTAATGAGCTGTGGCTAATAGAAGATGGATCGCAAGTCAAGAGATAGATGGCCTTGGACTAGGTGTAGGAGCAGTAAGGCCAGGAGCAGGGGTGGTGTGAGGTGAGTGAGGTGGGGGTGGGGTGGGAGGTGTCTCAGTGGTTGCTGATCCAACGACAGCTACTAGATGACTTGCTTACCATTTTTAACTCTATTGCAATAATACAAGCAGTAAGATTTGCTAAGCTTTGGGTGCGTACTACTGTAGAACTAGGTGCTGACATCATCCCATGCAAACACCAGTGTTTTCCACTTGGCTTTTTGAGACAGGATCACATGTAGCCCTAGCCTTGAACTCACTGTGTAGTCAAAGATGATCAAGCTCTGGTTTTGATAGGCTTGTATCCCTGTGCCTGGTTTTATGGAAGCCGGGAATCAAACTCAGGGCTTCATGTGTTCTAGGCAAGCATTGCAGCTGACCCATATCCCCACTCCCACATAGTCAAGTTCTTTTACCTGGGTCATCAGGGATCAAACTCAGGTCCTTACGCTCAGGTGGCAAGTACTTTTCTGGCCAAACCATCTTCCTAGTCTCCTGATCATAGACCTCATTGTCCTCTGGAGAAAATAACTATGGAGGAGGGTATTTCCCAGCTCACTCTGTTCTCTGTAAGATTCAACAGGGGAGCCGGGGCCTTGTGGACCCTGTACTTATTCAAGGGACTTGGGATGTGTGAAGAGGGGTTTAGAGAAGAGATCAGTGTGCCTGTCATTTAAGGGGAAATCCAACTGAATCGATTTCCTCTTCACTTCTGGCAGCCCCTCTTAGTGCTCCTTGTCCCATCTCGCTCCTTGTCCTGTCTCTACAGAAGAGCTCAAAGGCCCCAGGATCTCTGTCCAGGGAACCATCTAGAAATGAAGGCTCTAGCTCAAGACTGACCCCCCCCCATCCCTTGTTCTGTTGGAACCCTCCATTCTCCCTCTAAACAGACTCTGTTGATGTTCTGGGGTTGGGTCTGGGGAGGGGGCCAAAAGAAGGGTCTATGCACTCTCGACAAGTGCAGGAACAGGGAGATGTGCCTGGCACATGCTCACTGGAGGGAAGAAGGACTCTCAGCGGGATACAGTTAATGGTCAGTGAAGAGGTGGGGACTGTGGCTGTTTGCTTCCCTTTTGTCCCAGTGTCGCTACTTCCTGGACTTCAGTAAGGTTTTATGGAGGCAAAGGAGGCATGTCAAGGATCCATAAGCAAATGTGGGGGGTGCTCACAGACCTCCTGCAGCATTTGCCATTTCACACTTTCAGTCCACGGATCAGAGAAACACTGGGGCACAGAAGCAAGGTCACCTGAAGGCAGGCAGGAAGTTCTCCAAAGGTCCAGTCTTTGCAGACTCCCAGGAAGGGGAGGGGTATAGAATGAGAAATGGAGATGAGACCCTGGGCTGTGGTGCATTGAGAGAGCACCTGCCTAGCACTTGGAACGGCCTGGGTTTGATTCTCAGGATCGTTTTTAAAAAGGAAAAAAATATATAGAGAGGGACATGGAACAGGAGTAGCCAAAGGTCTTGGAAACTGTCCCTCATGAAGATAAACCCACAGGCGTCTAAGCCAGCTGAGCCTCAGAGGTGGTTAGAATATGTCCATGCTGTTAAAAAGATGTTTGGTTCCTGGTCCTTTGAAGATTACCAAAAGTCCCCCCCGACACACACACACACATACTTTGGGAAAATCTTTAACTTTTGGGGTAATATTTTGCAATGTAGCCCAGATTGGCCTCAAACTCTGTCATCCAACCTCAGCTTCTTGGATTCCAGTTCCGAGAAACCCCTCATTTTTGAGCTGCTATGTACCCTTGCTCTATGAGGTGATAAGGTGATCTTCATAGGTCTCTGCCTCTGCACAGGCTCTGAGGTTGTACAGTCTTCTCATGGCAGGGATGCTATCTATGGGCAGGAAGTTTTACAGAAATCCCCAGTGCCTTTTTTCACTACTCCTGTAAAGATAATGGGAAATAAAGGATGAAAAGCGAATCGTAAGGAGTGTTAGAAGAGTCCAGACTTGAGGTGACATAATAACTGTGCATCTGCGGACCAGGATGCTTTACACCAGACTGGTACCTCTGGCCCCCTGTATCCCCTTAGCATAACGTGATGTCTTTTCTCATTCTTGATTAGCTTTCCAGGGTAAACCATACCAAATTCTGCTTTTTTTTTTGAGATAAAAATTTCAGGATCTCAAACTCATAACCTCCCTGCCTCAATGTCCCCGTTATTAGGATTTCACACATATGCCACTGTATTTGGCCAGGAGCACAGACTCTAAAACCCTAATATCATGGTACTTTAATTGATCGGTTATTTTTTTTTCCCCACAAATGAATCTCTGTTTATAGCTCAGGCTGGCCAGTAACTCACTATGTAGCCCAGGCTGTCCTCAAACTCACAACCATTCTCCTGAGCACTGGAATTCTAGATTTGATTCACCACAGCAGTGTTAAAAATCTGAGCTTTATAAAGAATATAAAACAAACAGCTAAGGACTCTGGAGAGTTTAATATTGAAATAGATGCAGTGGCTTTTAAAGGTTGGAATTGATCCCTATGCTATGAGTTTAGTGTTGTCATCATGGTCTGTTTTTTTTTTTAAATCTCCTTCACCACAATGCCCAGGGACAGGGAAATTACCCAGGTAGTCCGATGAAGGATCATGGAGAAGCAGTTTCAGCAGACAGCTAGGCCCAGGGTCATAAATAGGATCTGACCCTTCCCTTTCTCAAGTCTAGCCTCCTATCAAGTCAGGACCTCAAAGCTTTTCCTGTGTACTATGCCATGTAATGCATCCATAAAGGGCTCACCACAACCTAATGCAGTCTTCCTCAACCTGTAGATCATGACCCCTTTAGAGGACAAACATCCCTTTCACGGGGAGTCACATTTCAGATATCCTGCAAATCAGCTCTTTCGTAACAGTAGCAAAATTACAGTTAGGAAGTAGCAGGTTGAGGCTCACCAGAACATGAAGAACTGTATTAAATAAAGGATTGCACCCAGCATTAGGAGGGTTGAGAACAACTGCTCAATTGGCCGGCAGAAGCCATGGTGCTAGTCCAGAAATTAAATGGGCAGTCATTCCCCTTGCCCAGACCTTCCTCCTTTCCCCAAAATGGCCATCACTGCTGTAGAAACACCTTAAGCAAATATTAGCACAAGCTAACTAACTCTGGCTTCCACGGCATCTTGCTTGCAGTATCATCCCAATATTTGGTGAGGCCTACCTTTAGGTGCTGGCACCCAGCAGAGGTTTATAGAGAATTCCAGTACTGGGAGTGGTCTGGAAATATTTTGTGTCCCACCTCCTCTCTTGGGAGAGAGACTGGAATAGTAGATAGACCCGCCTCCCTGCCAGGGCTCTGTATCCCGCTTATGTATCCTTTTCACTTGGACCAGTATATAAAGAGCTGTTTTATAAAGAGCTATTTTAGGTGTCTGAGCTTCTGAGCAGTAGAGGTTGAACAAAACTACTGCGGGTGGGACAAATCCTCAACCTTAATCTTGGCCCTTGAAGTGAGGGCTGTTTGAATACGATGTGCTGTTTATGCAAATCCCATGCAAATCAGGGCAACTGGATTAACTGAAGTGGGGGGGGGGGTTGGGGTGAGCGTGTGGAAATCGCATGCTTCCCAGCACTGAGGCCCAGCTTCAGTGAAGATGAGGGGTTTTGTTTTCTTTTTAAGATGTCATTTTCTGGTTTTGAAACTCCTGCACCAGTAGCCTCAGCCAGAACAATGTCACTGTCCTGACTTGGCTCTTTGCATCTGTGGAGCCTGTGGGTGAAAAGGGAGGTTTGTAGTAAGCTCTGTCAACAGGGCCCTCTTTTGAGTCCACCACACCTTAAAGTGGCTGGCCAAGGTTCCTGCAGGGGGTGAGTGTGGGGAAGAGGCCAGCAACAGGAAAGGCTCTCTCTAGGGACTCCGGCTTAGGCAAGATCAGGGGGTCTCACCAAAACAAGGACAGAAGCAGCAGCCCCTTTGAGGTAGGAATCCTCTGTGTGTAGGCACTGAATATCTTATTTGAAAACACAGCCAGTTGCCATTTGACATCCTTGGAGACTTGGGCTCAACCACTCAGCTTGCATATTTATGCAAAACAAAATGCAAATGAGCCCATTGAACCCTTTGTCTCTACTCTGCCAAGCTGGAATCCTGGGTTCCTGACAGTATCTTCTGTGCCTTTGTCCTCTCCTAAAGAGCTTTTTTTTTTTTTTTTTTTTTTTTTAAAGTAGGACATGGCATCCCGAAGGCTTCTTCGTGATATTCAACTCAATCATGGTGTTTACAGAGACCCTACTAAGTGCCAAGTACCACCGTGGGTTGCAAAAAACTAAAGGGAAAAAGTCAAGTGATAGTCCCTGAAGAGTTCATGAGATCTCATGAGATTTCCAGTTCCAGGTAGTCTCTTAATCATTCCTTCAACAAACAGGTTATTAGGTACCTTCTGTAAGCCTAGCTAGCAGCTCAGCACTGGGGGATCCAGTAGGAGAGGGTTCTGCCCTTATGAGCTCCCATCCTAATGGAAGAGACAGACAAATCAAGATGGTGATGTACACAGGAATGAGGCATTTACAGAGAGAGATAATGACAAATAAGAAAATAAGTAGGGGGGCCAGAGAGATGGCTCAGAGGTTAAAGGCTAGGCTTACAACCAAAAATGTAAGAAAAATAAATAGGTGATGTTGTACTATGATGGTAATATGTACAGGCCTAGGTTGGTAAGAATTAATTGTTAGATCCCATTTTTAGGGACAAAGGGCAGAAGATACTTTATTTTTTGCCTGTTATCTATACCTCACTGTTTAAGTGGTATGACGGTGCCATTAGTCAAGGAATCCCATAAACAGTGTGTGAGTGTGTGTGTGTGTGTGTGTGTGTGTGTGTTGGGAAGATGTGTATGTGTTCATGTGCATATGGAAGCCAGAGATAGTCCTGATAGTTTTGTTTTTTTGAATCAGTGTCTCTCAAAGTCCTGGGTCCTTCCAATTCAGCTAGGTTGGCTGGCCAGGGATTCATGTGTCTCATCTCTCTATAATTAGAATTATTAGTATATATTGAGGACACCAGTTTTCTCTCCCCCCTTTTTTATTTAATATTTTTTCTTATTTTACATACCCATCCCAGTTCCCTCTCCCTCCCATCCTCCCATTCCCCCCAGAAACCCCCCATCCCATCCCCCATCCACTCTCCAGGGAGGATGAGGCCTTCCATAAAGGATCATCAAAGGAGGGCACCAGTTTTCTATTTCTTCTTTTTCTGTGTGTGCATATTCACATGGATGGTGTGTGTGTGTGCTTGTGGAGATCCAAGGCTGATATCAGGAACTGCCCATCAATCTTTCCCCTTCACTGAAGCAGTATCTGTCAAACCCAGAGCTCCATGATACAGATGGTCTCAACAACCAGACTGCTATAGAGTTCCCTGTCTGCTGCAATTATAACAGGGCTGCTACACCTAGCTTCCCACTCCACCCCCAAGACAGGGCTTCTCTGTGTAATAACCCTAGCTGTTCTGGAACAAGCTCTGTAGACCAGGCTGGCCTCAAACTCACAGAGATCACCCTGTCTTTGCAGGGGTTAAAGGCGTGGACTACCACTGCCCAACTCACTTAGTGTTTTTTATGGATTCTGAGGATCCAAAGTCAGGATCCTCTTACTTGTATAGCCAATGATTTAGGCCATGGGCCATCCTCCCCCCTTTTTACATGGACTCTGAAGACAGAACCCGGAACTCAAGAGGTCAAGATGTGCAAAAGTTGAAATGCATCTTGGGAGCATGATGGGAGTTATTAAGAAATCTGGACTTGATCATTTTTCTTGAGCTCAGAGCACACACTGAGCTTGAACCAGAACCTGACATAGCCCTGGTTTGCCTCCCAGTGTTTCATGGAGCCATCAGCTCCAGTGGGGTGGGGACTTCGGAGCTCCTGGAAGAGGTGGGAAGGAACTCTTCTGTTGGCAAAGAACTGTGTGTAGATTTGACAGTTTGGGGACACCAGCAGGGTATGGCAAACCCTGGAAGCCTACTCACTGCCAATGTCCTTACCTTCTACACATCTGTCAAGCTTATGTGTCAAAGGTGGTTTTCTGGACAGGGTGGGGAAATGTGTTGTTGGGGTTTTATTTCATGAATTTATTTAATTTTACTTTTCAATTTAAATTTTTTTGTTTATTGTGGTGTGTGTCTATGTGTGTGCATTTGTGTACAGTTTATTTAGGGCACATGTTGAGGTCAGAGGATAATTTTCAGGACTCAGTTTTCTCCTTCTACCACACTGAAGCACACTCTCTTGTCTTTGCAATGTGTGCTTCGGATTAGCAAGCCTCTGAGCCTTCTGGCGTTTCTCCTGTCTCCACTTGGGATGCACGGATTCCAGATGTGTGTTACCACATCTCCGTTTTTATGTGAGTTCTCTGGTTGTCAGGGTTCCATAGCTAATGCTTTTAGCCCACTGAGCAATTCCTTGGTCCTATTTAGTTATTTTTAGTTATGTTTTAGGACGGGGTCTTGTGTATAACGTTCGCTATATAGCAGATGATCATACACTTGGGATCCTCCTGCCTCCACCTTCCAGGTGTTGGGATGATAGTTGTTTCACCACCACACCCACTTTATGCTGTACCCACTTTATGAAGTAGCCCCAGGCTTTTGCATGCTGAGTAAGCTCCTTACCTACTGAGCTTCCTTGCCAGCCTACATGAGAGATCATTATTCTCCTAATCACATGATTCTTCAGTATAAGCAAATACACACCAACAAACCAGCAAATAAAATAACACAAAGAGGAGCAGCACATGGATTTGGTTAAGAGCTTGAGTTCAATTGCCTTTGGGTAGAAGAGGGAATCTCAGCACTGTCCACTCACTATTAATCCAGCTGTTAAATTTGACTCTTCCTGTGTATGTACAGTGAGTGGATAATAGTATACTCTTCATAGAAAATGTGAGGCTTCGCTGTTTCCACGCAAGTCAAGTGACTGACAAAATACCCAGGATACAGATATCTTTCAGGAAATAGCATCTCCAATCATGTCATTTAAAACTTTTCCCAAGTTGCTTCTTCTTCTTCTTCTTCTTCTTCTTCTTCTTCTTCTTCTTCTTCTTCTTCTTCTTCTTCTTCTTCTTCTTCTTCTTCTTCTTCTCCTCCTTCTCCTTCTCCTTCTCCTTCTCCTTCTCCTTCTCCTTCTCCTTCTCCTCCTTCTTCTACTCTTTCTTCTTTTCTCACTATTATTATTATTATTATTACAATGAAATGTATTTATCCTGTGTGCCTGTGTAGGTATTGGCATGATACAGCATACATACATGTTGAGGTCAGAGGACAACAGGAGTTGGTTCTTTTCTCCCATCATATGGATCCCAGGGATTGAATTCAGGTCTTCAGGCTTGGTAGCAAGCCTGGCCTCTGAGACATCTGTTTACTTGTTACTTTAAAAAAATATATTTGTTTAGTTTTTATTGTATGTATGTGAGTACTTTGCCTGAATGTATGTATGTGTACCACATACATTTGTGGTTCCCATGGGGGCCATGAAAGGCTCTCATATCCCCTGGAACTGGAGTTACTAATAGTTTTGAACCACTGGTTGGTTGCTGGGAACTGAACCTGAACCATTTGTAAGAGCAACAAGTGCTCTTAACTATGGATGCATCTCTATATCCCCATCATGTGACCTTTTATGGGTTGAAAAGCAAATGAGTGTGGTGTGACATGTTAAACTTGCATGTGGAGCCATATCTCCCCTTCACAGATCAATCCCTCTACCACAGAGAAAAGAGGACCCTTCTCCATCAAGAACTATAGACACAACACACACATATTTCCTTCTGGTCCTTGGCCTTGGTCAGCTAGTCTGCCCTTAACACACAGCATTTTTTATCATTTTTTTGACAAACCACATGGTCTCATTTGGTGGGACTTCTCTTGGAGTTTGGGGTTAAGTCCTGGGAATGAGAACAACAAGAACCCAGAACTGGATTGAAGGGAGAGCCCCAGTGTGAACAACAGAGAGCCTTCTGCCCCTGCCCAGGAGAGCCTGGCCCTACACCCTCTGGATGGAGGTCAGGTGAACAAGAGGCAGTGAGCTGGGATGCTTTGTGGTGTATTAATAACTGTTGCAGCTGTGCAAGCAGGGGTCAAAGATCAAATCAAATTTCAAACTGTGGGGACCTCAATCTGATCACCTGCAGAGGTCAAGGAAAGGAATTTTCTTACTCTCCCTCCCCCCATAGAGCCCCGGGATTGGCTGAATTCCCAATAGGGAGTTTTGGCACTGCCTCCCAAGATCACATTACCAGCCACTGCCCAGAAGCAAGGATACATGACCTCTGGGTGAGTTGATGGGACTAGTGGGGCCCACTCTGTTGCTCCCTAGCTGAGCATCTGCCAAATAGGCAGGAATCCAGGTACTCTAGGCCTGGGGTTCCAGGTTCCAGCATGGTAAGTGTTGAAAAGGCTGCTGTGGAGTGCCCACCTTTAAGTTTAGTGTCTAAGGTAAAGACGACAACCCTTGGGCATGTTTTACTGCTTTCGCCCATGTGCTCCATCAAAAAGAAACATGAAGTTGATGAGCTAAGGGTGAGATGGGACCTCTGACTAAAGATCGGCAGGGTGACTTCAGATGGTTTATGTCCCCAGTCTTTTCCATCTGACAAGTCCAATATCCATATAAGGAGATTGATCCACGAAGCTGGCTGGGTCTATATCCAGCGCCGTGGGTCCTGGCTGAGTGTGCACTGTTAGAAACAATTCCACCTGCTTCCCATGAGCAGCCTGACATCTGAGCATAGGCGGAGAGAGGCAGGTGGCCCACATTAGCTCCGAGTGGCCCCATGAGACTTGATGTGTGTGTGAGCATGCGCACGCACGTGTGTTACATGTGTTACATGTATGAATGTGTGTGCATATGCGTGTGTGTGCACAGGTATGCATATGCAGAGGCCAGAGGGGGATGGCAGGTGTCCTCCTCTGTCGCTCTTACTGAGTTGAGGCATAGTCTCTCAATAAAGCAGAAACTTGCTGTTTTGACTAGGCTGGCTGACTAGCAAGCTCTTGGGATCTGCCTGCCTCCAGTGCTGGTGTTATGGTGTTATGGGCAAACACAGCCATAGCTGGTCTTTTTTTTTTTTTTTTTTTTAATCCTGGGTGCTGAATTCAAATCCAGACCTCTGTGAAGCTTTCTCCGTTTGCAACTTCTCTCCACCTTGCTTCTTTCTCTCCCCCATTTAATGACATCCCACACTGTGGGTACAATTAAGAAGATGTATTACAATGGTAGAAAGAGAGTCGAATAATTCCGTGATAAAAAGAGAATGGAATTTACTTCTTTGGATTTGCTAGATTGCTCTGTAAACAACATCCTCCCTCCCGAATGGTACTTCCCTGGTTTCTAGCACAGCCAAGGGTGGGTGGAATGAAACCCATCACCAAGTGAACCGAGAGGAACCAGTGAGGGTCAGCTTGGCCACTTGTGCTGTGGACGTCAATCAAACTAATGTGTTGGGGGAAGGCGGGAGGAAGTTTGTCACCCGTTTTAATATCAGAAATTCCTTTATGTGGGTGGTAACTGGGGAACAGCTGCAGGTAGCTGAGTCACTGCCCAAATCCTAGCAAAAAAAAAAAAAAAAAAATGATGAGAAGGAAAACTGCTAGCAGGGGCCCTCACCAGCAACTGAGCAACCTTCTCAAGCTGGAAGCCAGCAAGTCACACTGGGCGAGCGAGCGGAGTTGGTGGGGGTGGGGGGTTTTGGAGTGGCGAAGGGTTGGGGAGAGTGTTTTTTAAAAGCTGAGTTCTGAAGCTTGTACATATTTAATAGGATTAGAACACACCAGTTAGAGGCTGAAAATTCTCAACCTGCCTAGTTAAACAGCTTGTCTACACACACACACACACACACACACACACACACACACACACACACACACACACACGCATGCATGCCTGCTTCTTTCTCTTTGGTCCGCTATCTCTTGTCTATCATTCCCTTCCCTGTGTGTGATGTGGTGTCATGTGGTGTGGTGTGGTGTGCTCGTGTATGTGTGTGTGTGTGTGTGTGTGTGTGTGTGTGTGTGTTGGGGAGGAGGGTTGAAAGAGTGGGAGAGGGAGGAATGGAGGGAGGGAGCAGAGAGACACCAGGGTTTCTGCAAGGGGTAGTAAGGTTAGGGTAGAGGGTAGCACCTAGCTCCGAGCCCCTTCATGCTTCTCTGCAGCCTGGGGCTCTAAACCTGTCCTCTTTGAGCCTCAGCTGAGGGCATTAACACACCCAGTTTGTCAACAGTGCTTCGGTGCTGTGTCCCTGTTTGATTTGGCCCAGGCTGGTCCACCCACTGGCCTGGTCAGCCCTCGGTGGGAGAAGTATTTATTCTTCACACAGGGTGAGTAGACCCTGCCTGGCCTCAGGGTCTATTTAGGTCCTTGGCTGAAAGTGTCTTAGAGGTCTGGGGTTTTCGTATAGTGAGTGTTGGAAAGGGGTAAGGCAATCTGGAATATTCTTTTTCCAAATATGGATCCTTATTTGTTTGCCTGGCAACTTTAGCCCAAAGATGAAGAAGGCCACCTTCCTCCGGACGCACAGTCTGCTGGAAGGAAGGCGCTCCGACTAGAGGGAGCCTGGATTGCCCTGGCTTCGGGTCCTGAGCTAAGTCACTGAATGACTGCAGATGGGACCTCTCACCTCCCGAGTTCTCTTGCTTCCTCATTTCCATCTAGAGGCTACAGGTCAGTCGAACCTTTCCTACGACAAACGTCCAACGCTGAAATGAGAAACCAACCCCAGTGCTTAGGTAGCTTTTGGCCCAAGGCATTATGCAAATGAAGGTCAGGGATTACCAAGGCAACTATGCTACAAGACTGAGAACCTGGTAGGCGCTTCTGCTTGGTTGCCCATCCTTGTCTTACCCCCTGAACCACCTTTAGCTTGGTTCTTCGCCACATCCTATGAAGCACCCTTACCACGGAGTGAGGTCAAGTGCTCTGGAAAGATTGGCTGCCAAGATTAAGGCCCGTCCTCCTGAGTCATTTACTTTTTCTGGACTTTGTGTGTGTGTACATGTTCACATGTGTGCAGGTGCATATGTGGAGAGGGTACATCCACACATGTATGCCTGTACCTGTGGAGCCTGGGGACAAGTTCTATATCATTCCTCAAGTGTTATTCATCCACTTTTTTTTTTGTTTTGTTTTTTTATTTTTGTTTTTGAGACGTTATTCCATTGTCTTAGAGCTGGGTGGTGAGGCCATTGGGTTCACCAGTGAGTCCAGTGGGCCTTGCCAATCAGTGCTGGCCTTTGTTGTCCATTGTGACAGGTTCTTATGTACCCAAGGTTAGCCTTGAACTCATGATTCTCCTGCCTGCACCTCCTGAGTCCTGGGACAGCAGGTGTGTACCATTATGTTCGGCCATACCAACTTTAACTTCCTCTTCCAGTGTGGGTTCCAAGACTGAATTCGGGTTCTTATGTTCCCTAGACAAACTCATCACACAACATAGTCCTTTCCTCCTCACAGGAACCATCCCCTTCCTGTTCTATGTTGAAAGGGAAGCCAGCATGTTCAGAAAAACAACAGCCTACCCATGACTTTATCCCCAAAAGTTAGGCAAAGATCAAGAACCCACTTTCAAATTCTGATCATCATTTATTAGCTGTCGCACTTAATAATGTTAAATGGTGAAAAGAAGTGAACCCCTTTAACCATTAGCCTTTTCACTCTAGAAATGTTTTTTTTTTTTTTTAATGGAGGTGGGACCACATGGGAAACCCCACCATATGCCACCTACTTTGTAAACAGGTACATATCTCCTATGCCTGAAACAGAGCTGTAGCCATGGTTATTAATAGTATACTAATAGTCCAGTGAACTGTTCCTGTGGTCCAGGCACTGTGGTTAGCATTGTCCATGATTCACTCCTCAGCCTGGCAGCTTGCTAAGCTGGAGGACCATCCTTCCTGGGTTAGGCAACATATTCCCAAATCCTCCTTCCCAAACTGACACCCAGGCCCCAGGCATGAGCTAGATGAGGTCTCTTCCAGGCCTTAGGCAGCCTATACTTCACTTCTAAAAGGTTTCTTGAAGCCCAGGATGGGCGGAGCTCCAGCCCCCAAGTCTGGGGCCATACTGGGTGGGTGGGGGGGGGGATGGGTGTGGGTGTGGGCTCAGGAATCCAGGGAAGCAGAGTCCATTCCAACAGCTCTGGGGAGCCCAGAGTGAACAGTGTGTGTCCTGCTTGCTGCTGTGTAAACATGGTAACTAAATCCACTGATGGCTTCCAGGGCCCACCAGATGGCAACAAGGACAGGGTGATGTGGTTTCTGTTGCCTCCCCGCCCTGCTTGTTTTCATTTGCACCTCATGCCCGGGGGTAGGACACAGTCTGAGCTGCTCAGGAAACTCTGGGATGATCCAAAAGCTGGGTAGATTTGCCTCTGCCCACACAGCGTCCTTCAGGGCTTTGCTCAATGTCACCCAGGGCTGTCTCCACTGTCCCATCTTCTATCCTCCATGGCACTTACTGCCTGGCAGCCACGCATTTCATCCCTTCTTTCGTGGCTTTGAAAACTCTGAACTGTAAAATGAGCTGTCAGCTTGTAAACTTTTGTTTTTTTTTTAAATCTTGTCAGACATTGCTGTTTCTCGGGACCTTCAGCAGAGTGAACGTGTCTATTACGTCTTTATTAATTTCTCAGTATTGATTTTTATACTTTTTTAATTGTGTGTAGGTATGTGTGCCTGCGTGTGAGCATATGTGTGTGTATTTGTTCAGGTGCCTGAAAAGGACACAGTTATTGGGTTCCTTAGAGCCAAACTTATAGGTGCTTTGGAGTTACCTCCCATGGGTCCTGGGAACCAAACTCAGGTCCTCTGGGAGAGCCGAAAGTGCTTTGAAACGCTGAGCCATCTCTCTAGCCCCTTCCTCTATTACCTTTTAAGACAGGATCTTATGTAGTCCGGGTTGGCCTCAAAGTCTGTGTGTAGCCAAGGATGACCTTGAGCTTCTGATCCTGTTCTACTTCTGGTTTTGTAAGTGCAGGAGAGGAGACTATGTAACTTGAGTTATGCAGTATCTTGGATCGAACCCTGAGCTTCATGTGTGCTACACAAGCACTCTACCCGGTGAAGTGCATCTCCAGGCCCTCAGTGTTTTTGAACGAAAATATGCCCGTCTAGGACAAGCTGAAGCATTAAAGTTGGGTCCCATGGGTGTATTTCCCAGTATTTGGAGGATATCAATTGTTCTATTGTCCAGAATTTTCTGGATCTGGACTACTCTGTTCAAAATAGAGATAGCTCTTCACATGAGAGCTTTTTGATGGAGAAAGTTTTTGCTTAAGTACAAAGACCTATAAATACCCTAGAACCTTTACAGGGGCACAGCCACCCCATTTATAGAAGGAGACCCAGTCTCCTTCTATAAGTCATTTATCAAGAGTCAATCTACCCAGGAAGAAGTGACATTATAAGGTGAATGTTTCTGGCCTGGCAGGTCCCCAAGCCCTTGAGCCCCAAATAAACACACAGACGCTATATGAATTATGAAACTGATGGCCGATGACTAGGGCTTCTTACTGGCTAGCTCTGTCTTAATTATTAACCCATTTCTATCAGTCTATGTATTGCCACAAGGCTGTGGCTTACCCAATAATGCCTGGCATGGTGTTACTCCTCCTCTCCTAGTCCCACTTATCTTGGTGCCTCATTGGCCATTGGCCCAACAGTGTTTTATTCATCAGCCAATAAGAGAAACATATGCAAAAGCACATCCCCAACATGACATCATCTGTTGCTAAAAGTGGTCATAGAGTGTTTCCCCTGACACATCAGCTCATCTCCCCTCCTGCCCATCTCTCACTCTTACCAGAGAACAGAGCTGCTGATGCCTCTGGCCTTGTCCTCCTTTGGACAAAGTTCGGCTGGAAGCCCCCTTTCCAGCCTCTTCCCCTTTTCAATATTTTCAGAGAGGGGAAGGAGGAGGAGAAGGGAGGACAGGAGAGAAAGAGGAGAAGGAGACCCGTCTGGCTTTCTTTTATTTTAAACGTTCTTATTTATTTGTTTATTTTATCTGTATGAGTGCTTTGCTTCCATCCACACCAGAAGAGGGCAGCAGATCTTGTTCCAGATGGTTGTGAGCCACCATATGGTTGCTGGGATTTGAACTCAGGCCCTTTGGAAGAGCAGCCAGTGCTCTTAACCACTGAACCATTTCTCCAGCCCTCCCTCCCAGTCTGGTTTTCTAAACAGTAGTCAATAGTAAAACACCTGCCGTGCTTCTGAAGAGAGAACACAGGATGGCCAGCTCTCAGCCTGTTTGCCTTTATTCTCATTTCTGCCCTGGCCGAAATGCTAGTCCATTGCTGGAAGCCTGAACTCGTTCTGAGCCTTCTCATGGCTGACATTCACATATCAGTGTCTTTCTCATATGTGGCATGTGCAGCAGGGAGCTGTGACTTGGGACACAGCATGCAGGGGGCTCTCTGCATTGAAGAATGAAGATTTCACTTCAACTTGAAGAGCATGCCCTCTGTGGAAGAAACTGGACCCATGACCTTCACAATGGCCTCCAGGGCCTCCTGCCTCCAGGAACCAGTCTTGCCTACTTCTCTGACTCAATATTGTCCCTTCCCGTGGCATCTCAGCTTGGTCGGCTTCAGAAGTCTGACAATTGCCTATCTTCCTGATGACGTGGTGGTAGCAGGTTCTACTAGTTAGAGTCTGGATGACCTATTCATTTTTCTTTAGTTTTTTCCTTTTGGAGATAGGTTCCTATGTGGCCCAAGCTGGCACTGAACTCAGCCAACGTAGTTAAGGATAACAGTGAACTCTTCACCTTGCTTCTACCCTAAAAGTGCACCATCACCGTGCCCCGTTTGTACAGTGCTGGGAATCGAACCCAGGGCTTCAAGTGTGATCCATTCACACTAGGCTCAGTGAGCCACACCCCCAACTGCTTGCTCATTCTTTATAGTAACAAATGGAAGTGTGAGAGTGAACAATGTAACTTGGAAAACTTTCTAGCTCTCTTAGTTCAGCAATTCGGCCATTCAAGCTAGGATTCAAAGAAAGGAAAGTTTATTCCAATAAACTGTCCAGGATAGAAAGGGTTAGAACTGCCTGTCATAACGCATGCTAGCTCCCCGGCAACCCAAAGGACAGCATCCTGTTTAGGCTTGGTGACTGTGGATCTTGCACTGGTGGTGTGCATCTGAAGCCTTCCTAATATTAGTGGAACTGAGCAGAGCTTCCCACCTTCATGGACAACAAAGGTGTCCCCATTTGCAAAAGCAAGACATGCATTTTAAAAAGCCCGTCCTTCTCAACACATGCCAGTCACTGAAAAAAATAAAACAGGCAACTCACCTACCACCAACTCTGCAAAATGAAAATTGCGATGAGCACTTGCCACCAGGAGGATGGTGTTCAATAGCATATGAATTTTCTCCTAGTGAGGGGGCTGCTCTCCTGCAGAGAGGGTCTGAGTCTAGAAAAGGCTGGAAAGGCTGTTGCTGTGCCTCCAGAGAGAGTCAAGGCCTGGGTTTATAGCCCTGTAAAGCCCTCCTTATCGACATGCACTTCCTCTCGGCAACTTTCATCTTTTTACGTTATTTGCCTTGCAACTTTTTAAGCCTGAAAGGACCTTGGAGTTGGAAATAAATTCTTCAAAAGATAGGACACGTTTGAATTTGAACTAGACAAACAGAGCAAAGGTAACTTGTGGAAGAACCAACCTGGGTCAGCCAGGGCCTGTGGGCTGGGAGGGGTCCATCAAAGTTTCTTTAGAGATTATTAGCAAATGCTGGATGTGCTTAGGTTCCAGAATCTTGTGTCTTACCTTCAGCTCCTGCTTCGAGCTGTATTTAGGTCCTTAGGGCTGTTATATGAGCAAGTACACTCTCCCCCTGAATATGTATGCCCCTGTGTATGGGGTCCAGAGGTCAGTGTTAGGCTTTTAATGACTCATTATTTTTGAGACAGACTCTCTCACTGATTAGACTGGCTAGCCCCAGGGATCTGCCTGTCTCCATCTCCCTAGAAGTGGGATTACAGATGCACCCCGATGTGCCTGGCTTTTTACATGAGTGCTGGGGAGCCAAAGTTGGGCCCTGATCTTGGTGTGGCTAGCTCATTCCTGACCAAGGCAAGACCCCAGGCGGCCCAGTTGGTGCTATTTTGTGTCAACAGAATCTACCCACTATAAATGGTCCAGTTAGCTATAAGCACCTTTTATAGGAGTCAGGGCTCCAACTGTGAGCGCTTGCCTAGCAGTGATGGGAGGGATGGGGGTGAGGGCATCTGACAACCAGGCAGAGAGGTTGTGGTCTGCTGAGCTGCAGAGCCATCTACACTGGAAGTCCAGCTCCCCCCAACTCCCACCCCTCCAACCCGCCCCCCCCCAAGTGCCATCCCTTCACCTGTGGAAGTGCTTTGTGCAGGGCTTCAGGTTTAGTGTCTTTGAAACAGGGACAGCTGGATGGGAGGAAGTAGCCCACTCTTCCTGTGAGATGCCACCGACTGCGGTGTTGCTGACCCCATGCCCAGGGCTGGAGAGAGCAGAGCGCCTTCACTCTTTTGTGTAAGTTGCCTCATATACAAGATCCTTTGTGAAAAAACAGCCCATGTCCCTCTTTACAGAGGTGTGGCGATGATGGTAGATGCAAAGGTGTGTGTGTGTGTGGCCCTCATAAATAGTGTCTGTGCTGTGTATATATAAACTTTATTCAGCCCAGCTGGGGCTAGAAGGCAGGGCTTTGAGGGCCAGCATCCAAGCACACATACTAGGTTTGCATCCTGCTGAAATACACCAGTTCTACACATAGGCTTAAGATGGGCACTTAGGCAAAGAGAGGTATGGGTTTGCTGAACGGTCAGAAACTTCTTGCTTCTGCTCCTTCCTGTGGTGCCCCCACCCCACCCCCTGCCGCCCACCTTCTACCTACCTTGGCTCGTCACACTGTGAACCCAGAGCACAGAACATCTGACCTGACCCTTGTTTACTGCCGCTGAACTGCAACTGTGGCCTCCGAGAAGCCAGAAGGCCTGAATTAAAGGCTGTTACCGAAGCCAGAAGGTTGCAATCAGGAGTCGGCTGGTGAGGCTACGGGTCAGCAACAGGGTCACCCCTGACTTATTTCCATGTCCGCCTGTCCTGTCAGGAGGTCTGAGAGGCCCTGAAAGCAAACAGAGCGGAGGGTTCCAATCTGAAACAATTTGTGACCTTCTCTGGGGCTAGAGAATTCGTGACATCAGCCCCTCCCGCGGTTCCCCCGAGGATGCCAAAAGCAGAAGAATCCAGATCCATGTGTCTCTGGGTTCTCTCACTTTCTGTGTGTGTCCGCATGCCAATCTGTGAGAAGCATTTGTGTCCCCATGTGAGCCTTCAACACTAGAGGGAAGTGAGATTTCAAAGGGTACAAAAGCCTGTACACGTCTTGGGTGTGGTGCTGAGGGACTCACACAGAAGTTCTTCCTGCTCCGTCTCTGTGTCCCTTGCTCTTTTGTTGGGAGGCTTGAAGGAGCCATCTTGAGTAGCGTGGCTAATGTACAAGCAGATCAGCCTGCCTCCCTGTCACTCGGCTGACTTGACCAATCAATCACCATCAGATGTGATCAGGATAGGAGGGCCAGGAAGGAGAGCTTGTTTGGAAGCTGTCTTGACGGGGACGAAGGGGAGACAGCCATTGTCCCCATGTCTATTTTTCCCTCTGTTGCCATCTCACTGCCCCTGCTTGGCTGTTTCATGCTTGGTGGCATTCTTTGACAGTAGACTCTCTTGTGACTGTGGGGTCCCTTTAAGAATGAAAGGTCCCTGCTAGTACTAGGAGCCTCTCCTGGATCTTTGGAAGCTGTTGCTCTGTACTTTTAACATGCATGGTACCTCACCTATTGACTTCATAGAATGGGTTGATTTACATATTCTTTGCATGTGATTTGCATCACATTAGGTCATTCCTCCTTCCAATGAATATTTATCGGCAGTCACATACCATGGAAGATGCTATATAATGTGAATTGCCGAATAGGATGCAAAATCCCGTATGCCCAACGTTTGTTGCTTTTCACTCTCAGCCTCTAGCCTTTCTCCAGGGTGCTAATCCATGGCTCCACCTCCTTTTTTCTTTTTCTTTCTCTCTTTCTTTCTTTCTTTCTTTTTTTTTTTTTTTTTGACAATTTCTTAATAAAAGATGGTCTTGAGATAATCACTGGTTCAGCTTCTTGAAGTGTAGCTCAGCCTGGAACATGTACCTGAGAAATCAGAAACACTGGTCCTTTAAGTCAGTTTCCCAGTAGCACTATGGACTTATTTGGGCCTTTCCTTTTAGGTCCACCAAGAGCCCAGTGTCTGGCTTTCATGAGCAGCAGAAAGAACCTGGACTTCTAAGAAGACACAGTAGAACCATGGCTCTTAGGGGAAATGTTCCAAACATTATTACCATACAGCTCCCCCCAGCCTCGGCCAACTTCAAGTACGACCTGAAGCGACATTCAATTTAATGAAGTGTGTATTTTCCAAATTCCGTTTTGTTCAAGGGCCGAGTTGGCTGAAGAAGAGGATGAGTGGGAAAGCATGCCTGCAGGAGCTCATGGTGTGTCTTCTTCATCCTCATGCTGCCGTCCTCCATTCATTTGACGGTGCCTCCCCTCCCGGGGGCTGTGTCGGGCCTGTGAGCTTGTGTAATGCCTGTGTCTGGTTGCCTCAGAGGATCCCCTTCTGGCATAACATGGACTCTGTAGGAAATGAAGCCATTGTAGAAATCAGAATGGTTTTGATCATTCTTCTACAACAAATCCACTCAAGATGATCTATTGCATGGTTCAAAAGGATGAATGGCAAGCCCTCTCCCAAATGGCAATGCAAAAGTCTGGTTCCTTCCATCTTCTCATTACTCCATCTTACAGTCTTTGCCCTCCAGCCACAAGAACAGGAATGTGCAAGATACTTCACTAGTCTACTGCAAGGCGTTGGATGTCACTTCAGTCCATGTTCCAGGACCAAGTAACAGCAGAGTACAGTTGGAAGGAAGACTGGGTACTGTGCATAGGTATGACCACTCGTCTACATACCTCACTGTGGGCTCCAGAGCAGTCATCTGTGCTCCTATAGCCTTTCCTCCTCCTCTGAAATATCCCCCAGCCTGTAGAATTCCTGGGAGATGGCTAACATTGTAACGAACTTCACAGACTCTAGAATCACTAGGAGACAAACCTGTGGGCATGACCATGAGCGAGTTTCTAGACTAGGTAAGTCCAGGTGGAAGATGCACTCTAAACATGGGTAGCACCGTTCCATGGGCCAGAATCCTGTACAGCACAAAAAAGACAATGAAAGCCATGAGTGTTCATATTTTTCTGCTTCCTGACTGTATGTATAATATGACCAGTTGCCTCAAGCTCCTGGCCCTGCGGTGAATTCCCCACTATCACAAGTTGTCTCCCCACAAACTGTGAGCCCAAATGAACATTCCCTGGGTTGATTTTGTGAGGTACTTTCTCACAGTATTTTTTCTCTCATGAGAAACACAACTCGTTTATCTTGATCTTGTGGGGCTCAAAGGGAATCTACTTCTAAAGATACCTATTAGCACAATGGCAGGCATAGAAGGGAGCCACAGGAGTGCTCCCTACTCATCCTCTCTACTAATTTCTTCTTAGGCACCTAGGGAAAGGCTAGGCAACATGGGCCACAGATGGTTTCAATTGGATAAACCAGAATATGCAAAGATTGCTTGCTTGTCTTCTCAAGACAAATTAGTACCATGTCACTGTTTGAAAAGAACAGGTCCCTCCTAGGCCTTTCTGAGTCCTTCCTGATGTTTTGTGTCTGGGTCACAAGAACAAAGGACACTGACCGTGAGCACTAGGGTGCTGAATTTTAAAGCTGTAGCAGTTGACTGGGTGTTTATAGCAGTTGACCCAATATCTCTCGTGAGATACACACACACACACACACACACACACACACACACACACACAGAGAGAGAGAGAGAGAGAGAGAGAGAGAGAGAGAGAGGGAGGATTAGAAACCCAGTGCCAGGAGCTGACTCAGTGAGTCTTTGTTTGTTGGGGAAGTTGGAGGTGGGTGGAGGTTGTGTGTACAGATGGGCTCTCTCTGACTCAAGTCTCTAAGGTGTTGACATCCAGGACTTTGGGAAGTGCTGTTTAGAGAGATTTGGCTGATGCCTGGATTGCACACTTACAGACAGAACATGGCAGAAACATCATTCAGAAGGGCAGTCTCTGGCCTTCTCTGCCTTCATCTCCTCAGGCTCACGTTGTTACCTTTGCTTGCTGGTACTTAACATATTTTTCTCTGCGACCCTTTGACATTTTAGGGTTGTTGGTTTGAAATGATTTGAGATCCAATTAAAGCAATTTCTGAAATTAGTGTAGGTCCCAAACCTAAGAAATCAAATTGCAGTTATAAAGAGTTATGTTAGAAATACTGTGAGCAGACTGTCAAGATGCCTTAGCAGGCAAAGGTGCTTGCTGCCAAGGCCAACATCCTGAGTTCTGTCCCCAGAACACACTTAGGAGACCAAGAGACCAACCCTTGGAAATTCTCCCCTGATCTCTACATATGCCCTGTGATACACAGACACATGGGCACAAACACACACACTAAATAAATAAACGTATCAAAAATAAAAAATAGAGACATATTGTGAGCTACAAATAATGCAAATTGATTGGTGGTGGTTTTACAATTTAATTGTTGGGGGCTAGGGAGATGACTCAGTGGTTAAGAGCACTGGCTGTTCCTCCAGAGGATCTAAGTTAGGATCTTAGCCCCCATATCATAAGGGCTTTGAACTGCTGCCAACTACAGGTCCAAGAAATCTGATGCCCTCTTCTGGCATCTGAAGACACCTGCACACACATGGGGCACTCAACCCCTACATACACACACACACACACACACACACACACACAAATCATTTTAAAAAAGTGTCTTGTGAGAGCTGGGCCTGGGGGTACATGCCTTAAATTCAGCACTCAGGAGGCAGAGGCAGGAGGATCTCCGAGTTTAAGGTCACCCTGTCCAGGATAGCCAGGGCTACACAGAGAAATAAATAAATAAATAAATAAATAAATAAATAAATAAATAAAAATAAAAAGTCTTACAAGAAAGAAGGCATTTGGTTGTACAGGGCTGGCTTGGCACAGGATGATCCCCAAACACCCATGTACCTCCTACTTCTCTATACCTCCTTCCTCAGCTACTTGATGACTTTTCATCCTCCTGGATACAAAACAGCTTCAGGCATCACATCAGAACTCCAGGCAAGAAGAGTCAAGAGCTATACAGTACCCACTGTTTATCTGTCCATTTTACCAGGACAGCAAAAGTCCATTACAAAACAGACTGGGAAAGAACCTGCAATAATCTTCAAATACGACCTAGCTTTGGTTTCAAATTTGGAGTTTGTTTACCCACTCCCCTTTCTTTGGCATGGCTGAAAGATGGAGGAGACGACCAAAGACAAGAGAGAAGTATGCCGGTCTATTTCGACCAATCTCCTGTCTGGTTACAACCAACAGCTGTGCCTTGAAAGTCATCCATGTTGGGCTTGCCTGATTTCCAGTGCAGGTCCCGGGACCGATCAGATCATTTCAGAATCAGGGGCTGAGGTTACAATGCCAAGGACAGGTGTAGGTGGCTGGAAGGTCAGTCTGCCTAATAAATGATTTTAGGGCAGCAAAAAAGTGAAATCAGTTTTCTGTGTAGAAATCAAAGTTGACCTCATTGTCTATGGCTCGACACAGTGCTTGGATAGGGGATTTCCACACCTGCTTTAACAGGTATGCATAACCACGGTGTAGGGGAGGGTAAGTGGGCACACAGTTTCACCCCTATACAAGAAGACTCACACTTAGGAGTACTGGCCAATGTGGATGAGACTTTAGGTTTTAGTTTTTAAGAGAAAGAGAGACTATGAAGTTGGGTGGGTAGGAAGATAGGGAAGAATCTGGGAGGAGCTGGGGGGGGTATGATCAAAATAAATGGACAGAATCCTCAAAGAATAAATAAAAATCTTTTTTTTTTTAAAAAAAAATCTATCTTTGGGCATTGCTTCATGCATCTGCCTATTAAAACATTAATTATTCTTCATCCTGTACTCTGTGATAGTTCTTAAAGAATTATTCAATGATACCCCAAACAACTCTATTTTTTTTTTAAACAAGAATTTTTATTTTGTAATGTCCATGGCTCATATCCAAGACTAAGGCTTATGGTAGACATTGCTAGTCACCAGGAATACTTCCCATTCCTAAGGCAGACATTGCTAATCAACCACAGATGATCTTACTCTGGTTTATGACTTCATCATTTACATAAATTGCATTAGGAATCAACCACCAGCCCAGTATGGTTACTTGCTGAGTTGCAGTCAAAGCTATGTGTTATATGTTTGTCAGCAAAATCTCTCAGCTTTATTGAACTGGATCTTAAAACTAAGACAGGATTTCATTTACTCAATTAAATTCTGCTTACTGTTTTGTAAGATGAGGAACTTCCATTCGAATATATTTTACTCCCCACATTAACAAAATATGTCTGGGAAGCCATGGGTCGACAAACTGTGTGGTACCTTCTTGAGCCAGTTGGGGCTGCCTTGAGATGCACTCTGCTTCAGACTGAGTGGCCTAGGGATTGCCCTCACTAGGGCAATAAGAATGAAGAAATGACAGACAGGTGTGCAGAAAAGCGAGGATTTGATAGAGGCCAAGTACTTTGATGGAGACATAACAGTAACCTGGAAACTCAGTGTCTAGATATGATGGAGGTGGTTGGCTAATCTGGGTGGGGTAGGATAGGAGCATCTCTGTAGAGGAGCAGTCTGTGGCTTACACTGTCTCTGCTTACACTGTCAGCATCTGTATTTGAAAAGAGGAAGGCCTTGCCATTCCCATGGGTCTGAGGCATTAGGAATTCTTGGTATGGCTGTGCTCATGTCAATAACAGACATTCACAAAGGACTTCATCCACTCTTTTCCACAGCACCCTAATTGCCCTATAGAAAAACATGATGAAGTTCTATCCAAGGAGTTCCTCAGAATGGAAATAGCTAGTGACAAAGAACGTATGTCTTCTCTTTTCAGGGACATTAACTGTTCTTTCTAAAGCCAGGGCTACCTACTGGTGGGCGCAATGTCTTATGTAGAGGAAACTCACCCAGGAATTACTGCTGGTGGCATCTCTTCTTTCCCATGGGGTGTGGGTGACAAACGCCTCACCTGGGGATTTGATCCCCATGAAGCCCAGATATAGAGGCCTAGAAGACTAATCAAATGGAATCAGGATGGAGAAATCTGAGAATTCCAAGCCTTTAGACTAGGTAATAAGAGTAGAGAAGAGCTGAATTTGCAGGACTCTGGTCAGAAGGAATGGTAGCCTGTTGGTGGTCAAAGGTCACCAGATAATTGAAGAGCAGTCAATGTAGAGCCAATTAAAACATAACATAGCCACTAGCAAATGCCACAACCAGTTATAGGCCCACCTGTCCTCTCTCAGATTATTTTTAAGTCTCCTCCCTTCCTCACCTGGGTTGCTGAGAGGAAAGCTAGTTTTCCAACAGGGTGAGCAATGGGGTGGCTGAAATTTGCATACCTTTGGTTAGCACGCATCTCATTTGCAAGTTACCGTTACTCTTTGACAGAGAGACCTTGCATTCTGCAGTGTGAGCATGCAGCTGCTTTGTTCTGTAGGATGTCTAGTTATCCCTACAGATCAATACTGGAGCAGTAGTTGGTAATCATAGGCTTCTTGTTCTTGCCAGCACTGTGCTAAGAGCATTGCATGAGAATAGTTAAGTCCTTTAAGACAAAGGCTACTGTTAACCCTCCTCTGTTTGTAGCTGAGAAAACACAATCCAGAGATAACAAATGACTTGCCTCAGGTCACAGGATATACAGTGGAATCTGGATTTGAACCCAAGTTACATGCTTTCAAAGTCAGTAACCAGAGTCCACTACGTTACTATCTCTTTTGCCTGTTAAGTACACTCAGTGGTTTTGAGACAGTCTCATGTAGCTCAGGCTGGCTTTGTACTTGCTATGTAGCCCAGGAGGACATTGAACTCCTTGAGACTATAAGAGTACGTACGATGCCATCCCTGGTAAGGACAATAATTATTACCTAACATCTGTATATCTTGAATGAGGGTAAAGAGACACCTACCACTCACCCAACAGCAAGGCTGATTCTAGGTATCAATCCCTTAGTTTGATTTTTGGTCACCCTGGAGACTATTCCAAGTGCTAAAGGCAGCAGTCTCTGGGTCATTTTATTATTATTTTTTTCCAACTCATTTTAAAGATCTTTAGTGTGTGTATGTGTCAGGGGAGGGGGTTCCCTTGGAAGTCAGAGCCTCTGTCACTGGAGTTGCAGAAGGTTATGAGCTGCTTGACATGTGTGTGTGTTGGGAAATGGACCCCAGTCCGCCTCAAGAGCAGCAAGTGCCCTTAACCACCGAGCCATCTCTCCAGTGCCCCTCCGCTCATTTTCGTGGACGTCTTAGTGGTCCTTCTACTTCCTGACCATGTCCGATGTGCCAACATTCCGAGGGAGCAAAGCCTTTAGCTGGGGAGTCACAGTTGCTGTTTTCAACTTCCTTTGATCCTGTTTTGTGGTTGGCTTGGCTAGAGTCCACATCTGTCACCAACGGGCTGTCAGGAGGCTGTGCCTCAGAGCCCGGATCATATTTGACCTCTACACACCCAGGTCTGAAACCTCTGTTTCTTTTCAGTTCTTGGGAGTTCACTTTGTTCAGCATTTGTCTTCTTGCTCCCTGTTTCTCATCCCTGTGTCTCCCACCCCCAATAATCCTTCAGCCTCAGGAAGGACCCTGGTCTGGTAAAGTGTCTGCACCACATATGTTGCCTTCTAATCCTTCCTGTGTTTGCTGTAGGTATGGCGGTTCTCCAAGACAAATTACCAGTGTTGTGGAGGAGGTCATGCGGTGTCATTCTGGTGGGGGATGGGAAGGGAGATGGCTCTCAGGACACACTTCTACACCTCCCCACCCCCCTCTCTACCTCTTGGCCTGATTGGTGCTTGGTTGAGGCTGAAATGCCCCACCCTGAGCCCTCAAGCTGGGACCTGGCAGAAGGGAGAGGAAGAGAGGAGTTTAACCCACTGGTCCTGTCATTTGATGAAGGCAAAACTCATATGGGGCAGGCCTCAGGCAACAGATGTTGGTGGAGGATCTGCCAAAACTGTGTGGAGGGCAAGGGAGTGATGCATGTGTTACTTGACACGGGAGGATTAGGGAGACCATGAGGAAGCATGTCTCGTCCCTTCATGCCGTGACACCTCGGAGAAGTGAATTATGAGAGCAGAAGAGCACAGTCCACGCACAGACAGGGTATAGGCTAAGGTCAGGCAGCTTGAATGAGGCCTTTGCTTTCCTCTTCCCCACCAACCACAACCCCCACTCCCCTGCTGGGCCGATTGGCAGGCGTGGTGAGAAGTATTGTGCGAGCTGCAAAATCAAAAGCAGGCTTCCTATGATGGAATAGCTGCCTTCGGGTTGTCTTCCCTTGTTCTGCCCAGTATTAGCCTTCCCCGCCCATCACTGCATTGATAAGGATTGTGATGTGATGCCCAGTCTTTTTCCTGGACTTTGCAAATGAAGTCGTATGGAAGTCGGCCAATGGGTCCAACCATCTGTCTTTGTTGATGGCACAAGGGAGTCTTTAGGAAAAATGAACACTATTCAACAGGCTCAGGTCCTCAAAGGGAACAGGCAATGGGACCATGGAAATCTAAGACCAGGCTCAATGAGAACCAGGCAACAAGTGGGAAAGAAATGGGCTGAATTCCATCTCTCCTTTCTTTCCCTTTGTGTTAGGTCTGTTTGGTCTCTGAACTCTCCTGAGGTTGGAGCAAAGCAGGAGCTCCAAGCCCTTGTCTGCATTCCTCTGTCTCTGAAACGGTGTAGGGGGAGCAGAGGGTGTTGAGGGAAGAAAGGAAAGAACAAAGAAGGCTAGCCTTGGGTACTTTGGGAAACAATCCCTCCTGGGGAGGGGGAAAGGCAAACCAATCAGTGTCCATTGCTAAATCCAGTGAAGTCATGGATACATTCCAGGCTGGGGGATTCTGGATGGAAAGAAAGGGCAGGACTCACCCAACCAAGTGAACCATGCCTCTTAGATAGATCATGGTTGACTTCCATAATTCTAACTTATTGCTAGTGGAGATCCAGGGGGAAGTTGTTAGATTTTTCATTGCTATGACAAAACACCTGAGAAAAACAGAGAAAGAGAAAGACATTAGTTTGGTTTATTGTGTCAAAAGTTTTCAGTCCATGGTAGGCTGCCTCTATGGTTTCTAGGGCATGAAGAAGGAGGTCATGAAAGATGGGCATGGCAGAGCAAAACTACTCACCTCATTAGGGCTAGGGACCAGAGGATGCTCACGATATTGGGGTTCCCCCTTCATCTTCCATTCCACCTCAGTCTGTTGGGGGTGTTACTCCCTACATTTGGAGCACCGCATGCCAGTTAACTCTGGGAATATCCTCATGAACATACCCAGCAGTGTGCCGTAGCAGTCTCTTCGATGTCTCTCAATGGTCAAGTTTAAGATCAGCACTATCCACCACAGAGAGGGAGGGAGGAGGGAGGAGAAAGACCAAGAAGAGGAAGAACTGGAAAAAGCAGACAGCTTGTAGAGAGAACCTGACAGTGGAAATAGATGGAGAAAGGGGTTGAGAAGATGACAGCCATTGGGTAAGGAGGAAGAGGGGCAGGGCATGATGGAGAATCAATGCCAAGGCGGGATGCTGCCCCGGTAACATCTTCCTCTCGTGTTGATTTTCTTACACTGTCTCCCAGACCTAACATTTCCAGCTGCAGCTGGACAGTTTTTAGACACTGAAGGGAGCATTTCACTCAGATGGAAGAACCTCTAAGAGTTCAGATATTTCCCCATGCTTTTCCTCCTACCTTGTTAGAAATCTGACCAATGGTTTGTACTAACCTTCAGGCTGCATAGGAGATCTTAAGCATGGAAAGCATAGTTTTAGAAGAACGGTGTCAAAACCTGCACACAATAGGACTGAGCAGGGTGGTTATTTCATGGCTTGGCACTATTGACGGGATCCTCCCCCAAAGATTTCGATTCCATTAGATTGCAAAGGTGTTCTAGAAATTGCTATGAAACTGTAAAGACAATTCTAGATGTGTTCGTTTTCCATAACAAAGCATACCAAGGCTATGTAGGCAGTTTAAACAGCAGAGATTTATTTTTCTTAGTTTCCAAGTCTGGACACCTAAGGTCAAGGTTTAGTATCTGCAGAACCAGATTATTCTGAGGCCTCTGGCTGAACTGTTCTGTGTTCCATGTGTTCAGCCTTTGTGTATATGTGTATATACATGCGTGTGCATAAGTGTGCATGTGTGTATGCATGTATATGCATGCATATGTGTGTGGTGTGTGCATATGTGTGGGTATGTGTGCATATGTATATATGTATATGTGTAGGAGTGTGCATGTGTGTGTCTTTTAAGGACACTAGTCAGGACTTCATGTTGCCTTAGTCCCTCTTTAAATTCTAAATCTCTAACACAGCTCTGTTCTGAGGGATGGAGGTTAGTATTTCAACATATAACTTGGAGTGTGTGTTGGGGTCGAGGTGAGGGGGGTGTCAGGGGATGACAGCAAAATCAGTCAATAACCTAATAGTCTGTCACAGATCTGACAGTGTGTAGGGAAGAGGTCTGGGCAGGATTCCCAGACTCAGAAGAGTTCAGTCACCTACCAAAGGACACATAGTTTGTCAAGAGAAAATATGGAATAAACATACAGATTGGAGGGCTCAAATTGCTTTTTTTTTCTCCCTCCCCATCATGCAGAAAAAGAATAAGGAGAGAGAAGTAGAAGGGTTGGGACCGTGAGAAGATATCTCAGTTCCTAGATCATCCTTCCCAGACTGACATTGATGTGTCATGATTTAGGGAACTACTCTCATAGCTTTCAAGGGTGCCATGTAGAGAAGTCCTAAATAATTGTCAGTATCCCTTTATTTGTCAGTTTCTTTGCTATTGTAATTAATTATATAAGGCAAGACACTTTATAAAGGAAGGAAGATTACTTTGGTTTGTGGTTCTTGGTTCAAAATCCAAGGTTGGAGAAGCTCTGGTCTTGGCCTCTGGTAATGGCCCTTTTTTGGGCTGTCTTAATTTGATGCACGGCAAAAGACAAAGAATGGTTGTATGTTATAAAGTTCCCAGGATTCAACCATAGCGCTCTGTCCTAATGAGTGTTCTGACACAAAGCACTTCCCCAAGGTGCTTCCTCTGGACCCCATAGTCACATTAAGTTTCTAACTTCTTAAGACTTCACGAGAGAGACAAGTTCAACACATGGTCTTGAACAACATTCAGACTCTCCAAACCACAATTCTCTATGCAACCACCCAATATATATATATTAAGATTTTCATGTTAGTTATTTTCAGTTTTAATTTCTACACTTCCCATGCATTTTCTCATATTAGTGATTCTACAGAGAAATGAACTTGAGGTCTTGGTTTTGTTTTAGTGCAAGGTTATTGTAGTATAAAGTGCTGGGGCTTAAGGGGGGTGTCCTGTAAGGAGTTTGGTTTTTCCTCCTGCCGCTGGTCTTGTCCCACCACCGCACCAGCCCCAAATAACACACTGAGACTCTGTATTTGATATAATGCTGTTGGCCAGTTACTTGTTTCTTATCGGCTAGCTCTGTCTTAAGTATTAACCCATTTCTAGTATTTCCACGTGGTCTTATCTTACCAGAGAGAGAGGCCGCCGGCGTTCTGCTCTCTCTGTCTTCCATCTTGACTCCTCCTTACTCCTTCCTCTTTCATCCTCATCTCCTAGTCCCTCCTATCTTCATTTCTTATTGGCCAACAGTGCTTTATTCATTAACCAGTATGAGAAACATATATACAGAATGACATCTCCCATCAGTGTCCATGCTGTGGTTTAAAGTAAATGATAACATTATTATTATCACTTGCACTGAACCTGTTGTAGGCTGGACACAAAGTCTGTGCCTCTTTCTGGTCTTAAGCCAAGCCATCCTTTCCTGTGGGATATTTGTTCTTATGGTCATTGCCTCCATGTTTTATGGAGGCACTCAGGCTGGTGAACTTCCCTATAGTTGAAAGCTTGTTTCATAGTCCAACCCAAGCTTTCTCAGCCACAGAATTGAAAACACTGTAGCTGCATCATTGACTGGGGTGGGTCTGTGCTCTACTATGCATGGTAGACTGCTAGGAAGCATCTCTGTCTGTCCTCTATCCAGTGGATTCTAAGGAGGCACCATGCTTCCCCCACAAAAGGGACACTAGAAATTGCTAATTGTTCTCTCAAGAGCTCAAGTCACCTACAATTGACAACCTGGATTCCATACCCTTGACTGACAGAGCTCTGACCATGGAGTTAAAGTAACATGCTCTTCTATAAGTGAGGCCTATCTAACATATTCTCCATGAGGACTCTTCTGTCCAGCCAACATATCTTCCCTGAATTTTCATTATCATAAAACTCAGATGCCTGAGGTTCAGAGAGATGGCCCAGTTCTTAAGAGTACTTGGCGCTGTAACCAAGACCAGAGCTTTGTTCCCAGTACCCACCTGGCATTGCCTATAACTCCAGTTCCAGAGAATCCAATGCTGTCATTTTCTGGTCTCCATGGGCTACTGCATGCACGTGGTGCATATAAAGTCACACAGGCACACACACACACACACACACACACACACACACACACGCACACACACACACCTCAATTAGAAATAAATAGATGAACCTTTAATAAAACAAAATGAAAACTAGGATGGATTTAGAATGAAGTTGTAAGACTTTGACCAAAATCTTGATCCAAGAATAAGAATAGTAGTAGTTGTTGTAGTAATAGTAATTATACTATGAAAACACTCATAGTGTTTGGCATTTTCTCTGTTCTAGAGCTCATATTAGGTACTTAGATTTAACTAACTCCATCTTTTACCAACTCCGAGTGTCTTGATCACCTATTGTCAATGTTTAACTGAGTAGAGGGCCATAGCACAGCATGATTGATAGCATTCATAGATGGTGGTAACTGGAGAGATGTCTCAGTGGTTAAAAACACTTCATGGTCTTGCAAAGGACCCAGGTTCAATTCCCAGCAGCAACATGCTCCTAACAAACACCTGTAATTCAAGAGCCAGGTAATCTACCAGTCTCCTGACATCCATGGGTAGCAGGCACGCATGTGGTACATATACATACATGCAGGCAGAACACACATACACATAAAATGAAAGGAAAAAGAAAAAATAGGGATTCAAACAGATCATTGTGGGTAAAGGAACATGTACCCACGTGTTGGAAGGATTAAAGCAACTCCTGAACATTGTCCTCTGATCTCCACACATACTCCATGTTATCTGTGTGTGTGCGTGCGCGCGCGTGCGTGCGCGCGCACGCGCGCGTACACACACACACACTTAAAAACACAAACAAGAAATACACATTAGTTCCTTACTCTGACCCCTTTGTACTTTTCTGTAAATTCACTTCATTCTAGATTCTGAGAACTTAATGCATGCACACTTCAAATGGCAAATACTGCCGTATCATCCAGCAAAAGGCCATAGCTAATTGACTTGCACTCTGATAGTGATGCAGTAAACTGAGTCTCTAGTAGTTTCCATATTTGACAGCATGGGTGAAAAGTGGACAGGGCTGCTCTTGGACCTGGAACTTGGGGGTTTGTTAGTTTGGGCTGCACACTTCTGATATATGATTAGCTTTTAGTAGGATAATTATAGCCAACCTTTAGGTATACCTGTTGGATACAAACAGTATCCTAAGACTATTGGAAGGTATGAATGGTGAAAAGAAGACTCAGGATAATGAAAGGGACTTTGAAGTTGACCTAGAGAGGCTAAGTGCTCCCTGGGCGTGGGGGCAGGTAGGGGTGGGGTGGGGAGGGGGGTGTAACCACACCACTTGGCCATTGACACATGGAACTTGTCTTCTCTTGGGGCCTCAGGGAAGGAGGAAGCTGGGTAGGGTGTGGGTGAGTCTGAATCTGGTGATCTAGTGGAGGTGGCTCCCAGCTTCCCTCTGAAGTTTGAAGAGTGATCACTTCAGACCAAGAGAATAGAGGAAAAACAGAGGAATTGCAGCTGGTGTTAGCTAACCCTCCTTGAGAATGGGCCACAAGCTGACAATACACGTGGATGGGCCTCCTGGATGTTTTGAGGCCCAGCTGAGGTGGGCAAACCGTGGATTCATATGGAGAGCAGCCCTGTGATAGAATTCTCTTCAGAGCACATGTTGCTGCTGGGGGCTTCATGGGAGGTGGGTATTTGCTCTCTGAACTCAAGCTCACCCTCTTGACAATCATAGATGATTCTCTGTGCCCTGTTCTGATACCCAAAGGGGCCCCAGGAGGCTCATCCCTATAACCCAGCACTTTCAAGGATGAGGCAGGAAGATCTCTGGGAGTTCAAGGCCAGTTTGGGCTCTAGTGAGCTTCTGAGCAGCCTAGGCTACAGTGAGACACTATCTCAGAAACAAAATCAAATCAAAACAGAAGAGATAGGGCTAGACAGATGGCTCAGTGGTTAAGTGCCCTGGCTGCTCTTCTAGAGGACCTGGGTTCAATTCCCAGCACCCACATGGCAGCTCACAACTGTAACTCCAGTTCCAGAGGATCTAACACCCTCACACAGACATACATGCAAGCACAACACCAATGCACATAAAATAAAAATAAATCTTTAAAAAAACAAAAATCAAAAATGATTCTGAGGCCCAAATCCAAATGAGGGAACATGGCCATCCTCTCTCTCTCTCTCTGTCTCTCTCTCTCTCTGTCTCTCTCTCTCTCTCTCTCATGTTCCCCAAGCCCAGCTACATTCCTTCAAGCTTCCTTTCAAATTTGAAAAGAATTGAAAAGTGGGTTTCTCTACCCAGGTCAGGGACAATACAGCCCTGGGCGGGCAGCTCCTCCCTCCCCCAAGCTTCCATCCATGTTTATTCTTTGTCAAGGCTGGGGTCAGAGTGGACACAGCCCTGCCTTCCATAGAAGGAATTAGCGGGCAACCATTTACTCCTAAATCTCCTCAGTAGGTGACCTTTGACAGGCAGGTAACACAAACTCCCTCAGACAATTACATGCACCTTTAGGTCTTTATAATGATTTCCCAACTGACCAATCAGAAAACAAAATACCTCTTGGGAAATAAAGGAAAGGGAATGTCTTCTTGATTTTCTCTCTGGGTCCAAAGTATTTACATTCAGATTTGCATACTATTTGCATATAATTTGTGACTGCCTACAAAGCCTGTCTGTTGTTGAGATAATGTGGAGAACTAATGTTGATTCATAGTATGTCCCCCACCTCCACCCCATCTTCCCTGACCATGTGTGCTCAGTTGTGGCAAGATCCTTGGGGACAGGATGAACATTTGGGAGTTAGGCCTAGATCACATGCCTTCTGTAGGTAGCCACAACATATGGCATTATATACTTTATTGTTGTTAAACATTTTGGTCAGGAAAACTCTTGGACAGATTGGAAGCAATAAGTATAGGAGAGAGCTTGGCTGAACTGGAAAGAGAATGGTGAGCTGGGAAAGCCAGGCAAAAGGTAAGTTTGAGAAAACGTATTAGTGACTCCCACTAGCACGTATCAAAAGTGCCGGCAGTGTACCAGGCGATGGTTCTATATTTAACACATTCAGGGGCCAAGCCACCCCTGTAGCTCTATGTGAACTGATGACAGTAGCTAGCGCCAAGCTATAGGTGTGCATACAAACTTGCACAGAGCAATTAACACGCAGGATTTGAGCTTGGTCTTCAGACCCTAGACTTGTCTGCAGCGAGTCTGTTACCGTGTGCAGAGAGTAAAGGCTCCAGCTGGACACCAGGGAAAGGGCCAGCTCCCCACTGCAGGCCAGGGTGGGGAGAAGAAATCTGGGTGTCTAAGGGTTCAGTGGGAGCAAATAGGGTGGTGAGCCGTGGCTGGGCCCTTACTGTCCAGTCTTTCTCTTGGCACTAGGGTTAGTGCTGATGGAGAACTTCCTACATGGCCACAACTAGCCTAAACCGATGCTGGTGACCTGGTGGCTGAGCTTAAGGCTGCTGGCATAGACGAGCATGCCTGTTTAGTTCCTGCTGGAGAGCATGGGGTTGATAGCGCACACAATGGCAAGGATGAGTCACTCTGGAGCTCATCCCCAAGAATCCATCAGAGCAGCCACTGAGTGATGTCTGGAGAATACTGCTTCCAAAGGAACCCTGGGCGATGCTGTGGAGATAGAGTGAACCGGAAATTCCAAGAAAAAATTGTCCTCAGAAGGCCGCAAGCCGCTTGGTTTCTGTTCAGTCAGAATCTGCCTGGTCTGAGTCTGGACTGTCTGTCTCTCAGCTTTTATTTACTTTAGGGCATATTTTATTTGGTGGACCAGAGAGGGCATCAGGCTTCCCAGAATGAGGGAGCAGCTGGGAAGTGAAGGAGGCTTTGGCTGAGAACAAGCCTCGCAGGAGTGAAGGGCACAGAAGTAATTAATGAAAGATGGCGAGGGCGCTCGTTCCTATTGGCTGACACAGTGTGAGAAACTTTCCAGTGCCGAGGCAGTGTTGTCGAGGAGAGAGTGTTGTCATCTGAATTCATTTGCATGACAATGAGTCAAACTCTTATTATGCATAGGGATGCTAATGGGCACCAGCTACCGTGCAGTTCCATGGGAAAGCTGCTTCCCCGGAGGAGGCAGCCTCTTCCTCCTCCCCCGTCACGCCTCTCCTCCTCCCTACCCCTTACCAAATTCACCCACCCCCCCGCACGGTGGAACACTAAGATGCTCGCCACCTGCAACCTGTGGAAGGAATACTCCACTACCCGCAGGGCCTGTGCTCTAAACGGAAAGGACCCTGCGCTATGAGATTGAAGGACTACTTCTCAAAAAATCTCCCCACACCCACAGTTCTCCCGCCCGCCTCGCACAAAATGACCAGAAGGAGGTGACCAAGAATGAAGTGCAAACGAAGTCAAAATAGTGGGTCCTGATAGCACTAGACCTTCCTGGCTGTAATTGCTGACTCTGGCCTCCACAGTGCGGGGCTGGCTGTGGAGGGCGGGGGTTTGAAAGGGTGTAGGAGAAGGAGACACGGGCTTTTCATTTCTTCCAGGACCTTGCAATCTGTCAGGCAGCCGGGCTGTTCTCTAGCATTCCCAGCAACCCTGCCTTGAAAAGAGACTTGAGTTTGGCAGGGTGCAGAGCTCTGTCTAGCTCCCACCAGCGCCTTTGGGGAAGCTGTAGAATCCAGGGCAGGGCTGGAAGCCAGGTCATTTAGATTCAAATCCCATCACCACTGGTGTTTACCAACCACCTGACTTCCGGTCTGTGATCATTTCCCTCTGGCTTCCTTACAGGTGAAACAGAAAACAAATGTGTTTCCTTTGCTGGGCTGTTGCTTGGTACACGTGGCATATTGTAAGCATCCAGTGGGGGCTAGGTATCACCATCAACCTTTCTTCTCCAGCCGCCAGCACCTTCACATTGCTTAGGCCATCGGTTCCCAACCTGTGCATCATGACCGCGTTGGAGGTTGACTGTTATCAGATATCCTACACGTCAGATATTTACACTGCTATTCATAAAAGTAGCACAATCAGAGAAGTAACAGCAAAAATAATTTTATGGCTGGGGTCACTACAACAGGAGAACTATATTAAAGTGTCACAGCATTGGGAAAGTTGAGAATCACTTTCTTAGGTGGTCATTTCAATTCAGGTGACAGATGCCACTGAGCAGCTCCCTACTCTTCAGCCTTTGTCTACCCTCCTCTTCTGCCCTGTAAGTGTTGAAAGATGCAAGGTCTCATCCCATGGGGCTGGATGCTCAAGTCCTTAGTGCCCTGAGGAAGGGACTGCCCTTATTATGGCACTGATTGCCACAGGGCTTGTTTCATATGTGTCTTAGGGTATGGTGCATTCCTTCTTTCTCCCCGAGAACAAGATTCCACGGAAGGAGTGGACAAGTTGTTTCATTAAAGGAACCTTTGAGTTTTCTCCCTTTGCTTTGCTGTGATTCTGGAAGACCTCATAAGCAAAGCTTGTGTCCTACCTACAGGCTAGAAGGAAGGGTCCCCAGACACTGCCACTGCCATTTCCCCCCCCCCCACACACACACACATTAAAAACAAAGCCAAATGAAATAAAAAAAGCTCTTAGCTAGGCAATCTGGGCATCTATCTAGGCACAAGACTCAGTACCAGTTCGAAGCCAGCTGGTGCTACATTGTAAACTCCAGGGGCTGTAGCCTGTGGAGTGAATACCTGTCTCAAAAGGGGAACGTGAAACAAAACAGAGACTACACAAAAACAAACACAACCCCCTTGCTTAATTTGGAGGACTATAAATACTGCCTTACCCGTACTGTCATTTGGCATTTCAGAACAGAAATTTTCCAAGACCTTCATTAGAAAAGCCTGGGAAGAATGGCAACCCACCAGTACTGTGGCAGACCATCAGCACGTGACACTTTAACATGATATGGAAACTCTGAGGAAAATAGAGACCCTTCCTTGTCCTCATGTTTCAAATGGCTGTTCATTTGATTGATTGATTGATTGATTGCAGGCAGTCACTGGTAGGCTGGCATCACTATTTGGGTAGATAGATTTCCAAGAGAGGACCATTTGCCCTCTAACTGTCTTACTTTGGGGTCTGGCCTGCAGTTTGGTATGTGAAGAAGACGGCCTTGAACTTTCAGGTCCTTCTGCCTCCTCCTTTCCTGTGGTGGGATTGCAGCAGGGTAGCATCACCTATAGGATGCTTTAATCAAACAAAGCAAACCATGGAAAGTCCGCAAACAAATGCTGATGAAATGTGTTTGCCAGGAACCAAAATACCAAGTCATCTGAGGAGTTGGTAGCCAGGGATCAAAAGTCAGGCTGGGGAGATAGATGGCTCAGTGCTGAGTTTGGACCTGGGACACCAATGTCAAGAGGTGGATGTGATGACCACCCTCTAATCCCAGTGCCGGGGAGGCAGAGTGGGAGGATCCCTGGGGCTTGCTAGCCAGCCAGTCTTGATGAATCATTAATCCCCTGACCAATGAGAGACAATATCAAGAACCAAGATGGATCGCTCCTCGGGGGTGACATACAAGGTTGACCTCTGGCTTCTGTGTGCATGCATGCATGGATATAGCCACAAACTTTGTGAGTGTTTTTTATAGAAGGTGCCATATGAGCTTTGGCAGGTAAAACATGAAGCCACAGGAATTTTAGTTTCTCTGGTCAGTTCCACCAAGGCGGAGGTGAGCAAGAGCATGTGACTGGGTTACAGCTTTGGCAGGAATCAGGATATTTGCCTTCAGTAACCAGCTTAGAATATTGACTCTAACTTCTCTGGCACATTATTAACAATAAATGTAATTTCCACTTTCAAAATGCACGGCTTCCTAAGCCTTCATTCTCCACTTTGTTGTGTGAAACATGGGATGCCCTTTTTTTTTTTTTTTTTTTTTTTTTTTGACTGTTCTCTGGGAGCCCTGTTATACATTAGCCAGGCTTTGATACAGCCTCAGTCAACATGGAGCTAACAGTATAAATAATAACTTTGATTCCAATTTGCAGACAGAAGGCCTAATTGCCTCCAGACTGTACAGCTGTTTGCTCTTTTTAGTCTCCCCAGCCCCTGCCCCTCACCTCCTTCTGCTCCCTTTGCTGCAATGTGACCCATTTGTCTCTGTGCAGCTGGCCTATGAGTGGGAGGGAAGGTGGTTCCCACAGCAGCCAGGGTGAGGAAAGATCCGGAGAGTGAGGCAACAGAGGTGGCAAAATCCAGATGCACCCCAGGCCCCGTTTTGGTAAAGGCTGTGCTAGATCTGCTCACAGAACAGGATTACTGATAGCAGGAAGAAGGTTAGAATCTGCAGATTCCCCACAGGGGTTTCAGGGCGGCCCACATCCCACTGCTGCCTGCCAGTCTGAGGTGATCTCCCCCTGAAATCTGTGGGCAGTTTCCAAATGAAGGGAAGGAAAGGGAAGCCTTTGCAGCCTGTTCGTGGCTCCTAGTTTTTAGAGAGTTGACTATTCTACCTGGCTAGATATGCTGGTTCTTGCCTGTGATCTCAGCGCTAGGCAGAAAGGGACAGAGGGAGGGATGGGGAAGGGAGAAAGGGAGGAAAGGGGAAAAAAAAAAAGGAAGCTAAGGGGGTGAGGAAGGGGAAGGAGAGTGGAAGGAAGGGAGAAAGAAAGGGAACTAAGGAAGAGAGGGAGGGAAGGAAAGAGGGAAAGGAAATGTTTCTTAATCAGGGAGAATTCAGCATGGTCTATTTTATTTAACTTTTTACTTTCTGTTTTTCTACATCCATAAATTTTGGATATGGTCAATATACCACATGTTGGGCTGGAGTTGGCTCAGTGGGTTAAGCATGATTACCACTTTGCCAGGTGAGCAGTTTGGTTCCCAGCCCCTACATGATAACTCACAGAGATTTGGAATTCTAGCTCCAGGACGAGACCTGACCACCTTTTCTGGCTGCCAAGGGTACCTGCAAACACACACACACACACACACACACACACACACACACACACACACACACATGTCACTAATAAATAACATAAATGAGCCCCTGCCCTAGGCACAGAGAAGTCATGCCAGGATTAATCAGAAGGACAAGAGTCCTGTCCCTCTTGAGGTATTACTTTTCCTTTCTGAACTTTTTGAAGAGATGGGAACCTGGACAATTAGTACCACTTTATCCATGTTCTTAATTGCCGCTATGACATTTTAAAGGTGAGCAAGGAAAGTGATGCTACTCTTTACTATAGAAGCAAAGGTGACTGCAACATTACCACCAAAGGCTCCCTGGGGTGGGGGTGGGGTGGGCATGAAAGCAGAGACTGGGATGCAATGTAGTCATGACCAGTAGAAGTGGCAGCCAAGAGCTCTGGGGGCAGAGGGGTTGAGCCAGCTTAGGAGAGAGGCTCCCTGAAGGCCATGACTCACAGGAGCTTGTAGAGTGGGTGGGAGGAGAGCCCAGGGGATCAACAGGGAGCACTAACTTACTCACATGCAGCTACAGAGAACCAGCAAGGAGGGACTCGTTTCCTGGTATTTTTGCAATCAAGATACAAAGTGGTTTAGCACAGGCAGAGAAATCCTCCCCCAAATAAATCCAAGGCTGGGATAACAAAGATGGGATCCCCCTCACTGTGTGTGTGTGTGTGTGTGTGTTTTCACACATGTGCCTATACATGCGCACCTGTGGAGGCTGGAGTTTGATGTCCAGAATCATGCTGCTTACTGCTTCTGCCTTATTCACTGAAACACGTTTTTTTAAACATAGATATCTGATGAGCTTCTTAGCTAGCTTGCTCCAGCTTGCATTCCTTGTCTCCACATTCAGAAGCTGCAATTACAGGTGTGTTGCTGTACCCACTCTGTAATAATGTGGTCTTATTTTTGAGATCTGACACTCTTTTGGCAAGTTCTTTAACCACTGAGCCTTCTGTCCAACCCCAAGATTGTATTTTGTTATGTAAATGTTGGTCAGGATGGAGGGAAGCCTTTGAAATATTTTAACAGGAGATCAATGTGATCAGAATTGCTTTAGAATGATTGCTCTTTTAGCAACATTCAAGATACAGTGAAGGAGTGTGAGCTCAGAACTGGGGGGGAGGATGTTCCTGCGGTAATCTCGGAGGAGGACATTCTGACTAGAAAGCACAAAGGGTTCACATTAAAGGAATGTACAGGCTGGGCAGTGGTGGTGCACGCCTCTAATCCCAGCGCTCGGGAGGCAGAAGCAGGAGAATTTCTGTGAGTTCGAGACCAGTCTAGTCTACAAGAGCTAGTTCCAGGACAATCTCCAAAGTCACAGAGAAACCCTGTATCAGGAAAGAAAAAAAAAAAAAGAAAAAAGAAAAAAGAAAAAGAAAGAGAAAGAAAGAAGAAAGGGGAAGAAAGAAAGGAAGGAAGGAAGGAAGGAAGGAAGGAAGGATGAAATGTACAGAGGGGGGAAAACTAGGAGGTCACAGTGACTGAGTGAGCAGGAGTGGGATGGAAAGAGAGTTGAGGCTATTTGTGATTCTAACTGGAGAAGAGGCAGAACCCTCCACCATAGTAAGAGTTAAAGACTTCTGAAGAAGAAGGTGATATTGGTCTTGGCTCTGTTGAGGAAGCCTATGCAAACGAAGCTGTCTAGTTAATGTTATCTATTTGCAGGACTGCACAGCCACATTCTCCTGAGCAGGCTAGCATTTGTGCTGTGCACCGTGCAGGTTTACTCTAAATCAGGATGAAATGAACGTGGCATATCTTCAGGAAACACACAATCTAATAAATGGAAGAGAGGGGTACAAAGATTGAAATTCAAAAGAAGCGTTCTTAAGGCTGTAAAATAAGATCTAGAGAGAATAGTGGAAGTTTCCCTAAAGGAGGCTGTGATTAGAATCTAGATTGAGCTGGAATATGCAGACTCTGGGGACAAGCATCCCTGAAGGAGGGAAAGACATGAACAAAAACAGATTCAAGAGTTTGGGGAATGAATGGGAAGAAGGGAGAGGAGCAGAGAAAGGGGGAGACAAGGAGGGAATTGGAGGATTTGGAGAGCCGAGGAAAGAATGAGTGAATGGGTCTTGAGATGTGAGTGGAGCCTGAAGTGGAATATCCAGTAAGGAACCAACCAGTAGTGAAAGCTGAGGGACAATTGTGGGGGGACATTACACTCCCATTGTCTCGGTTCACAGAGTCTGCATAATCACTAGCCTGGCCCCACCCTTCCTTGGGATGGTGGGTGTGTTTGCACTTGGTGTTGCTCTCATGATGTTTGGTTGGGATGCTCTTTCTCTGAGTCGATGGCCAGGATGCCAAGGCCAAGTGTGAGAAGCTGTTGTTATGTGCTGGTATTTCTTCTGCTTTGTCCCCAAGAAAAATCTGCAGACTGTGCAGACGGCCATCTACTCTGGTGCCCTCAGCCACCAATGAAGCTTGTCTGCTTCACTTTCTGCCCCAGGTGGGCACACACTGGGTGCAACTTTGGAGAGGCTGAAGACAGTAGAAGGAAAAGAGCAGGCTCCAACAGTTCAGCTTTAGTTCCACAACTGGTCCAATAAAGAGCTTTTGAGTGAAGAAGCTGGTGGTTACCATGCTTTGTAACTTGGGTTTTCATGTGATAGTTTCCCAGATGTTTCCCTTTGTCTAGCCAGCTCCATCTCTCTATTTAGACTTCCTTCTCTCTCCACAGCCTCCAAGGGAGCCTAGTCCCAAGAGTCAGGAAGCTTACTAAGTTTCCTTAATGCAAAGGAGTTTGGACATGAACTTGAATGGCTATTGAGCTGATTTTCCAGCTGACAGGAGATGGTTAATGGTATGCAGTCTATGGGGGTCTTAAAAAAAATCTGTCTAGCCACATTAATAGCAGCTTGAAATTTATGGCGTGAGACCATTGAGGGTGATAAGGAACTCAGGACCCCGGTGACTCAGGATAATAGCCTCTCTGGTGGAAATGAAAGCCCATGAGGGAGGGCTTTGCAGATCCCAGATCCCCGTAAAGAGAGACAGCAAAGCTAAGCAAGGTATAATTCAACATATCCCTTGGCATATGCCTGTCTCTCTAAAATATCGTCTACCTGTTTTGAAGTATTTATGTCTCATTTGCCATAAGGACGGCATCTTTCTCCTATGTGTTTTAGTTTGTGTGTCTTCTGTCTATAATAGACACTCACCATCATGGCTCACAGAATCTACCTTTAAATATTCACTAGTTCTCACTAGATAGAAGACACACATATTAAAATCCTTAAAACATATAAGACCAGAGAGTATTCTATGTATGGGGGCTGAGACAGGCTCAGGAAGCAGAGCTGAACACTAATATAAGATTCTCTGTAGCAGAGGAAAACTTCTATGGCCAAGGATGGCACTGAACTCCCAATCTCCCTGCCTCTGCCTCCCAGATGCTTGCATTATATACACACACCACATGCTGCTTCTGAGGTTTTTTTAATTCTAATAATAAAAGATAAGAGGATTGACTCATTGAGAGGAAATGAATAGATAAGTTCCCCCTTTGTGTGTCTGCGACTCCTGAGTCATAACATACTAGTGTCACTCATGGAGGGGAAAGACTCAGTACCTTGGGAAGACTCAGTTTCCCTAGAAAGAGTTACTCTTTCAAATAGAGGTTAAGAAGATTTAAGAATTATTCTTTTAGTATTTTGTTTTTGAGGCAAAGATTGATGTATCTCAGACTGGCCTTGAACTTCTCATTTTAGGCAAGTTCTGTCTTTGTACCCAATCTTGCCCAGACCTCGTCATGTAGCTTAGGCTAGCCCAGAACTCCTGGCAATCTTCATGACTCAGGAAGTATTGGGATTAGAGGCATGAGCCACCACACCCAAGTAGAACATTTTTCTTTTTCTTTTTTATTTTACCTGTCGATCCCAGTTGCCTCTCCCTCCCTCCCTCCACAGTCTCTGTGAGTTCTTACTGATATCGGCCCTTTAGGAAATTGACTTTGTAAACATTTATTCATTCACGTTATGTGTATTGTTTTGTCTGCAAGTGTGTTTGTTCACTACATGCATGCCCGGTTACAGACAGTTGACAGTTGTGAGCCACCAGGTGGCGGCTGGGAATTGAACCCAGGTCCTCTGGGAGAGCAGGGAACCCTCTCTCTCTCTCTCTCTCTCTCTCTCTCTCTCTCTCTCTCTCTCTCTCTGTGTGTGTGTGTGTGTGTAATCCCAACTACAGTTTCCCCTTCCTCTTCTCCTCCTATTCCCTCCTCTCAACCACCCCCATCCTATCCACCCAATGGATATCAACAAAACATGGCGTTTCGAGTATCAGTAAGACTACGTGTTAAGGCTGGACAAGGCAACCCAGTGTGAGGAATACCGTCTCAAAAGCCAGCAAAACTTAGAGACAGACCCTGCTCGCACGAGAAGACCAAGGGCAAGAATAGTGAGAAAAGACAGTGTGGCTGCAAGAACTTGATAAACGCACAAACCCCAACGCAGTGAGAGGAATCTGTGGGCAGGGGAATGGTGAAAGGCAAGGTAGGAGAGGGAGGTGTGGGCGGGGCTGCATTTTGTTATGCAAATAGTGGAGAACTAGTAAAGCTTTGGCGGTGGGGGTGGGGAGACAGTTGGGGCAGCTCTTCAGAATCTACTTTCCCGGCACCCTGGGAGGCAATTGGGCAGCAGGGCGTGACGTGACTGGGAAGCTGTTAGAACAGCCTGGTAGGGAAATGAGCGCAGCAGGGGAAGCCCCTTGCTTGGCCCCCTTCGGGACTTCGGGCATTCCGTCTTGTGCTTTTCAAGCGACCTCGGCAGTTGTTGGGGAAATGGGGTGAAGAGACCACCTTCATTCCCTAGCCTCCGTGACTCCCCTTGGCCCTTCTTCAGGCTTGGGGAACCCTGCTTCAAGTCTAACAGAGCTGGCTCCTTGTACGTCAGTGCTCCTGCCTTCCGGTTATGGGTCTGTGTCCTAGGATCTGCAGCCTGGATCCGACACCCAAGACCCATCAGGAGGTAGTTTCAGTTCTCCCAAGTTTGGGTTCATGGGTCACAAGGTCTGGTCCCTACTTGCAGCAGCGATTAAGTGTGTTCACTAATGGAAACATAAAAATAAAAAGACAAGATGTCGCCCTTTAATTGTCATTTACCCTGCTGGTACCCAGGCACATCGTCATGGTTTTCTGATGACTTCTGGGACTCGGGAAACAGCTCCCAAAGGGCAGCAAAACCAAAAGCAACTAATATAAAACTGCCCGTTCTCTGTAAAGGAAGTCTCTTATATGCCTCTCCCATTCCTTCCTTCCACACCTCCCTCCTCTCTTCCTTCATTTTTTCCCCTTCATCCTGAAGACTTACCTTGTTCCAGAAACTCCAGGTCAAACACCCTGTTGACCATACTCAGATTGATGCCATAGGAGAGGAAAAGGAGTCTCTCCCATCTGTGTTAGGTCTCAAACCTGGGACAAATGGCTGCCGTGCCAAATATATCAAAGTCAACCTGCCACCAAGTTCTCCCAGCATCCCTCAGTCCTTACCTCTTATAGGGTATGGCTGGCATACTCTGCTCCTACCCCTAAACTTCTCCAGTCCAGGGGTTGGGCTGCCTTTCCCCTAGCTGCCTCTCCCTATACCATCCAGCTGTTTTGGATACCTGGTCTGCTTTTGTCTACCCATTAGCTTCCCTGCCTCTTAGTCTGACTCCTCCCCTAACCCCACATGGCTCAGGGACAAGAGCAGTCTTGTCCTTTCCTTTTGATTTCCTTTTTTTTCATCCAGGCTGGAGTGTGTTAGAAAAGATGCTAGCCTCATAGGAGAGAGCTGGGATGCTTTATCAAAGCAAACAAATGTTTGGGCATACCCAGGCTTTAGTGGACTAAATAGCATGGGAGAAAGATCTTGGATGCAGGAGCTCAGGGGTGACTCACTGGAGCTCTTCAGAGCATGAGCCAAATCCTCAAAGTTTAAAATAAGCAGAGCTAGTAAAAATGTCCAGACCAGGAATCATATGATGCTTCCACCATCTGGTATCCTAGAGATAGTTTGGGAGGTAAAAGTGGGCCGTTGGTGTTAAAATACTCTGTCACAAAGCAACTTCGGAGGGAAAGGATTTATTTCAACTTACAATTCCAGGTTGCAGTCCACTGGCATGGGGATTTCAGAAAACTTGAAGGGGCTAGGACTAATCACATTACACCTATGGTGAGCAGAGACATGAGCACATGCACACATGCCTACACGTGCTCAGCCTCCTCTCCACACAACACAAGATCCTAAGGGCCGGACCCTGAATGCAATAAAAGGAGAAAGAAGGGAGCTAGCAGAGCATTGGGGATTCCTATTCCCAGCCGATGATGGTATGAATTGCTGTGCCTTACCAGACTCCTCCACCATGATGGACTGAACCCTCTGAAGCTGCGAGCTAAACCTTTCCTCCCTTTTAAGTTGCTTGTGTCAAATGTATTGCAGTGATATGTTGATGTGAAAAGTGACTGATATAGATGGAAGTGTCCGTCCTGCCCTGCCCTGCAGCCATTTAGTCCCAAATGAACACACAGAGGCTTATATTAATTATAAACTATTTGGCCTATTGCTCAGGATTATTACTAACTAGCTCTTACAGCTTAAATTAACCCATAATCCTTATCTATGTTTAGCCATGTGGCTCGGTCCCTTTTCCCAGTAAGGCATTCTCTCATCTCACGTCCTCTGTGGCTGGTGAGTGTGTCTCTGCCTTTCCTCTTCCCAGAATTCTCCTAGTCTGGTAGTCCTGCCTATACTCCCTGCTTGGCTACCCGCCAATCAGTGTTTTATTAAACCAATACAACGACAAACCTTTACAGTGAACAAGAGCATTATCCCATATCGGGCTGATAAGAAGGTACTAGAAAAGGAGATACAGGCTTGCTTGGTGGTCTTTAGGGTTCAGGTTTTAGGTTCTTGGACTATTCAGACCCATATAAAAGTCAGTTCCAAATGCTTAGATGGTAGCAGAAGCAAGGAAATGGTTGTGTAGACTTCAGCATGGAGCTATCTGCTCTTTATAGATGGGACAATGAGAACAGACTTGAAGAGGGAAGGACTCAGGGCTTTTGCTACTGAATGAAGAAAAAAAAATACAGGGCAAAAAAGTCAGATTTGGGTGCTCGATGTAGCAATGTCCTCAAAGATCTAACTTCTGCTTTGGGGGTCTTGGGGGATTAGGGCAGGCTTTTTACAGTGTAGCTTTTTGTTTGATTTGTCAGGCTCTCACAAAGCCCAGGCTGGCCTTGAACATGAGATGTAGCCTAGGATGACCTTGAACTTATGATCCTCCAGTCTCTACTCTCCAAGTACTGTGACTGTAGGCATGTGCTACCATTCAAGATATGTGTTGTACTGAGGATGGAAAGACAGAACCCAAAGTTTCTGCATCTAGGTAGATACTCTGCCAACTGAGCTACACCCCCAATACTTTTATTTTCATTGGAAAGCTTACCCCAAATCAAAGTGAAGCAGCAATTCCTCTGAGGAGGAGACACCAGGTTTTCAATAAGAAGGTTTGCTTCTTTGTTGGATGTTCTCCTTTGAAAGCTGAGGATGCCATCTTGTCCCAGGCAGCCTCTTCTAGCATCCTGGAGTGCCACTGGGGGATGACGTTCACCTCTGTTCTTGATCTCCATTGCCATCCAAGGAGTTTTCGTGGTCCTCTGTGGAGTGTGTGTGCACGTGAGCATGAAAATGATGTGCTCCTGGGAACAGAGAAACGGGAAGAGAGGAACAGATGGGTCCCCGGAGCTTCTTCTTGGCCCCTAAAAAATGAAAGGCAGAGAAAATTGTTATAAAAAATGGAAGCAGCTGTGGCTAAGAAACAGCAGCTTTTGGGATGGATCCACACTCAAGGGGGTTTACATTCTATTAGGGCTCTGCTTGGAAAAAGGGGGTTGGGGGATGCTGCTCAAACCAGAGTCCTTTGCAGGATGCCATTCACCCCACAGGTCCTCTCCAAGGCAGAAGGTCTAACGGGGATGCAATGATCTTTCAGTATGCAGAGAAGATTGGCAGGTAGTCAGCCCCCAGTCCACAAACTCTTCTGGTGTTTGGCTGCCTGTGTGGTGCATGGCTCTTTCCTTGAATCTCTCATAAATCCCCTGACTTTGTTGGAACCTGTTTTTTGTTGCGTTCTTGGCATGTAAAGGCAACAGCAGGTTAATACGCCATTTGTCGACGACTGACCGGGAGGATGCCCTGAGTAAGCAGAAAAGACCTGTAGTCATGGTCGCTGGCTGCCATTCAGCAACAACTAGACACTTTCTCAGGGGGACTTTTGGACTGGATGGCACTGAAAAGTCAAAAATGAAAAAGGAGTGACTTGAGGGAAGGAGGGAGTGTAGATAGCCTATCAGGAGAGGCAAGGAGCTTCTGGGAAAGTAAAATATTTACTATTCTCTAACCTAGTTTCCACTACAAATGCTTGAATGATAATAATGATAATTTCAATTTCAATTAAATCTCAGAGGCTGACACAGGCTATAACATTGTTAGGGAGAATCAACTGGATGATAATTAGATGTTGGATGCACATCAGAATGTTGAGTTTGCTTCCCATATTCTTGTTTTTGCATTTGTGTGTGTGTGTGTGTGTGTGTGTGTGTGTGTGTGTGTGTGTGTTTGTGTGTGTGTGTGTGTGTGTATGTGTAAGTGCGGAAGGACAGAAGACAACTTTCAGGAGTTTGTTTTCTCCTTCCGTTCTATGTCTGAGAATCAAACTCAGGCCACTCATGAGACTTGACTGCAAGGGGCATTTATGCACTGAGGCAGCTCTTGGCCCTTAAGTAATCTTTCTTTCATTTACTTTAGAAACACAATCCATGCTTTGGTGGTACCCAGGAAACTCTCTCTCTCTCTTTTTAAAAGATTCATTTATTTGTATTTTATAGATATGTTTATGTTTTTGCCTGCATGTATGTTCATGTACCATGTATGTGCAGTGCCCAAAGGAGCCAGAAAGGGGCTTTAAGTCCCCTGGAACTGGAGTTACAGTTACTTGTGAGCTCACATGTTGGGAATTGAACCTGGGTCCTCAGGAAGACTAGTCAGTTCTCTTAACCACTGAACCATTCCTCCAGCCACAACCTAGGTGCATTCTTGATTCTTAAGTTCTCTCTGCTCCCTTTGCTCCCTTGAGTAGTTAATCCAGAAACAGAAATCTCCAGCTTCTGTTAACATACCAGACATGTCCTACCCCAAGTTCTGGGGTCTTATTTACCATTGTACTATGAGCTTCCTGCTTTGAGTTTCTAACATGGGACATAAGCAGGAAACATGTATTGTCAAGAGTATTCTTAGGCAATGTGGCTGTGCCAACTAGAGTATGAGAACAATTTGGCTAATAGCTGATCTCCATCTGGGTAGCTGAATGTCATTTGTCCCCAGGTCCATTAACTGGCTATTGCTCATGGCTCATCTCAGATCTGGATCCGCTGCCCGTTCAGAATGTTTCATTGCCATCTTCATTTTGGAGGTGCAGACTTGATGCTGACAATGGCCCACTCATGCTAAGACTAATCCAAATGATCAGATAGCAGAGATGAAAATCAGAGGCAAAAAGAGTCTTGATAGAGAAGATGAAGAGGCTGGGGCATTTCAGGAAGCTTAACAGTGCTATGTCATTCTTTGTTGAAATCCCAGAAAACAGCTGCAGGTGGAGAGTAGACTGGACGTCCAGAATTCTCCATGGAGGCTGGGGTTCAGGCAGGGGCCAGCTGGGTGATGAAATCACTCAGAGGGCACATGTTCCCTCATGTTTGCAGAGGGTTTCTGAGATTTCTGAGACTTTGAAAACTGGCTGGGGGAAGTGGGTGACACTTCTGTGGTCTGGGGAGATACAGACTAAAGCATAGTCATTATGAGGTTCATGGACACAGTTTGAGGGAGAGGTGCCTTCCTCCATCTCTGATTTGGGGAACCAAGGAGAGAAGCAATTGTTCTTGTCTCGGCCTACAGTGACAAAACCCTTACCCTTGCTTAAAGTGCTCGAGTCTACAAATGTCTTTCTCTAAGACCCTTTATCTGCATTTAGCAGCCCATAGGTCCAGGAATAAAGATCCATTTGTACAAATGCTACCTCCAAGCTCAGCTGTTTGCTTGACTTTACAGTTTTACTGTTTTATCCTTTGGCTTCCTCCACCTCCCAAGTTGTCATAAGTGGTCCCAAGACACAGATTAGGCATTTCTGGAGTCCCTGCTCTATTTGTCTCCAGCTGGGCCTGGAAGGACATTGCAGTTTACTCCCTCACAGATCTTGGCATGTCCCCATCTAGGCCTGGTTGGATTGAGACAGCATCGAGGCAGCTGCAAAAATGAGAAGCCATTTCCCTACAAAGAAAGAGAACAAGTATCCAGGCTCCAAAATAATACGGGTGGTGGAGGGTGGTCATCTCTTCCTGTGTCCCTTGAGTCCTGTAGCACCAAGGGAGCTCCCTGGGGTATCCTTGAGTCCTGTAGCACCAAAAACAGTTGCAAGGGAGCTCCCTGGGGTACTAAGGAAGGGAGGACTGAAAATGCTGAAGAAACACATAAAATACTATAAGGTTTCATGTTGTCAACTTGACAGGATCCCCTTGGTGACAAGCCTTCGGGCATGGCTGAGAACAAGTGTTTAAGGCTGGTTCACTGAAGTGGAAAGGCAGATCCTAAAAGTAGGCAGTGCCTTCCCATGGGCTAGGATCCTAGGCCAAAAGGAGACGAGAGGGTGAGCTGAACACCAGCATTCTGACTGTGTGTGCCACATGACCAGCCACCCACCTCCTACAAAAACAAACAGACAAAAGCAAGTGTTCTCCACTATGCTGAAGTATACACTAAAACTCAGAACTAAAGCAAACCTTCCTTCCTTAAGTTGCTTTTTTTTTTTTTTTTTGTCTCAGCAATGACAAAAGTAACTAATACAGACACCATTTCACACTCGCAATATGGAGCATGAAATGTTGAAGCTCTAATGGCAAACCTTAGCAAGGATGTGTAGGAGCTAGAATGATCCTTTGTTGCTGGGGGAGTTGAGATGATCTGAGCGCTTTGGAAAATGGATTGGTAGTTGCTCATAAAGTTGAACTTTTATCTTTCCCATGACTCAGCAGTTCTAAGTTTTGTCCAAGAGAGAGTTTTATGGATCTTAGCCACAGTAGTCTCAAACTGGATACAGTTTGAGTGTAGACGACAGGAAAATGTACAGGCAAACACATCCTTAGTCCGTTGTGAATGAAATACGACACAGTTGTGCGATGAAAAGCAGCTGACACACAATGGCATTGGTGACTCTCAAAACATTGCGGTGCATGAAAGAAGTCAGGTATGAATGGAATCATAATGTATAGTTCCAGTTATGTTAAGAACAGGGTCTAACCCAGGGAGCCTGCATCTCATCTGGGCCCTCTAAATGTATGTTATGGTTATATAGCTTTGTATTCTTGTGTGACCTCTAACAGTTGGAGCGGGGGGGGGGGGCTGTCTCTGATGCCTTTGCTTGCTTCTGAGACCCCCTTCCTCACACTGTGTCACCTCGGTTAGCCTTAACGTGAGGGGAGGTGCCTAGCCTTTTTACAGCGTGATATGCCATGTTTGGCTGATACCCCTGGGGGGATTCCCTTTTTTTTTGAGGGGAAGTTGAGAAGGAGCAGATGGGGAGGCAGGGAATGTGTGGGGATAGGCAAGGTTAGAGGAACAGACTGGAAGGAGACAAAGGAGGGGAAACTGAGATCAGCGTGTAATACATGAGAAAATAAAAAATAACAAGAGAGCAAGGTCAAATCTATGATGGCATAATCAGACCAGAGACTAGATACAGGAAGGTGGGGATTGACCAAAAGGTGAGGTGGGCAGAATTCTTGGGGCAATGGATGTGTTCTCTAATTAGATGGGATGTTGGGGATGTAGGTGTGTGCATAGATCGAGGTCACCACTGAGTTGCAGGAGGAAAACCCATGCACTTTACTGTTGGTAAAGTTTGTTTCTTTGTTTATTTATTTATTTATTGCTGTTGATTTCCCCACAGTAAAGTAAGGGAGCGGGAATCGCAGAGGAGGAATGTGTTTGGCTACTTTGAGGGGCGTGGTGGTCGGGCCCTTGGACTCACCTCCTCACTGAGTGGCATTACCTTCATCAGCATTGTGTGGATGCTAACTCCAGACCAAAGAAATGGTATCATCCACATCCAGCTTGAGGACCTCGTGAGTGTGGGGGATTATTTACAGGGCAGTGGATGGAGACGCATGCGCATGCGTATACCACCACAAAGCCCACCCTCATATGAGTGCAGCATGAAAGCTGCATCCCTGGGGTTCCCTGTGTGACCCTCAGGATGTGCTGGGAGGAGTCTCCTCTGCCATTGTTGCCATTGTTACCACTCAGGTAACCTGGGTCACCTTGTGGATCTCTAAGCCTTAGGAGCTTGCTGAAGCTTGCAGTTTTGTATACTTCCTAAGTCTTGATCAGTTTCACTCTAGTTGGGAATGTTTCAATTCAGAGGAAACAGCTACTAAACCGTGGAACGCTGTGACAGGCACCTGAGATTTGGGCAGTTTCAAAGGAAGACAATTTTAGGCTCAGGGTTTCAGAGGCTTCAATTCAGGACCTGTGGAGTCCATGGCTTTGAGGCTTGATGAATCAGAGCATCATGGGTAAAGCGAAGTTAGTCATCTCAAGGAAGCCAGGAAGCCGAGAAAGCCAGGGAATCAGAAATAACATTCATTCCCCGCAAGGGCACACCTCAGTTGTGAGCTAACTACTTTCTCCAACTCAGTCTTACCCGCTTTAAGTTTATTTATTTAGGGAGTCACACATGTACCAATCCGTTGGTTAGGCCATAAGGCTTATGCTTAATCACCTTCCAGTGCTTGGACCACCTGCTAGGTACCGAACTTTTGTCACTTTCCCCAGGCTTTTGGAGGAAATTTCTTTACAAACTATAATTCTCATTCACTCCCAATCGAACAACCAAGACAATATATATATTGCTGTCAGTTTGTGGGCTTAGCATGGTTGCCGGCGGCTGGAACAAGGAGACCTCCGCAGAAAGAGGCTGGAGGGGACTGCGCATGCTCAGCGGTGGGGAGGTTGAAAACTATAGTTCTAAGAATCATACATCTTACTCAGTACAGACAGGTGTACATACGGGGAATGCACACACGCGAGCTCCAGAAGAGACAGCCAGTTTTTATCGAGAGCCTGGAACACCCAGGATCCTGGGGCTGAGAGTGTGACACAACCCAGATAAATGACCCTGTCCCTGCCTCAGCTTGTCTCTTCCCCTTTGATTCTGTTGGGCAGACATGTCATAGAAGCTGGCTTGTGAGAGAAAAGGCAACAGCGAAGGATGAGGCCACATTCTCAGCAATCACGAGTTAAGCCATTTCCAATATTTCCTGGGACGGACATTCCAGTTATTGAAATATGGCTTCAAAGGACAGCTATGAAAACATGGAACTTTTCATTTTCTGAAAACAGTAAAAACAAAAATAACTCCACGTCTGCCCCCTCTCCCTGCTCCGTGCTGGAATGTCTGTTCCAGGAAATATTCTTCACATGGCATTCTGGACACACCTGTCTAGTATGCTTGCACCCCTTTCTTCTGACCTCTGTATTCTATTGCTTTTAGTCTGTAACCAGGCCCACAGTGCATAGTTAAGTGAGTTGATGTAACTGGCTGCTTTAGGACAGAGTAGGTTTGCTTTTTAACCTCTCAGACTCAATTTCAACTTAGGATAATGGGAATGAAAGTGATTGGATGTGTCAATGAATTCTTCAGTAAGTCCGTCAAGAGCTCCTGATTGGAGTCACATGCTATTCTGATGCTAGAGATTGGTTGAGGGACAGGGCAGAGCTCATAGCCTCAATGGGGAGAGTCCAACATGTAGTCATAAGTTTCTGTACTGGTACCATTTGTTGATCAAAGTTTCTGTCTTGCCCAGTCCTACAGCTGTGTAGTCCCAAAATAAACACACAGAGACTTATATTAATTATAAAGTGGTTGGCCTATAGCTCAGGCTTCTTATTGGCTAGCTCTCTCTTTGTTATTAACCCATTTCTATTACTCTGTGTATTCTGTGGTTTTGGATTACTGGTGATGCCGGGGTCACTTTCTTCCTCAGCAGCTACATGGTGTCCCCTGGAGCCTCACTCCCTCCATTTCTCTTTCCAGAATTCTCCTAGTCCATAGTCCCACCTATATTTCTTGCCTGGCTACATCCTACATGTCCATTGGCTGAAGCAGCTTTATTCATCAACCAATAAGAGAAACATATTCCCAGCATACAGAAGGACATCCTCCATCGTAAACACATTCATGACAAAGTTCGTGAGCCAATGGTATCATGAAAGAAGAGAGTGGGCTAGGGAGTGAGGGCTTGGGGTGAGGGTAGCATCTAAGATCGGCAGTTAAAGGTCCTTAGAACAGGGAACTTTGAGCTAAGATGGGAAACCAAAAGGAGGTGACAAGAAAGATTCTGATGAAAGATCTTGTTAGTGTCAAGATGGTTGCTGTGCAGGTGGCCCTGAGACAGCGAAGGGCTTGAAGGCAGAACAGCAGGAGTCTAGGAAACAGTACAAGAGCTGGACTGTGTCTGTGAAATGGTTGGTAAATCCTCTCCATGGAGAGCCAGACAGGAAGTGCTTGGGCTTTGCAGGCATGGACTCACTGCTCAATACTGGGATGAGAATGTGAGCTATCTCCCGTGTGAACTGACCCTCAGTCCCCAGCAGGCAGTGCTATTTGGGAAGGCTGCAGAACTTTCACGATGGAGAGCCTCAAGGAGGAAGTGGGTTCCTGGGGGTGTGCATTGTGTTTTTCTGACCAGGCCTCACTTCCTATTCATTCACATTCCTGACTGGTTGTAATGGTATCATCTGACTTCTTGTTCCTGTGGCTTCCCTAACACAGTGGACTGTGTATCCTGGAACTGTGAGCCAGGGTAGAGGAATCCTTCCTGAAACAGCTTCTTGACTTTTGTCACAGCAACAAAAAAGGGACTAATACACTTCAGCAACTCAACTTGGCCACTACAGCAGTACCACAGGTAGATGATAGACAGATCAAGGTGTGTGCAGCTGTTTTTTACAACAATATGTGGTAGGCCAGATTAGGGATGCATGTAGGCTATAATTTGTTCCAGAGTAAGGCAGCTGGATTGCAAAGAATTTGGATTTTATTCGGAGGGATCAGTAGCTATTGCATAATCAGCATTTGCTTTAACAAGATTTCCTGAGATACAACTTCCAACCTAAAAGTGTATTTCTCCTTTTATTCTTCCTTTGCTGTTACAAACTCTATTTCAAATGCTCTTTTGGAAACTGATGGGGTGTGTGTGTTTGTGTGTGTGTGTGTGTGTGTGTGTGTGTGTGTGTGTGTGTGTGAGTCTGTGGTGCTTGCCTGTGGCTTTAGTCATAGTGTGACCTTATGTTAATTGTTTAATATCCCTGTGCCTCAGTTTCTTTCTTTGTAGAATGGTAATAGTAATAGCAGTGGTTGTCTGTAAGGGTTATTAAATGGATTAGATACAATTGTATATATAAACCATCTGACAGAATAGAGGCTCGGTTGTGTGAATCCATTTTCTTCTGCTTATTTCTACTGATACTGTGCCATCCTGCTGTCAATACAGGAGTAAATATAGACTTAATAATTGGGTCCAACAAATCAATCACTGGACTAAGGAGGTAACTGGTAAGTAAAATGCTTGCCATTCAAGCATGAGACCCGGAATTTAGATACCTATCCACTCCCATAAAAGCCAGGCATGTGTCTGTAACTTCAGGTTTAGGAGTACACAAACAAGCAGATCCCTAGAGCTTACTGTTCAGAAGCCTAGCCTAATGTTCAAATTTCTAGGTTCAGGAAGAGATCTTGCCTCAAGAACATAGAGTCTAGAGTAATTTAGGAAGACACCAACATCAACCTTTGGTTTCTTTACACATGAACACACACCCACCCACATGAACACACACACAAGCACACATGCACACACAGTTGCACAATAATAGTATGTGAAAAATTGTGGATTGCAGCATAACTAGGTGATTTGCCTACTGTAAGAGCTAGTACAATTGTGTCTTAAAAAAAGATAGCATCCCCACTTCTTCCTGACCGTAGATGTAATGGAACTGTCTGGCCTCTTGCTCCTGTTGTATCTCCTGGAGCTATGGTGAATCTATGCTTAGGCATTTTAAAGAGAGAATGTGCCAGCATGAAATAAGCTAATTGGGTTAAGGTCAGTTAAATTCTTGAAAAACCCAGGAGATGTATCTAACAGTATCTTTTTGTACATGTCCCACAAACATGTCTGGCTGTTTAGAATTCATGCAAATTTGGGAGTTTCTCATCATGTTGCGTCTGTTCTAAAAAGAATAGTCCCAGTGCTGGGGAGATATCTCAGTGTTTCACAGAAACACTAGCTGCTCTTCCAAAGGACTTGGGTTCAATTCCCAGCACTCCCACATGACAGCTCACAACAATCTGTAACTTCAGTTACAGGAGATCCAACACCTCTTTCTGGCTTTCATAAGCTCTATGCACGCAGGTTACACATAGGCATCTGTAGGCAAGACATTCACACATGTAAACAAAAATAAATCAAGTTAAAACAAGAATTACTCTCCAGAGATCCAGACTAAAATAGTTCTGATCTATGAATGGTGGAGTAATGCCCCAGTCAGAGCTCTGCAAATTGTCTAGCTGTAAGAGTTTATGGAGATCCTAGAAAAATGTAGAAGAGATGAGATGTAAGAAAGGAGAAGAAGAAAGTGGCAGGAAGAAAACAGTATGAAAATGAGATCAAGGTCACATTTCTTCATGGCATTCACTAACTTAAGCTCTGTGGTGCTCACAGGTAGTATCACTGGTGATGGAAACCGTGTGAGTCTCAGAGCCTCAAGCAGTTTGTATAAGGGCCAATGATAAAATGATACGCATTCTTGTTTAGTTTCTGTTCTGTGTGTATTCTCAAGTAGCTTGGGAAGGAGAGGGTTTATTTCATTCTGCAGGCTACCATCCATCTTGGTGGGAAGTCAGGGTGGGAACATGAAGCAGGAATCACTGAGGGAATGTTGCTTACTAGCTTGCTTCAGGGTTCATGCCCAACTGTCTAATACAGTCCTCCCTTCCTGCCTAGGAATGGTACCACCCATAGTGGGCTGGCCTCCTTTGCATCAATCAGCAGTCAAGAAAATTCCCCACAGACATGCTATATCCCAGTCTGATGGAGGAAGTTCTTCAGCTAAAATTCCCTCTTCCCACATGTGTCAAAGTTGACAACCAAGATGAGCTATTGGAGTTGTGTAGGGTTCTCTTCAATGCAGAGAGAGGGAGGGAGGGAAGGGGGGAGGGTGGGAGGGATGGAGAGAGAGAAGGAGAGATGGAGGGAGAGATGGAGGGAGGAGAGAGAGGGAGGGATGAAGGGAGGAAGGAGAGAGAGAGTGAGAGAGAGAGAGAGAGAGAGAGAGAGAGAGAGAGAGAGAGAGGTTGGCATTAGTTAAAGACATGCTGAATGCCAGCATCAGGTTTACAGTATCTGATGGCAGGGTTTACTGGTCAACAGCCATGGCCATGGTGGCAGGCAGGCCCAGCTTCACCCTTTAGAGAAGTGCTCTTGAAATCAAATGATGTAGAAGGCTATGGAGATGGCTCAGTTGGTAAAGTGCTTGCTGCACAGGCATGAAGTCCTGAGTTTGAATCCTTAACACATAGGTAAAATGTCTGACATGGTAGCTCATGCTTCAGTCTCAGTGTTGGGGAGGCAGAGGCAGGAGGATCCCTGTAGCTTACCTGGGGGCTAAATTAACCTATTGGTAGAGTACCAGGCTTGTAAACTCAGGCTTCATCTTCTCCATAGTCAATCTGTCTCTGGCTATAGTGATAGTTCATCTATCAAGTCAGTATAAAACGATGCCCCATAAAGATAAGGCCATGGGAAAGGATGAGAGGACTGGGAATAAGAAAGTCAAAACACAGTTCACTCCCCTCCATGTGGTTCAAGCTTAACAAAGGACAAACACACTGGTTCTAAATTGTTTGTTTTTTATTCCTTTTTTGTTGAAAGGGAAAAAATCCTCTTTTTGTTTGCTTGTTAAGATAGTTAGAAAGGCTGAAGATGAACACAAATAAACACATTCCCATTGGGTCTAAATGCAAGCTTTTGTGTTTTGTTTTGTTTTTGTTATGGTTGTTGTGGAAGGCTCTCCAGGTTTCCAGCCCGTGTTAATGTTGCCAGGGAGATAAGCCCCGTGGTTTTGGATTTACCATAAAACTCTCTCTAAAATATTTCATACTGTGGTGATATTGGGCTTTGGCTATCGAGCGTGTGGGTGGGTGGCAGTGAGAGGGACTCTGAAGAATGCTCTTGGGACCCTCTACTGTGTCCTGGGTATTTGGTATACAGTGAAGCAACTTGGAGACCTCCTAAGGAACTCCTTATGAGTCTTGCTTTACAAAATTCTAATACAGAGTGACTGCTTTTCAGACTAACGGTCAGCCATGGTTTATATCTAGAGTAGTGCTGGCTGGAAAATCTCTCCCAAACAACCCAGTTGACTGTAAGGGGCAGTTGTAAACATTCTCAGGAAAAGGGGAAACTGAGGCATCAGGTGGTAACATTGCCCTGGGTCACTCTAATAAATTTATGTCACAACAGAGCATCCTGACTCTTAAGAAGGCCCAACTAGGGTACCACGGATAAGAAAAAAGGCAGGAGAAGTTAGAAAATGGTATGGATTTGGCCCATAGGAGACCCAGTGTGTGAAGATTAGGATGAGTAAGGTGGACAAGACTTAGTGCCCACCATGGACTTTTCCAGACAGGACTTTGTGAGTGTTGGCAAGGGTGGGGGAAGGAAGAGGTTTTGTCAGCGTGGTGGACAAAGTCTGGACTGTTGCATTAATAAGGATGCTGAGAATCTGATGTCTGGAGGCAACAGAGAGAGATCCTCAGAGTGCCCCCACAGATCCCAGGCCATCAGTCAGTGTTTGTGGGAGGAATTCACAATGGAGGCCTCAAACTATTGCTGCCTCCATTTGATAACTATCGTTTTCCTGGTTGCCCTGATCCTGGTGTGGGAGGCTAGCCAGGAATGCAACAGGGCCTAGGCCCTGCACTCTGCCTGGAGTAGTGGAGGTGATATTACCTTCTTAGACACTGGGGCCCCATCAGCTGTGGGGGAGGTGACTGAAGGAGTGGGAGGGAGGGAGGGAGTGACTTCATCTGTTTAATGAAAAATGACCTGAACGTCTCTCAACCTGGAAACTCCCCATCGAATTGGGGCCAAAGAAAACAGGATTAGGCCATATTTCTTCTAGGATGGTTCCTTCTGCATCTCTCTCTATGATGAGTTAAACTGTAGGAACACCACAGGGCATGCAGTGGAGGGGGGGGGTGAAGGGGATCTCTCTTCATTGTCTCTGCAGAGAAATCAGAAGAGAAGGAACTTGTTTCAGGGGTTAATTGGACAAGCTTTCCCCTGTTTCCCCCATGTCTCCTATAGGGAGGTAGACCTTCTTTCCCTCTGGCTCCGTGGCCTGGCAAGTGCGCCAACCCATTTCTTTGGTATGTGTCCATAATGACACAGAGTTTGCCATATGGCATTCAGATAAAAGAGCCACCCCTCTGGCATTTGGTCTGACAGGCTGCTGATGTCCAGCTTAATGTCCCCCCTCCCCTCTGACCTCCATAGGGGAACAGTGTCTGCCCCGAAGCAGAGGTTTTTTTTTTTTTTTTAAAACCACAACACACATTTTGCCAGAGTGGGCAACACTGACATGACATCCCTGACATGACATCCTCTGTGTGGCTTGCTGGGTGACCCTTTCCAAGAGGCTTTGTGCTCAGGTTTAGGGGCATGGGGACTGTCTTTCACTGGCCAGTTTAAAATTGGCAAGGGAAGCCATCAAATCGAAACCATCCGGAAGATCACCCTTTTGCAATCTCTTTGTACCCTGGGTTCTTTAAGTCACACTTTTGACAGGAGAACGTGGTAAATAAATCCACAGGGCTGTTTTCACTTTAATGCAATGTATATTTATTGTAAACAATAATATACAAAAAAGAAAGGAAGGAAAGAAAGGTGAGTTCCACAGAGAACAAAAAGTTTGGAGGGGGAACAAACAAAACACAAACACAAACCAAACCTTACCTACAGAAAAAATACGACTTAAATGTCAGGGTTCTTAAGTTACAGAAATACTTTTTAAAAGGTCTGTTTTTATACAGAAATCGAAAGATGCCATATTATAAGAATGCTTTAAGGTTTTATTCTACTGACTTCTAAAACTGTTAATATATCTTTTTCTTTTAAATAAAAAAAAGTCTGCTGTTGTTTAAAAAAAGCAATCCTCGTACTCTCCAGCCACAGCAGTAAGAATTAAGGTCTGTCCGACGTCTTTCTGCAGGAGAGTAGGCAGGGGGCTACCCATGACACACGCTTGCAGGGGCTTGCGTTGTTCCATGTCACACGGGAACTCTTCCACATGCAGTTCAGGCAGCCCAAAGGCCTGTGGCAGAAAGCTCTGCAAATGACCCACTGATGTACATACTGCATTTGTAACCTATCATTTGTACAAGACAGAGAGAAACAGGTTTCCAGTTTGTTATCAACAATAAAAACAACAAAGGAGAAAAAAAAAAAAAAACCACAAGACAGACAAAAAGCATTTATACAAATCTAGAATGAAGAATTCGAAAAGGCTTGTTTTTTTTAATAATAAAAAAGATTAAAGATAAATTAAAAAAATGGTTATAGTTAAGAACATAATTTAACAGATGACCATACCCTTTGAGGAAGGCGCCAACAATCTACCTTAAAGACAGTAAATTAAAAAAAAAAAAAAAAAAAAAAAAAAAAAGGAAGGAGATTTTTTTTTTTCTTAAAAAATGAAAACTCCTCCTTACAAAATAAATAATTTTAGCACGTGGAATGTCTTGAAGGTTAAACGCTGGTGTCAGGGAAGCACAGGTGACAGTCTGAGCAGGCACACTCCAGCATCTGCTGTGCACATGGGGCCCAGGCAGGCACCCAGGGGGCAATGTGCTTGGGCACTTAAGGGCTGCTTGAAAAATCTTCCCCAAGAAAATTTGGTCTCCTTTGCTCCGCTGTTGGCTTTCCTTCTGAGGCTGCAGCCAGCAAGCAAAGGCACAGTGAATTTTCTAGGAACAGCATTTGTATTTTCCCAGCAGCGGGGGTTTTAAGGCTCAAAGGTGTTTTTCTTCTTGTTTAAAAAAATATATATGATAAAGCTCACCAATGTTCTCTATACTGTTTATTCCCCTTATTGCAAAATAAGGCTTTTCCTTTCTTTCTTTTCTTCCTTCCTTCCTTCCTTCCTTCCTTCCTTCCTTCCTTCCTTCCTTCCTTTCTTAAGGCAGCTGCTCCTGAAGTCCGAGAGCCTGGAGACTTAAGCAAAGTTCACCCCCCCCAATGATGATGTAACAAAATTCTGCGTATTTTTTTTATGTTACAATAACAACACACTTTTTTCTTTTTCTTTTTTTCTGTTTTTTTGTTTGTTTTGTTTTCTGTTTGTTTAGAGAAAGCAAATCTGTACACAAATATTCTGGTTGCAAGGAAGGCTAGGGGACACTGTTGAACTACGAGTAGTTAAGCTGTTGGAAAAATAAGAGCATTTAATTTTTTTATCTAAAATATGTATAAATCCCCTCAAAATGGTAATGAATCATACACAGTACATACTAAAAGTATTTAAAATAGAGAATATTCCTCACAGAGGACTTTTGTTTTCTTTAATTACGGCTAAAAAATAATTACAGAGTCCAAACAGGCAGGGAGATTCTCCAATTGTCCACCACGCTGACTCTGAAGGAACCAAGTCCTTCCTCAATGATTCAGGTGGGTCCATCTGGCCACGAGTGGCCTGGCTATTTGCAATAGGTTGGCATATGCTCAGTAATGTCTTAATGTCTCTTGCCTGAAATCTCAGCACTAGTTACCTTCGCTTACATGTCTTTAAGAAATAAGGACAACGACAAAAAAAAAAAAAAAAAAAAAAAAAAAAAAAGTGTCCAAAGGAATTTCAATTGGTTCTTGATTTCTTCGGCTATTTCTTTTCTTTTCTTTTTTTTTCTTTCTTTCTTTTTTTAATGATCAGCTCCAGCTCCATCCCTCTTCAAGGGCTCCTCAGGGTCTGGTGAGCTGTGTGTAGACCGGTTGTTCCCAATGCTGCGGGCTGTGGGTTTGCGGGATGGACGGGACTCCGGAGGTGTCAGCGATGGGAGTGTACATGGGGCGCTGCGCCGGGTTCATGTAGGTGAATGTGGAGTAGAGCCCCGAGCCCTGGCCCGCTGCGTGGCTGTAGTAGGAGCCGGAGTTCTGGTGGTCTGTGTAGTCGTACTGCGAGCGCGTGATGGGCGGGTAGGAGGGGCTGTAGTGCGGAAGGTTGAAGGGGCTGTAGGCGATCTGCTGCGGGGAATGCTGCTGCTGCTCGCTGTAGTGGCTGGGGCTCAGCTGCTCCGTCTTGATGTGTGTTCTCTGGGACTGGCCCGGCTCGCTGCTCAGGGTGGTGAGCGTGTGTGCCTGCTGCTGCTGGGGTGCCTGCTGCTGCTGCGGGGGTGCTTGCTGCTGCGGAGGCGCCTGCGGGGCTTGCGGGGCCTGCGGGGGCTGCTGCGGGGGAGGTGGCGGCGCCTGCTGCTTTGACATCCACACGTGGCCCGCGGTCGCAGGGGTCGCTGCGGTGCTGCTTATGCCGTAGCTGCCGGTGTAGGTGACCTGGCCGTGGGTGGCCGGCACCCCTGGGTGGCCGTTGGGCGGCAAGTATTGGTCAAACTCATTGACGTCAAAGGTCTCGATGTTGGAGATGACGTCGCTGCTCAGCTCACCGATGTCCACGTCGCGGAAGTCGATGGGGGGCTGTCTGCCCCCCTCTGCCAGAGGGCGCCCCTCTCGCTTCAGGTCAACTTTGCCAGCTTGCACGTCGGTTTTTGGAGTGGTGGGTGGGGTCGGTGGACCCTGAGATTGCCCTGCAGGCAATAAAAGGGAAAGACAAACCGTAAAAAATCAACAAGGGCTGTGCAAAGCCCCTGGTCTTAGGAGCCCCCCTGGGGAACCTCCCTGGTTGCTAAGGTGTCATTAGGACCCGGGCCCGCGCAGAATGCCGGCTGCACTAACGATAAGTCGCGGAATGATTAACCCGCAGGTACACACTAGGCAAGCTCCTTTTATCAGAGGAGAGGTCTGAGGTCCCAAGGGTCCGGAAGGCTAAATTGCTACCTGTAGAAGAGTGTGTGTTTTGGGGGTGAGGCGCAAAGTGAAAAGTGGGCCAGTTTCGTGAAGCCATTAATACGTGTTACCTTGCAATAAAGAATCCAGCTCAGGATTCAGGGGTTGAGGGGCGTGTGTGTGTGTGTGTGTGTGTGTGTGTCGCACGCCCGCCTATTTCGGTGGGCCCCGAACGAGGGAGGGGGTGAAGGGAACAGTGTTTCCCTACCCCAGGGAGCTCAAAGTCCCCACCCAGATCCTGGGGAGGGTGGGGGGGTGTTAAGGGTGTGCCCGGAGGGGCCCAGAGTGGCCAGGCCTAGGAGATCACTTGCACTTTACTCACCGGAGTGCTCTCCCGGGGAGTGCACCTCGCTCATCCCCGAGGAGGAGTGAGGCGAGTCAGCTTGCAGCGCCTTGAAGATGGCGTTAGGAGAGATGTGAGTCTGTTCCGTGGCCTCTTCGGCTTCTGCCTGCCCGTTCTTCACGGACTTCCTCCGCCGTGGCTGGTACTTGTAATCCGGGTGGTCTTTCTTGTGCTGCACGCGCAGCCGCTCCGCCTCCTCCACGAAGGGTCTCTTCTCGCTCTCGTTCAGCAGTCTGGGAAGAGGGGCGGGAGAAAAGAGGGAGAGGGGGTCAGTGAAGCCCCAGGAGCGGTCATGTCCCCACCCCTCCTTCGCGCACATCCCCTCCTCCTGCCATTCTGCTTGCCATCTTCCACTGAGGCTCAGAACTTTCCTTTCTTTCTTCTAAGTGCTCGGAGTCGACCTGAACGGTCACTCTTCGCCCCGCCCCGCCCCCTCCCCTGGCCTCCTATTTTGGAAACCCTGAAGATGAAAACAGCTCCCTGCCGAGGCTGCTCTAAACGCCTTTGCTACCGGAGCGGTCCACCCCCTCCCAACACCCTGTAAAACCTTTCCGAAAACCCACTTAAATTGCAAGAAGCTCACTCTGTCGGTCCACGCCCCTACCGGATCTCAGTAGCTTTCCCTAATTCCTGCCTGGGTCACCTCCAGCCCAGCTTTCCCTTCATCCTTTCTTCCCAGGAAAGAGAGTAGCTTGGTGGCGGTGGCGGTGGGTGCTTTCTCTAATTGTTCCTTTCAAGGGGACCAAGTTGGCACACTCCCCTCACACTCCCCCCATTCGTTCCTAAAAGCAATCACATTCGTGCCACACAACTCTCCCCCTCCCCCTTTGCCCCCCCTCCCCGCGCCCCGCGCGCCATTGCCAAAAGCAATCCCCAGAACTTTCTCAGACTCTGAGCCCAATTCCCCTATCGGCCCCTATCCCGCATCGCGGCTCCTCAGATCCCAAGCATCAACTCCTAGGCTCAGGGAGGCGGGCCGGGTTTGGTGAGTGCAGCCCCAGAGCCCCAGAGCCCACCCGACTTTCAGGCGCTCTCACCTCCAGAGTTTGCCTAGAGTCTTGCTGAGCTCCGCGTTGTGCAGATGCGGGTACTGGTCCGCCAGCTTCCTGCGCGCAGCCTGCGCCCACACCATGAAGGCGTTCATGGGCCGCTTGACATGTGGCTTGTTCTTGCTGGAGCCGTTGACGCGCACCGGCATGGGCACCAGCGTCCAGTCGTAGCCCTTCAGCACCTGGCTGACCGCCTCGCGGATACACACGGGGAACTTGTCTTCTTCGCTCTCCTTCTTCAGATCCGGCTCGCCCTTGGGGAACGTATTCTCCTGGGGCCGCGTGTTCTCCGTGTCGGAGCCCGAGCCCGAGGGGCAGGGCGAGCCAGCCGAGTCCTCGGACATGGTGGGGCTGGGGGCGCCGGACAGGCCCTTCTCCTGCTCGTCGGTCATCTTCATGAAGGGGTCCAGGAGATTCATACGCGAGCCCGGGGCAGGGGGCGCGTGGCTGGGAAAGGCGAGAAGCCGCGGCGGCTGGGGCTTCTCTTCCCTCTGCTGCCCGGACGCGGACGCCGAGCGAGCGGCTCCCCGGGAGGTTGGCGCGTCACCGGGCGGCAGCGGCGGGCACTTAGCAGAGGCACTGGCTGGGTGGCCGCTGCTCAGCTGCCCGCTCCAAACCCGGGGAAGGCGAATCGGACAGGAGGAGAAGGAAGGGAAGACAGAGAACGAAACTGGGGACACTTGCACCCCGTCTCTCTTGCAAAGAAAAGTTCCTGAACAGAAATTGGTAAAGTTGTCGCCCCACTGAAGTTTCCAGGCAGTTCCGAGCAGCGCTCACGGCTCTCCGACTCCCAGCCCAGGGTCTCTTTAATAAATACTCCCCCTTCACCTTAGAGACCTCCGACCAATCGCGGCTCGGCAGTCATCAGGGTTGGCAAGTCGCTGATTGGACCGGATTTTGGAGAAGGGGAGGAGGATTGTGGCTCCGGGTTGGATGACGAGACACGAGGGGTGGAGAAGGGAGGAGAGCGCAGCCCCGGGTGGGGTGTGGGGGTTGGTGGATGGTGGGGTGAGGGGACTTACGGGGGGGGGGCTCCGCGGGGCAGGCAGGGGACCCGGGACGTCCGAGTGTGTAAGTTTACTCTAGGAATGTCACAGTTTTGGAACCGTCTCAGTGTGAATCGGTGTGTGTGTGTGTGTGTGTGTGTGTGTGTGTGTGTGTGTGTGTGTGCGCGCGCGCGTGTCTAGACTAGGATACACCCCCCCACACACACACACACTTTTCCCACTACTTTTCGAAGCTGTCTCCGCGGTACCCGGGGCTTCGCTGGCGTTTACAGCAGTGGAAATTGCAACAGCCGCGCCTCAACGCGGAGCTCAGCTTCTGCGCCCGGAGCCTGCCGGTTTCCAAAAGTGCTTAGAAATGGACTTTTGGAAGCAAATGTTTGGGTGACTCAACGCCCGCTGTTCTTCTGTAATAATCCATATAAATAGATTAACGCGCTCTGGTTCTCCGAGAATGGTGTGGTGGCTGGAGATTCTGCAGCGCTCTCGCAGTGCGAATCAATGAAAACCAAAGCTGAGCGCCAGCGAAGGCTGGCGGCGACCGGGCAGTGCCGGTTTCTCTTGGCGGGTCCGGTGGGGCACGGACAAGGAGCTGACAAGTCCTTTCCGGGGCCCCTCCAGCACTCGGACGCCCCTCGGTGTTAGGGTTATTACATTAGAGTTTTGCTTCTTGCCTCTTGTCTGAGTTACAAACGTCAGCTTGGTCACCACCGGGGTTTACAAAACTGCTCCGTCGCTGAGAGTGAAGTTTGCAAAGGTGGCAGCGCCGGGCGGTGAGGCCCAGGAGGCCAGTGACTTGGACTGGAAAACTTAAGACAAAACGGGCTATTTGGCGGAGTCCTGTGGCTCTCTCGCTTGGGCCCTCCTTTACCTGGGAGGGCGAAGCGCTAGTTGTCTGAACTTTAGTCCTGTCCTTTTAGACCTGAGCACAGGTGGGCGTTCTGGAGGAGGCCACGTAGGTGTACTTTAAAAGCACTGGGAGCCAGAGCTGGTGTTTTAGAGAACTCTTAGAGCAAGGTTAGGTAAGGGAGGAATTATCTTCTTCGGGAAGGAAAAAAAAAAAAAAAAAAAAAAAAAAAAAAAATCAGCTGCTACCGGGTGACAAACGCGCAACGGTGTAAAAAAAGAAAAACAACAGCAACTTAATTTAAAATCCCCACCTTCTGGTTCTTGCAAAACTTCGCTTTGAACTTATTAAATTATTGATGAAGTGAATCGGCCTGTATTATATCAAAGGCAGGTTCTCCCTCTAATTTGCGTGGACACTTAGATGTAAACGAATCTTTTCTTTGGGATACTTTTAAAAAGCTAGTTTCCCCCTCCCTCGTTTTCTTCCGAAGTGGGCATTTGTTATATAGGGAAAGGAACCCGTGAGGAGGGAGTAGTAAGCCACAACCCTGTTCAGTCGGGTTTTCTTTTTAAACGAATGTTACTCGAATTTCAAGTCTCTGGTACCCTATAGTCTGTTTATGAGTTTAAGAGACGGACAAACATTAGCCACCTATTTGTAACTCGCATTATTCTCGCAATCTGTAAGAAAAAATATAACATTTTCCAGAGTGGGGGGTCAAATTTTGTTAGTGTGGACCTATTTTGTGTCCTAGGGAGGACCTATTTTTTGTGACCCTCAGCCACTCCGCTGGAGAACAGAGACCACGGGCAGATGTATTAAACTAGCGAGTTGTAATTTGTTGTAATTATCACGTTTTCTGGCACAAAAGCAATGCAAGCGACTGTGGCCTTAAGGCATTTTGAAATATTTTATTAAACATTTGTTCATGAACACATACATCTATAAATATGTCTACAACATAACATATGATGAGATGTAATGTGTTACGACATTTTAAATCACGCAGTTTCTTACATGTTTCTACCCCTCCACGCAAGCGTTTTTAATATTCTTGAGTCCTTTCGGAAAAAAATTTTTTAAAACGGTTGAAATTAAAATTGGACTGCAGTTCTCGGCCACATCCAGAGGGGGCGCCAAAAGCCCAGAAACAGTCCGGAACTTTGAGAAACTGCCGGAAAACTTTCGCCACGGTGGAGGGGGGCAGGGGCCCGGGTGGGGGAGGTGGCAGTGGTGTGTTCCACTCAGTCAATACTGTTTCCACGATGGGACTTACCTCTACAGGAATGCCTATGCCTATTCTCTCCTGTGTGCGAATCAATCTGTGCAGTCTCGTTAGGGGAAGCCGGGAAGTGCTTGTCTTCGGGGGAATGGGGGTGGGGTGGGGGCGGGGAAAGCACCGCAGATACCAGTGTTTCTCTTGCACACAACTTGGAGAGTGAGAGTAAAGGAGAAGGCCCCCCTATTCCCCAGGTGCCAAGAGTTATCTGGTGTGCCAAGATCGGGCCAAGTCTGGCGGGTAGGCACCATCAATTTAAGAGTGGCTGGGCCTGAATTTCTTCCAGGGCCTGGACAGCCCACTCCCCACCCGCCATTCTGGCCTCAGCCCACTGTGACCTGCCCTTTTCAGCTACCCAGACCTTTCCTCCCAGAGCTGATTATGGAAGGGGCTTGCAGTCGCCAAGCCCGGGACATTGACTTGGGGAACGGAGAAACACCCCGGGGTCCAGACTAAAGTTTAGATTACAGATTGGGAAACTGAGGCTAGAACCTTCCAGGTGGATGCTCCCGGTCTGCAGTCTCCTGGGCATAGGGGATGAGGAGATTGGAGGCCACAGCTCGAAGACGAAAGGGGCTTCACAAATTGCCCACACATAGGTGCTACAGATCCCCTTAGACAAGTTGTTGGGAAGCCCTAGTCTGGGATCATACTCTTTCTTCTTTCAGCAGGGCAGGGTCCAATTTCCCCGGGGGGAGGCCCGCTGGCCTTCTCTCTCGGTCCTAGTACAAGTAGGGAGAGCAGTAAGTAGGTAGAGGGCGTGTCAAGTGGGCTTAGGGGGTGCTAGACCATCAGAGCCAGAGAGGATCCAGCTCCTGGTGGGGGTGAGGGTGTGTAGGTCCACTTTCCACGTGACGAGCTAAGGGCCAAAAACCTCCCTACTTCAAAGTCCTTAGCAAGGTGGGGACCTCGTCTAAATACTCCCACCAGGGTCCCAGATCCTAGGAAATACCAGTGCGTGGTAACCGATGCATCCATCCCCCAGTAAGATCTCAATCCGGGGCAATGTTCACTGATATGATCCACTGAAGGGACACCTCATTTTGCATTCCAGTGCCCAGACTGGATTCACTTGAGGTACTCTCACAGGACCTTGGATTCTGGCTGGACAGGAGGTCCCAGAACACGGGGGCTCCCAGACGCTCTTCCGTGATTTCCATTTTTCGCTGAGGCATGCAATGTTTGTTCTTTGCTTTTCCAGCCACAGTTTCCTTTGGGAAGGGAGCGCCAGGTTAGCCTGTTCTCCCTACAGGCGTTGGGCTCGATCGCAATACCAACACAGCAGGAGAAAGAGGCAAAGCAGAAGATTGCTTTGTAGGCAAGCAATAAATATCTGAATAAATGCGGCCCTTGGACTGTTTGCTTGTGTGATCACGACGGCCAGACCTCCCAGCAGCGCGTTCGGTAACCACCTTTACACATATATGCTTTTGCGACCGTTTCTCTCCAAACTGGTGAGACCCGTGTTACTCAAAACGGTAGCCCTAAAATGGATATTTTTACCCCAGCTCCTGTATTTGAAGAAGCAGAAGGAGGTGTTGAATGAGGGGGTGTGGTCTGCCTCTGTTTCCTTCTACCTGCCAGGTCCTGAGACACCTCTGACCTCCCGGGAGTACGAGGACCAGAGACTGACCATAAAGTGGCTGGTTGAGCCCGGAAATGGTAGAGGAGGAGTGGAGTGAGGGTGGGAGGTGCCTCCCTCTCGAGGGACCACAACACTTCCAAGAGGAGCGCGATCAGCCTTCATCCTCGGTTTTCCAAAAATATCTGTCTTTGGAGGTGTACTGGCAAGCCATGTGTCCCGCGGGTTCCTTCCTCCTGCGGTAAATTTTCTGGGCCATGTCTAAGCCCCTACCGGCCCACCTCCGAAGTCCCTCCTTTTAACTAAAGGTGCTTTGCCTTGTTAATTTAAAAATAAAAATAAAGTAGGAGCTTAAGGTGGAGGTACCTCCCGTGAAGTGGCCTCTGTGGGCAAGAGCCTCAGGTTTATTTCACCCCCAGGGTGCCTTGGGCAGGCGCAGATCTGACATCCCTCCCCCCTCCTTTCTGGCTCCTCGTAACCTTTCTGAGCAAAGGTATTTAGTCCTCCAAAAGGGGCCCACTGCAGGACTGAATTCCTCAGGGCAGTTGTGGGGTCTTCTAAGGGAGGGCTGGTCCTGTCACAACAGTTTTTTTTTTTTCTTTTTAATTTTCAAACCGGATCAGAGTCTAAGATGCTTTTCCCTCCACAATGTCCTATTATAATAGGAGGGTGAGTTTTTCAGGTATTCATAAAGTTCTTTATCAAAGCATGGAAAGGGAGGGCACATCTTTGTGATATGATCCCAGATCCCTAATCCCAATGGCAAATTGTCAGGGTTAAGGAAAGGCAGCTTGCATCTTCCCAGACGCTCCCACATAGCAGAGCCCAGAAAGCCAGCTGGCAGCTAGTGCCTCCTTTTCTACCCTAGGCTTAGCCTGGGCCAAGCCAAGGGTGCCTTTGGCTGCTTTTGGGATCAGCCACCGGTTCAGGGGTCAGGAGTGAGACCCCAGGCAGACAGGCAAATTTCAGTAATTCCCTGGCCAGAGCTCCAGGGATCTATCTACCTTCTGTCCTAAGGGTTTGGCTAAGGCCAAGGTCATGAGGTCAATCTGAAGTCTCCCAAGTGTGAGAGACTGGGAAGGCTCTGGCCACTAGTGGTCACCTGTCACAAAACAGTGCCGAAATGGTGGGGTACCCTGTCTCCTCCCCTTCCTCCCCCTCTTCCTCCTCCCTGTATTGTCCTCCACCTTCTTTTCTTCTGTGACCCCTCCTTTTTGACACAGGGTCTTTTGTATCCCAGACTGGCCTGATGCTCACTATACCCAACCTCAACCTTGTAGCACTGTAGGCATGAAACACCACACCGCACCAAATCCTGTCACTCTCTTTGGCACAAAACGTGTTTCCATCCGGTAGAAGAGGCAGGCTGTCCTAAAACCGGAAGCTGCTTTAGATCTCTCCTGTAGTTACCAGTATGGCTGAACCATGTTGGGGGAGGGATGGCTGTGAGAACAGTCTTGAAGACCTGGCTCCTCTCTGAATGCTTGTTAAGCTCACAAGACTGCCACCTTCACTGAGCCCAAGAAGACAACTTCTGTAGTCTCGCCTGCCCTGATGGCCAATGGCAAAGCAGTCAGCGTTTTTTAAGCTGGGTGAAGTCGCCATAGACTCTGGTTTCAGAACATTTTTATCTTACCCTTTAGATTGGCTTTCCTGGGACCCCAGACACAGCTGGGACAATGTTTCCTGAGTGGCCAGGAGCTAGACGCTGCATGGCCAAGGGTTTGCTCTCTGATGGAGGAACTGAGATGGGAGGGTGGACTCACCCAGGGAAACTCTCCTAGGTTTTTACCTTACACCTCCAGTGTTCCCCTCTCCCCAGGTGCTCTCCTGAAGATACTCCGGAGGAAGCCTCCAATAGACCCCTACTAAGGGGTCTGAGCTACTGAGAGGTGACCAGAAGTGCTTGTAGATTGAAGCAGAAACTGGGGGAGTAGGGTGAGTGTTTGACCTGGGGTTCTAGAGAGTGGAATGGAAGTAGCACACGGTAAGACATACCTCCCCTCCCCTTCTTCTGTCAATGCTTCACTTCTTGTCCTTCTCCCTGTGAGCACAGGATCAAACCTCTCTTTTCTTTCCCAACCAGTGATCACCACATATCTTAGGGCAAATGAGCCGCCGACAAAGCTAGCAGGAAGAAGTGATTCCCTGTCTCTTGACCCAGTGGGAGCCCTTTGCTATCTCCCAGTCCCTACCCCAGCCCTGCTGACACAATATCACTTGCTCCTGGGACTGAACCATCTTCTCTGCCACCCGTCCCTTTCTGCCACCTTCTCTGTCTGAGCCCAGAAATGCCTGGGAGTGTGTGGTATATTCCACTTTCCCTTGTTGGGGGGGGGGGGGATCTGCCAAGCAGCACAGTGGTAATGACAGTTTCCAGATAAATTTATAAAAGCAAAGAAATCTTCTAGGGGGTGGAGAGGGTGGCACAGGCCCAAGGCTGAGTGGGTTGAATGCTGTGTTTCCGGAAGAGGCCCGGGGAGTTGGGGTTTCTGGATACTTAGATTTTCTTTCTCCTTTATAGTTTACAAAAAAGCAAAATTCCCCAATGGCGTTGTATTTTCCTAGAGTTGGAGAGGATCTTTTGATCCAGGAACTTGGGTTTTTAGACCAAGGGTTTCGTAGTGACATCAGCAGGGTGTTTTGCTCTGAGCTCGCCATTCTCACTTAGCCTGCCCAACTCAGTGTTACATCATCAGAAAGAGGTGGAATCAAGTTCTCTTGGCCCTTGGTTTCCAGCACCCTGATCTCACTTCGGCCAGGGGCACTTTAGGCTTCTGGCATATCCTAGATCATTGTATTGACTTACCCCTCATCTTTTAGGGGGAGGCTTCTTCCTACTATGTACTCAATCTTTGGGCTCCAGGAAAAGTGTGTCTCTGGATGAAAGCTCCATCAAGTACTGTTGTCATGGGAAACGCGAGGCTTAATTAGATTGTGGAGTAAAATAGTCAACAGGGTTCACCAGGCTTACTCTCAGGGGCAGCCAGACTTTAACATGGGGTGGAGAATCTGAGTTCAACTGTTTACCCCATCTACGAAGATGTAAGAATTCCGGAGCCATAGATATTTGCTCCCATCTCTGTCCTTGGGACAAACACGCAATGCTATATTTCTTAGTGTTTCTAATGTGTCCAAATAGACTCTAATGAGGAAACAAATGTCACAATTTAGCCAGAGAAGTGGATATCTGATGGTAGGATTTAGGGCATCAAGTACAGAGTGAAGATCTTCAGTAAGTTAATGGCACTCTTCAGTATGTGTTCAGATCTTGTTCTGGAGCCTTCTGTATTTCCTGTCTTCTGACATCGTCCTCTGAGGAGTATTGACTGATGCCCTTTTGTAGGTTGTTTGGAATTATGACTATAAGGCCTTCTGAGTGCAGTCTTTATCTATTTCTGGCTTGGATTTATAGGTTGTGAGAAAACAATCAAACCACAAATTGCAATCATAATGAACACATCAGGACCTCTACCCTTCCCAGACCACACTTCCCTCAATATACGCTGATCAGAAATGCGTTCTTTCTGGGTTTCTCTCTTTTGTTTTAAGCACAGCACACAGACTATCCCCAGCTGAGTTGAATGGGTAGAGGGTGCTGGTGCTGGGTGACAATGAGGATCACAGCCTTCCTATCAGGACAGTGGTTTCTGTTGTCTCCTGTTTATTTTAAGAGGCAGGGCCATGGGTATTGCATGATTGGGTGTCACATAGCTGCATGTGTCTGTGTTTGTTCATGCTTGTGTATATATATATATACACACACACACACACACATATATATATGTACTTGTGTATGTTCCTGTGTGTCTGTGTGTGTGCATATATATGTGTTTGTTCATGCTTATATGCATCTCTATATATAAAGATGTATGTATGTATATGTGTGTGAATGTATGTATATATGTATTTGTGTATGTTCCTATGCGTCTGTGTGTATGCATGTATTTGAGTGTATGTGTCTGAACCTACCTGGACTCCGTAGGCTAATCATTTCCAGATAGTTCAGGGACTGCAGTCTGGTCCCCAGAGCCTCAGAGGCACTGACCCATCCTTAGCTTTCCCAGGGGAAGTGAGGGCTGGGACTTAAAGGGTGAGTGAGAATGTAAGGCTCTGGCCTGCCAAGGAGCTTTGGTAGCTCACACTACTTTGTTCCTTGCATCTTATGGACTGTCCAGCTTGAGGCATGCAAGAATATAAGGCGCCCACCTCCCCAGAAGAAATAAGAGGAAGAAGGCTAACAAGCAGGAGTAGAGGAGTAGGTGACTAGCATTAGGAACCAGCTTTCCATCAGCCTGAAAGGCAGGGGTGGAATGGATGGGAATTTGAGCAGGAATGTGTTCACTTACTAAATGTCAATATGCTCCTAGCTTTCTGCTGCTTCTGGTAAAATCTACTCACCTGGGTGGGGTGATGTAGTGAGAGTTGGGGTTTGGTGCTCTCTTCTAGCCAAGGGTGGCCAACCCACAGAGGGAATGTGGGGTGCTTGCTAGGAGGTGAGATGCCCTGGGCTTGGCCTCAGCCTTCTTAGAGCCCTTGGACTCCGTTTCATGCACTTATACCTATATTATGGCCATTATCTCTCGCTAATCACAACAGACTTTGGCCTGGGCCTCACACACTGAAGAAGTAAATCCCTTACTGAGGGGATTCTTACAAAGGAGCCCACACCTGCCCACTCCTTTGCATGAACTCCGCTCAGAAGCACACATACTCCTTTGCTCCCTTGCTTCCTCATTTATGGCTGAAGAATAATCCCACTGCTAATGACTGGTCTTCTGCTTTTGCTTCTCTCTGCCTCTTGTGAAAACGCCCTTACATCCTCTCCTCTCCCTGGGTGTCTCCAGAAGGCTTCAAGGGGAAGAAATGACTCTCTTTGCTTTCATGTGAAAAAAAAAAAAAAAAAAAAAAAAAAACCCAGTAGCTCTGAAAATAGTGTGTCATTTGCTCAAGGTCACAGAGCTAATGGGAGAGGCAGGACCCTGGCTGGCCTGTTCTGGGAGCCATGCCTGAGTCCCTCACAGCCCTGCGCACACATGGAATTGTGCAGGCTACTGTCAACATGGATCCAGCAGTACTCAGACCTACTCTGCCACGCCCTTAGTGACTTCCTGTGGATTTCTTTTGGCCACTAGCCAAATGGGTCACACAGAAAGAGAGGGATTCCAGCCTTTTGTACGCCATTTGATGTTTGATTTTATCTCCTGCCTTGTCCCCTAATCAGTGCTGCCGCTGTCAGGAGGAAGACAGACGAAAGAAAGTGTGTCTAAAGGGACCGCATCTTAGGGGCCTCTCCCCTCACCATCCCGTTTTCGTGGGCATTGATTTGAGTTTGCGTGGCTTTTTTCTTTTTGTTTTGAGACAGGCTCTCACTGTGTTGCCCTGGCTGGCCCAGAATTCACTTTAAAGACCAACTGGCCTTGAACTTGTAGAGATCCACCTTAGTCTACTTCCTGGATGGTGAGATTCAAGGGTTTTTACTTCGTCATACTCATTGCATGTGGCTTTCTTTATTCATCTTCATTTTAAAAATATCATTGCCATTTATCTGTTTGTCTCTCTCTCTCTCTCTCTCTGTGTGTGTGTGTGTGTGTGTGTGTGTGTGTGTGTGTGTGTGTGTGTGTATGCTCAAGACATGGTACCATATATGGGGGTTGGAGGACAATGTATGGGCATACCCTAGGAGAGAGACAGAGACTCAGGTTCGCAGGCTTGGCAAAAAGTGCCTCTACCTGTGAGCCACCTGCCCATCTCTTCTACCTCACTTTGGGCTGATGTATCCTGAAGGGCTTCATCGTGTCTTGACCCAGACTTATCTAGATAGGCAAAATTACTTCACTTTCCAGAGTAAAACTAGCACCTGGCTACCGTCTAAACCAGCCAAAGCCCTCGCCGTTTTGGAAGGAGAGACCTATCACTGTCACCCCGGCCTTCTGTATGCTTTGGGGTGTTTATTAGTTAGAAGGAATGTTTGCAGGGCCCTTGGCAGATTTCCTTCACTTTGTTACCCGGATTTACTGCGCTTCTGAAAATCTTTTGTGGGATTGTTCTTTCCTTCATTTGACAAACGAGAAAGCTGGCTAATTCCCTTGTCCAAAGTCTCAAAGGCCTTTAGGGCTAAAAACCAGTATTAACAATAACAACCAAGTAAGCAAGCCACCGCTGCCAAGTCTTGCATGCTTACCATGCAGAAACTCAGCACAGAGACCCGATGGGCAACATTGCTGGAATGTTTATTTGACAACCTGTGGGCTTGTTTCTTTTCTAGTCTGGCCCTGATTCTTTAGGACTATGGATTTTGCAGAGCACCCTTCGGCCATGTTTAGGGATGACTATCCTTAAAGAAAGTTGTCAGTGGAAGAGACTGGGTTGGAAGGAAAGGGCCAGCTGGCATTTCAGAATCCAAATGTCTGTCTCATGTTTGGCGTGGACCACAGCAGGGGGTCCCTTCCATCTGTCCTCTGTTTCCCCACTGGTGTTGGGTTTGCTCTTGAATCCTCTTTCTCCATCTTCCTCTACTTCTAACTTGTTCCCTGCCTCCCCCCCCCCCCCGGCCTTTTTTATTTTTTTCTATACAGAGTTTCTCTTTATAGCCTGGAACTCGCTTTGTAGACCAGGCTGGCCTCAAACTCACAGAGATCCACCTGCCTTTTTGCTATGGAGTGCTGGGATTAAATGTATGTATTCCCCCCTCATACCCCCCAACTGCCCATCCTTAATTTATGTGCATGAAGGCATCAGAACCCCCTGGAACTAGAGATACAGACAGCTGTGAGCTGCCATGTGGATGCTGGGAATTGAACCTGGGTCTTCTGGGAAAACAGCCAGTGCTTTTAACCACTGAGCCAAGTCTCCAGCCCCTACTTGTCCCCCCCTGCCAGAGAAGGCCCCATTCTTCTTAGGAGGAATTGAGAGAGGAACCTTCTGGCTCAATCCAGGCTCAGATGATTACACAATTGTTTCAAACCTGACCCCATATAACCAGGTGGAAGAGGTTGAAGTTTACCATTTGCGGAACACAGAAGCCTGGTCAGATAAGTCAAGACCATGTTGCAGACGCTCAGCTCAGGGAACTTGCCCCTCAGATGCTGGAGTTATTCTTTAGCTGTTTTCTCCGTTTTTGCTTGTTTGTTTGTTTTTTTATTTTGGTTGTGAGTCTAGCCTTTAATGGCTGAGCCATCTCTCCAGCCCTAGCTGTTTTCTCCAAGGAAGATCCATTTCAGCATTCACTTGGGGTATGGAATTGTAGCTCAGTTGGTAGAGTGCTTGCCTAGCATTCTTGAGGCTTTGGGTTCAATCCCAACTAAAAATTGTTGTTCATATCGGGCAGGCATAGGCTTTTTAAATTTTTATTTCTTTCTTGTCATTATCCTACAAAAAAAAACAATTTAATCACCATTTGCACAGAAGCTCCATCATGCCAGGTGTCATAGGTAATAGATGATTAACACACTCATTGTTAGGATTCAGGCATTATGCTGGCCTGCCCCCTTCACCTGGCAGGATGCACTCAGCCAGCCCGGGGTCCTTTTGCTGCTACATCGCTATATAGTCTGCACACAGGTGCAAAAGTCCCTTTAAGAGGAAAACTCCACCCACTTCTGCTCTCTTTTAGCTGTTTCTCTGAAGGAGCAGACAGGACTCTCTCTCTCTCCTCCTCCCCCTCCTCCTCTTCCTCCTCCTCCTTCTCTTTCCTTTCTCCACTCCCTTTCCCCCAATAAAACTTCCCACTTAAGCTCTGTCAGCCTGGTGTGCTTGTCTCTCTCCCGCCAAGGTCCCACCTTGTGCCGTATTGTAATCCTCATGGGCATGTATGTTAGTTCTGTGCACACTCCGCACTGTTTTGTATGACGCTTGAGCATCTCTGTAGAAGGTCCTTGATCCAATCCTGGTGGATCCTGCAGAGCAATGGTGTACAGAATGGAGACAGGGGAGTTCAAGAAGACAAGGCCGTTGAATTCGATAGCACACTGTGTGGACTGACCCTGAGCTCAGATTGCACTCAGGAAGTCAGGAAGGGCGGAGGTGGGAGGTGGGAGAAGAGTACTCCTGCCTCTAGAAGGATCCATGTGCTCTATCAAGGTCAGCAAGGCGTCCAGAAAAGGGCAGTGCACTTCTGCCTGCCGTGTCTGAGCACCGTCTTGCTATGAGACTGCCCAAGCTCACAAGCCAAAAACACAACCACCCTCTAATTCATCCCATTCTTACCTATGCTCATGTCAGTGGGGCCCTTTGCAAAGAAATGACACTTTGGGACTCCATTAGAAAGAGAGAAAGTGACACATTCACGCCACGGGACTCAATGTGTGATTTCCAGGCTGCTGACACTTGCTCATAGCCTCGTTCTCAGTCTGTAGCTGCTGGAGTTTCCATGGAGACTCTGAAGTGCTTTGTGTGTTGGAAACTTTGAATAAAAAGGTAAGAGAGAAAGGCCAGCCGTCAAGCTCACCCAAACTCTAAACCTCAGACTCTTGGAAAGAGTCAGCTGGAGCTCATAGCCCCGTACTGCAAACATACCCAGAAGGCGAAGAAGATGTTCCTGGAGACCCTGGGGCTTCTGAGGCCTCTAAGCACACATCAGCATGGGGAGTGGGGGAGCTCTTGAGTTCCTGGGAGCAAGGCCCTTTCTACCTGCTGCCCTCGCCCTGCTTTTTCCAATGACCGGGGCACTTGTGGTTGAGTGGGAACTCGTGAAGCCTATCTCCCTAAAGTTGGTGGCTGCCACATCTCCTGCCATCCCTTATCTGGGAGAGGAGGGTTACCCTTTTCTTAGCCTGGAAGTCTTTGAAGGAAGGTACTGTTATTTTATGAAAACTTGCCCAGGTTAGGAACAAAGGGCGATTCTGGATCTTTTTCAGGCTGGGCAGAACTGAATTGACATTCCTTTAAAATGACTCTGTATTGCTGCTGATTTCTGCTAACAGTTATTCAGCGATAGAGAAAAGGCACCTGACTCCTTTAGGCTGTAGCGGGATTTTCATTTTCTCCTTTTCTTCCTTTAGTGCTTGACGGAAACTGATACATGGTTGCAGTTCAGATTTAGAGAGGTCTAGTATATTGACACATATGTTTATGAATATGCAGAAATCCTACTGGACAAATGTTTATTTTGTACAGGTGTGATGTGTGTGCCTTTTCAGGGTAGAGCAAATAGGGCTATCTCACTCTCCTTTTATAATCAACTCATTTGCTTTTGGAGTGGCATCTTAGAAATCACAAGGGCGAACGGCTGAATTTTGGAAGCACATCTCTATATATAATCAGGAGGGCTTGTTTCATGGGTGAATTTATTATTATTATTATTATTATCATCATCATCATCATCTGACTTTAGAAAAATGCCTTATAAAAAATGAGTCCTCAATATACACTTGTTGAAAGTAATTGTACCTGTTACCCTTGAGGAGGAGGAAAAGAAATCCCAGGACACACTCCATGCTTTCCTTGTGTGCTAGAATTGTTTAAATAGGAATAAAGCAGTCAGCAGTCCATTCCCTGGGGAGAAGAGTTGAAGGCTGTCATGCAATACAGTCTAAGCATGTGCTCATAATATTTGTTGAAACCCAGAAGCCCTATTTTTGTCAAAGTAATAATTCTCTAAATCTGTTTCGGATCATACCAGTACATCTCCCCTCCCCCCAGGTGAGTGTATGGTGGTAGGGACATAGCTCAGTTTAAGTCCGGAGCTGCCTTATATTTGGAAAGCTCTGGGTTTCATCCCCAGCACTTTATAACCAGGTGCGATGTGGTAGATTCTCCTGTAATCCCAGTCTCGGGTGGTGGAAGCAGGAGAATCAGGAATTCAACATCATCCTTGGGTACATAGTGTGTTTCAGATCAACCTGGGCTATATGAAACCCCTGTTATCAAAATAATAGTTTTTGTTCATTTGTTTTTTTTGAAACAGGCTCTCACTCTGTAGCCCAGGCTAGTCTAGAACTCACTATGCAGCTCATTCTGACTTTGAGCTCTTCTGAACAAACTTTCCCTGTCAGCCTTCTGAGAACGGGCATTATAGGTTTGAGCCACCAATCCCAGCTTTGATAATAATTCCATATCAGAGGTTTCTTAGACATAAACAGACCTCCGAGAGCCTCAAAAAATGTCATGCGTCCATCTATAAAATACTTGGCTTCTTAACAACCAAGTTTTCTCATGTCTAAAGGAGCAAGCAGGCTTGCCGGAGTCTCTAGACTCTAGACAGGACAGATATCCTGTATAGGCTCGGGCCTGCAGGGGATTCTGTCCTGTGATCTAAGATCTGGATTTAAAAATGGAACCCAAACCACACACCGGGTGCTATCAGAATGGATACTCCATTAAATCTGCTGGGTTGATAGACAGGCTAGGGGCGAGTCCTCCAGATTTGTCCTCCTTTGGGGAAAATGAGGTTGCAAGTAGCACTTTCAGAAGGGACATGTGTCAGGAGGGGTCAAGTCAATGCGTTCATCTCTGTGATGTGTGCTGTTACCAAATATACAGAATTGGGTAGGTGTTTGTTTGTTTCAACCCAAAGCCAGCATTGCCTGCATCTCCCCACCCCTCTCTTCCCACCATCCGGGCTCTCCAGACAAGGCCCACACATTGATTTGAATTTTCAACACTTACACCTGACTCAAAGAACAGGAAAGGTCAGTCTGCCTCACACCTCACCCAGCGTCCTGGGATTAGCATCCAAAACAAACAGATCAGAGATGGGATGTGGACTCCAGAGAGAAGTTCCCACGTGTGAGAAAGCCCAGGAGATGGCGTTTCTCAAGCTCACTGATGTCACCGAGGTTCGCAGTCCAAGACTTTACCTTACTGAGGTCACTGGCACCTGGAGCCTTCCAGAAGTACTGAAGAGCTAGGTTGGTGGATTAAGAAGAGTGGGAAATGGGGAGGCAAGGGGGAGGAGTCCTGCCTGCTAATCAAAGAAGAAACCAAATGAAGTCCAAGAAAAATACAACACCATTGTTTTGGGGGCACGGGATGCTGGTGGTGGCTTGGAGGCTTCATTGAGTAATCCAAGTTACGCCCTTTCTCTGTGGGACTGAAGGAATGTTGGCTGTGTCCCTGGAGGCCAGGTGGGAGGTGGGTAGACAGGTCTATGAAGATGAGAATTTCTGGAGCCTGTAACTCTGAATGTCCTCTTGGCCTTGCAGCTGGGAGGCTGGGACACGAAGAAGGAATGTGGACCGAGATCAAGGGGCCGTGGTCATGATGGAGACGGGGACTAGGAAAAAGGTGCGATGGAAGGAAATTGGGTTAAGAAGAAGGTTGTGGCCCTGTGCCCTCTCCTACACAGGGGCTTCTGTGTCCTCAAGAGCTCCTGGTGGCAGTGGCTCTTTCTCGTGGAGCCACAGGGCGGATACTCAGGGAGAGGTGGCATGTCTGAGTCTGGGGTGTGACAGGAAGCAGGAAGTACCAGTCATTTCACAAGACACTTTGACATTGGAAAGAGAGCCAGCAAAAACTGGCAGACCCCCAAGTTGGGGTGGGAAAGTCTGGCCCAGTGTGAAGAACTCTTGGCTTCCCGTCCGGCTGTGGGTTTGTTGAAAAACAGGGCAGTCTACACTGTTGGGATGCCAGTCCACCTCAAAACTCACTTTCTCTTCCCATTCTTGATTGTTTGTGTGTGATGACATGCCTGCCGCTGTTGCTGGTGAACTTCCACAGCCCAAGGAAGGGGTTATGTGAGCAGATGATGTCTTGACAGGAGTGTCTGATTCCTAGCAAGCCCTTATATACACTTCTTACAAGTGTATGCCAACTCCTTTCATCATTTTTCCTCAATCTTCCTCATCTTTTGATTTAAAAACTTTTTAAATTTGTATTTTGCCTGTATGGATGTCTGTGTGAGGGCGTTGGATCCTGGAGTTACGGACAGTCATGGCCTACCGTGTGGGTGCTGGGAATCGATCCTGGGTCCCTTGGAAGAACAGGTGGTGCTGTTAGCTGCAGAGCCATCTCTCTAGCTCTTTCGATTTTTATCAAGAACCCTCTTCATGTGGACCCAGCTCTGGATTTTCTTTCTTTTCCCTCTCTTTTGAGGGACAAGATTTTCGTGCTGCATCAGCCTGTCCAAACTGACCTTGGACCTTCATCCCTTCCAGGACTTACTGAGGACTTCTTTTCCAAACTCTGTCTCAAATTCCAACTTTTCATCTTAAACTACAAAAGACAAAGACTCAGGCTATTCCCCTCCATTCTCAACCAGTTGTGAAGTGTGTACACCATGTCTGTCTTGGTGTCTCTGAGACTTCGTCCCATAAGAAAGGCAGGGGCAGTAAGCTATGTTCTGGTTTTTTCTGAAGTGCTTTTTGGAATTGTTTCTTTTGTTTCCAGGACTCAGGATTTGATGGATGGAAGTAAGCACTGATATCTTACGGGGCAGCATGCCTGGTTCAGAATTCCTAGGTTCTCTTTTGATGCGCTTAGTCTGAGAACCTGAGTTGTATCTCTTGGCTTCAGCTTTTGTCTTCCTCAAAGCAACCTCTTCAAGAGTTAATGTCCAGGGACTGGGAAGATAGCTTAGTTGGAGAAACGCTTGCCAGCTTGCCACATGGGTATGAGGATCTGATTTTTATCCCAGATACTCTCATCCACACCCTCGGTACCATGGTATGCACCTGTAATCTCAATGCTGGAAGACCCTTGGGGATTCCTGGCTAGCCAGTCTAGCCAAATCATAAACCCCAGGTTCAGTGAGAGACTAAGTCTCAATAAACAAGGTGGAGAGTGATTAAGGAAGGCATCTGACTTCTACATACATGGCACACACATAACCAAATATATACTGATTACACATACATATACACACGCGACATATACAGATGCACCCATGAACATGTATACACCGTATGCCCATCCACCTCAAAATTGATGTGCACTCTTTCCATATTTATTTGTCCTTGCATTTACATAGGCTGGGAGATTCCCCGGGGAGATCTTCAAAATACTCCCCAGTGGGGAAACTGATGCAGTGATTCAGGAAGAGTTTCGTATAAAAGGGGTTAGAAGCATTGAAAGTCTTTCTGGGTTGAAAGGCAGCCATCCATTTGCCTTGAAGTAAACCAGTGCTTTACTGTGGCCACAAGGAAGAGCTAATCACAGATGGGGCATTAGTCCCAGTGTCTAGGGTTTAGAGTTTGAATGACACCCGCTATGGAAAATATCCTTGAGCCGGAAAAAGAAAAGGGATGAGCCAGTCTGGAAAGAGTTTCATCATGCCAATAGCTCTGTTTACAGTTGAACATACGGACAGAGTTTAGATCTGATTGATTTCCATCACTTGAAAAAAAAAAAAAAAAAGATTCAGCCAGTAAAAGGTATACCTGAACACATGCCCGTGTCTGTCTTCTGTTTATATGATAGGACAAAGGACTACTCCACCCCAGAATTTTAACATCTCTGGTGTCCCTATTGTAACCAATCTGTGCAGTGTTCTCAATTAGAAGCTGGAGTCTGCAGAGCGATGCTTTGAAGATGACTCTTTGCCAAGTACTCGGAAAATGGCCCTCTACATAAATCCTTGGTTCAGAGAAGGGGACACATCCTGGGTCACACAGCTGCTAAGAAGAATGCTGAGGCTAAAGCCAGGCTTGACTGTTACTAGAGCCTGGTCTTGTGCATCTCTGCAAAGAAGACTTGGGACAGCAATTGGACAAACCTATGGTCCTGAGAGTTTATGCCATGAGTTCCCTAGGATGAATACCATGAGAAACATCACTTGGGCCTGTCAAGAAGGCTAAGTAGGTAAAGGTGTCTGTTGTAAAGATGGAAGATCTGAGTTCAGTCCCCAGGGACGACATAGTGAAAAGAGAGCTGACTTCTGAAAGCTGCCCTGCATATAAATAAATGCATGTAATTTTAAAAAAAATATCATTTTGCTTGGAAGGAAGGATCAAAATTCAAGAGCCATTCAGGAGAGAAGAATATTTTTTTTTTTTGGTTTATCTCAGGATGGTTATTCTATAATCTCCTCAAGTTTTCTGAATGCTTGAAAATTTCATAACAAATTATTAGAGGAAAAAGAATTGTACAAAATATTGGAAAAGAAGGACAGTACATGGAGTGAAATGAGACTCTTCTGAGACCAGGCAGGGTGGCACACCCCTGTAAATCCCAATACTCAGGAAGCTGAAGCCTGTCACTGGGGGGTTCTATGTTAGCAGGACTACATAGTGAAATGAGATCAATAGATAGATAGATAGATAGATAGATCAATAGATGAAGGGAGGTAGAGAAACAGAGAGGGAGGATGAGAAGAGAAGAGGGGAGGAGAGGACAGGAGAGGGGAGAGGCTAATAACTTAAATTCTAAGCTCAGCATTTTCTATAAGAAATTGATGCAGTGGCCTGACACACTTGGGGTGGGATGGGGGGCGGAATCTCCTCAGCCTAATTCATAGAACTCAGACCTTGAGTATAGGGTATGTGCTAAGGACCAAAATGCTCTATTCTGCAGGCCTCGCTGGTCTACACATTACATAATGTAGAGTTATGTGTCTGCCACGAGGCTGGCAGGAGCCTGAATGTGATATGTTGATAATACATGGAGTCTTGCATGCAAACTTTGTTTATATGTTAGGCTCTCCCTCTGAGCGCAAGGGCAGGTAGCTGGCTGCAGGTCTGCATTGAAGCTTGAAAGACCCAGTATTTTATGGCCTCTGGTGTTTATTTTGCTGTCTAACTATGTTATCCATTGTGAGTTTGGCTAAAGTGAAACACTGTAAAGAAACAGAGAAAGCATCCTTTGATACCAAAGCAACATATTTCCTCATGGGTCTTCTTTGTTTAGCGATATTCTCTCTGACCACATAGAAGAGCCACACATGGTCAGAATGGGGACTCTGGTTACCCCACTGTTTTTGCTTCATTTTTTGATTTTCCTCTAAGTCTCCTCCCCCCTTTTTTATATGAAGGCCTATTTAAATACTCAACCAATTTTTATGTCAAGATTAGCTCCGAGAATAGACAGTTCGTATCTCATCTTCGAGTTACGGAAGCCACATTCCGATCTGGAAGTTGCAAACCATCAGCTTGGAGTGGGGAAAAGGGACCAGTCCCTTTCAGGAAGCCTCCAGCATCCCAGCCAAGAGGAAGCTCAGGCCTCAGGTTGAGGCAGGTTCCTATGAAGCAGCCAAAGGTTTGCAAAACAAGCACTGAGACCAGATGAGGAGGTTCAGACTTTGGAGACATCATAAGGTTGCAACAGTCTTGGAAGGCTGCACTGTTGGAAGAGCCCTGGGGAGCCAGGACTGGGACACAGCTGCCTGGGCTGAGCCAGGGTCCTGCTGTGCTTACTGCTTGGGTCTCAGTTCTCATCCAGGAGGGGCTAACGGGCTGGGATAATAGTCTCGTGTTTATATTTGAAAAAGGATACTGCATTTCCAGGATAATCCCCTCCAACCTCCTCTTAGGCTAAGATTTCCAACTGGTCTAGAATGTTGAAGAGAAATCAGGGGCTGATTACCTGGCCGACAGGGCTGCAATCACACCTTTCAATATGAATTATGCACTCTTTGAGTTCAATGACATTGAGCATCCAGGCTCTGGCTGGGGCAAAGCCTGTTCAATGGTTTCCATCACTGGCTTAAGACAATGATTTGAATGGACAAAGTCCCCTCACTGTGCTTGGTAAGCAGGAAATGAACGCTTGTTTGCAAATAAGATTGAGAAACATGATCAGCTTCTTGTTGGGCATCTGTCTTTGGGTTAGCCGCTCCTGATAAGACTAATGTCGAAATATGTTAGAAGACACCAGTGGTGGTAGGGGCCTTTCCTCTTCTCCTCCATCCCCATCCCTACACTCTTTGGTTTGATGGGAGAGGGTCTCAGCCTGTAGCTTAGGCTGATTTCAGATGCATGGCAGTCTTCCTGCCTCTGCATCTCAGGTGCCAGGATTACCATAATGCCTGGCTCTATCCCCAATTTATATGTCTCTGAAGCAGCAAAGGCTTGAAAGTCTTTGTGGGAGTTTAAATACAACAGGGACTGACTTGACATAAAATATCTTTTCTATTCTGTTTTTCCTTTCATTTAAACGTTGCTTTCATTTTTGGGTCTTGAGATAGAGTACATGTATCGAGATGGGCTGGAATTCTCCATGTGGGCCAGGCTGGCTTGTAGCTCACTGCAATCCTCCTGCTTCAGCCTTGCCCTGCTTACACATGGCTTTTCTGGATTTCTGTTACTATTCTCTGCCTTCTCTGGTACCTTCCCCTAGGAAGATCTCCTTTATTGAATAAAACAAAACATTTTCTATGACTTTGATGAAACCCAGTACGGTACATTCATTACATGAACAGCTTTGGTATAGCCTCAGTTTGGGGACAAGTTACTTGGTACCTGGAAAACATTGGGTGCTTGTTAGATTGAGAAGAAGGGGTCTTTGGGCTGGAGAAAGAGAGATTACAGGCTAGTATCTGGCTGGGAGTGGTTTGTATCCTTACATATCTTGATGCCGTACTTTTTGGAAAAAAAATGGTATCCACAGTCTCTCATTTTTGGGGACTATTATTTTCAAGTTTTGAGTTCTTAACTATCTTTTTGTATGTGTGTATGAATATGGACAGTGTGTGCGCACATGTGTAGAGCGGCAGAGGACATCCTCAAGTGTTGTTCCTCAGGCCTGACAACCCTTTCATTTTAATTAAAAATTGTTTATTTTACATGTATGTATGTATGCATACATTCATGCACCATGTGAGTGAAGGTGACCACAAAAGTCCGAAGGGGGCAATAAAGCTCCCGGAGCTGGAGTTATTAGTAGGCAGTTGTGAGCCACCTGATACAGGTGCTGGGAATTGAACCAGGGTCTGCTACAAGAGTTAAGTTATCTTAACCACAGAGCCATCTCTCTTGGCCCTCCTTTTAAAGCTTTTATTCTATGTTTATTTATTTACTTTTATGTTTGAGTGGTTTTGCCTTCATGTATGTATCTAAGCCACATGCATGCAATACTCCCCTACTCTGCAAAGATGATAACTTGACCTAAAACAAACAAACAAACAGACAATAACAAAATAGAGTGTCAGCAGTTAGGATGAGGTGATACTGGAGTAGGGATGGGTAGAGCCTCCTGCGGATGGGAGATGATAAGAAGGCATGTAACCTGAGCCATGTCTGAGATTGGTGTGGAGGTGCCCGTATGTCAAGGATCCCCTGAGATTACTGGAAGCTGGGAAGAGAAATACCAGAGATCCTGCTCTAGGGCCTTCAAAGAGAAAGCCATCACCTTCATTTTGGACTTCTAGGCTCCAGATGGATAATAGGATGCTTTGCATGTTGTTTTAATGTGGTAGCTGTTAGGCAGCCCCAGGATAGGAACACATGTAGCTTCCATAGGGACAAATGATTTAGGAAGGAGTAGCAATTATCAGCTCCCCTGAGCCAAGCAGCACCAGTGGCCTGTGATTTTCCAGCACAGCCAGTGGGAGGTTCTCAGACCATTAAGTCTAGTACCTCTGGAGCCCTGAGTTCTCTCTTAGCCTCGAGGAGTTTCTGCGGCAGAGAATGTGCCAGCTGCATGCTTGCCTTAGGATGCATTGCTGAGTGGCTCGGAGGTCATGGAGACATCCTTTGGTATGATGACCTTCTACTGTGAATTCCTCTTCCATCTTCTCTCTCCTCACTCTGGAAGGGAAGGGAAAGGAAGAGAGAGCTACTTAGGGACAAGGGTCTGCTTTAGAGTCACATGTGGTCAAAGCCACAGACAGTGTGATTTTTTTTCTTTTCCTTTTTGCTGTGAGATAGTGACGTGGATGAGCGTGTCCCTTTGGCACGTCTTTCAAGTTAGCCCCTCAAACACTGCCCGGATCCTGGAGGAAATGGAGGCTCCTTGGACTGAAACTAGGTCATGGGCTTCATGGGCTTCTTGTTGCTGCCACCAGGAGGACCCCAGAGTCCGCATGGTTCTGAGCTGAGGTGACTCTTTGCCCACTTGGCTTCTGCTTTAGGGGAAGGACAGCCAGGGAGAAGGCCTCCTTTGTCTCGGACCTTATGTTTGGATTATAGCCATGAACCATGGGAAGTGTTCTGAGAGCAATATTAAAAGTGTCTTCCTTTTTCTTGAGGCTACTGAGGTCCATAGGGGAGACCGATGCTCCAAATCCCCTTGTCTCAAAGGTAGTAGACTTGTGTCTGTGCATCACGGTTCCTACTGTCGTTTCACACCCCAGCTCTCCTTTCCCTCTCCTTCTCAAAATGAGCTGAAGAGATGGCTCAGTGGTTAGGAACACTGGCCGTTCTTCCAGGGGACTCTGGTCCCTTCCGTTCCTAGCCTGCACATGGAGGCTCACAACCATTTGTAACTCCAGTTCCAAGGGCTCCATGTGCACTGGGCACTCATGTGGTTCATATTCACAGATACAGGCAAAACACCGAAACCCATAAAACAAAAATTAAAACAAAACCCAAAGGCATTCATGCTTTTGTCATGTGATCAACTGGGGTTTTCCTCTTTTCTCTGTGCAGAGTCTACTTTCTGTGGGCTGTGTGTGTGTGTGTGTGTGTGTGTGTGTGTGTGTGTGTGTGTGTGTGTGTGTGTGTGTGTGTGTGTGTGTGTACATTTAGTGCTTTCACCTAGAAGCCACAGGACAATAACCTGGGGTCTTGTTTCTCAGGTGCCATCCACTTAATTTTTTTTTTTCAAACAAAGTCTCTCACTGGCTTGGAGCTTACTGGTATGCTAAGCTGGTAGGTCTAGTAGCAACAGGCCAGTGAAGCAAATGGTCCCTCTTCTGTCTTGTCCCCTCTAGCTCTGGGATTACAAGCGCTGAATCCATGCCTGGCTGTTTTTCATGGGTTCTGGAGATGCAACTCAGGTCCTCATGCTTGCAAGGCAAGGGTTTTGTTAACTGAATGATCTCCCCAGCCTCTGTGGGTCACATTCTCCCCCCCTCCCCACAAACAGCGAAGAATGATGCTTATGGAGCACTTGTCTCCACATGGACTGTGCTGGGCATTGCCCTGAGTTAATAGCAGAGGAGGGTGTGGCTCCATGAAGTCAGAGTCATGTACAAGGTCACGTGGCTGTGAAGCAGAGCTGGGACCCAGGTTTCTCTGGGGAGGCTGGAGAAAGGGGCATCATAGTTGCAACCAGCAGAAGGAGAGGGAAAATGGCAAGACCATGCTACCTTTTGACTCACCGTCACTTTCTTCCAGCCCAAATTTTTCTTGTTTCCATGTCAACTAAAAGATCTTTTTTTAAATAGCACTGCTATTAAAGTAAAATGCATTAGTGTCTTTTTCTTGCTCTGCACTCACCCCCCCCCCCGACAAGGAGAACACACAATGGAAGAATGCACCCAAGACACCTCATCTCCCATTTGAAGGTCCAGTATCAGAATCAAACCCGTCAACAGGATGTGCATATTGAGTGGGAACCCACGATGCCCAGGGGACAGGAGCAATGTTTGAGTTCCTCTGTTTGGGTTGGTCACTAGTCTTGAGGGAGATGACTCAGGTGCTGCTTGGGAAAGTCAACAGGGCCAAAATAAGGATGCTCTATGAGGAAGCAGCCACTGGCCACCCTCAGTCCACCTCCAGTCCTTTCTTGTCACGTCTCTGCACTCCTAGTCTCGTCCCATTGCGGTAAGCCCTACCACATCCTGCTCTCTCACTCCTTCTGGGCGCTTGGCTGATGTTTGGCCCCACCTCTTTCTCAAATGACCTGGATTTTGCAGTAGGATGAGCAGGAGTCCAGGCATCTCCAGGGCTCTTCTGGAATTAGAAATGAGATATCAGAGTGCAGTACTCACTTTCAGCCCTTATAAGATTTACACTTAATGACAAAACAAATCCAGCTTTCCATTCTAATACTTTATTTATTTATTTTGAGATAGTATCTCATGTAGTCTGGGCTGACCTTGAACTTAATATATAGCTGATAGTGACCTTGAATTTCTGATTCTTTCTTTTAAAAATTCTCTCTCTCTCCCTACCTACCTACCTATCTAAATATCATCTATCTATCTATCTATCTATCTATCTATCTATCTATCTATCTGTCTACCTACTTACCTACCTGTATATTGTATTTTAAGACAGGGTTTCACTGTGTAGCCCTGGCTGTCCTGGAACTTACTATGTAGACCAGGCTGGCCTCTAACCCACTAAGATCCATTTTCCTCTGTCTCCTGGGCTCTGGGATTAGAGGTGTGGACTATGTCCACTATGCCCAGTCAACTTAGAGCTTCATGTATGCTGGGCGAGCACCCTGCCAACAGAGCCACATTCTCGGCTCTTGTTCTAGAACTTTAAAAAGTTGGGTGGTAACCTTTCTCCAGTCCTTCTCTTAAAGGATGTAGCAAAGGAGTCTTGTTTCTTTTTCCCTCTAACACTGACTCATGTTCATCCCCAAAGCACTTATAAAATTTAATGGATATTATTTTATGAATTTATAGGTTTCTTGAATTTTTTCACAGAGTGTATTTATTTATTTATTTGTTTGTTTGTTTTCTGAGCAAGCTGGTGAGCTAGCCATGGTAGAGTCATATCCTTCATATACTTGTAGAACTCAGTTGTGGGTTCCTGTGTATTCAATTGTCGTCAGACTTCCCCCCACCCCCATTCAGCCTGCAGTTTAATTCTTACCTAGCTTAGAAATGTTAGCAAATACACACTTAGAAGAGTAAGAAGGACTCCAGGCAGATACAGGCATGAGGGATGTCATGGGTATTATGTCTTGTGCTGATCCTAGATGACATACATTCAACACCCTGAGTTTTTGTGAGGTCCCTTCTGGCCGCAAGACCCTTTGTTTCATCGGTCTTTGGGGTTCTGCTTCTTCCCACCACTGTCTGCTCATTTATTATTCACCGAAGCTCAGCTGGAGATATAATTACCAATAGGGCCTATGATTAAGGCTTTTGGTGGCTCTTTTTGATCTTTTCCCTGAACTAATTAAGCCTGGACAAAGCAAGGCCACGAGTTCATTAAAGGGGCAGACACTGATTGAGTCCCTGTCCAATTTTAGGCACCGTGCTGCCACTGCAGGCAGTAACCCCCACATAACTGACAGAGCAAATGACTAGAAATTGGGCTGGGGATGTGGCTCAGTGAATAGAGTTTGTGATGTGGGGAGGAGGGGCTGAGTTCCCTACACCTTCAGAGCCCATGGAAAAACCTCCCTCCCTCTCCCTCCCTCCCTCCCTCTCCCTCCCTCCCTCCCTCTCTCTCTCTCTCTCTCTCTCTCTGTGTGTGTGCAGTGTCTGAAACCTCTGCACTGGGGAGATGGAGACTGGTGGATCCCTGGGGCTCACTAGTCAACTAGTCTAGCTGGCTCAGTGAACTCAGCATTCATTGAAAGACCCTGTCCCCAAAACAGGGTGATTGAGGGGAACATCCAACATGGAAGCCTGTCTTCTGTGTGCAAGTGCTTACAAGTGTACCCACATATATATATGTGTATACATACATGAATATATACAAACACACGACATGCATACATGCACATGCATGCACATATATGCTAGAGGTGTAAGGCACATTTGAAGAAAATGAGCAAGATGGAGGAAGAGGTGGAGGGTCTTCTCCTTTTGCCAGGAAAAATAGGAAAGATCTCCCTGTAACATGGCTCCTCAACTCTAATGTGAAGGGTGAATGGGGGGGGCAGGGTAACCCGTGTGTGTGTGTGTGTGTGTGTGTGTGTGTGTGTGTGTGTGCACGCAGGATAATCCAGGTAGAGACAAAACTACAGTGGGAGGAACTGAGGTACAGAGGAGGTAGGTATTTTAAAAAAAGCCACAGGTTGTTGGCAGCACAGGCACCCCAGGCACGCATGTGTTCCATCTGGAGTGTGCCTATCCCAACCATGATTTCAGCCGTGCATATATACATACATAGTATTCTCTCTCTGTGTGGATGTGTGCATGCAAGTATCATGGGTCTTGGGTGGCGGTCAGAGGCCAGCAACAGAGAGTCAGCTTTCTCCTTCCATCATGGCTGGAAGAAACTCAGGTCACCAGTCTTGGCTGATGTTACCTTTACTGACTGAGCCAGTTCCCCTGGCTCACCATGTCATCATCTTAAGAGCCGGACCTGGCTTCCCTGAGGTTTCAGATGTAGATGGAGCCTGTACCGTACAGGTGGAAGATGTAAAAATGTACTTGCATCACGTGGAGAGCCTAGCTCTGTGGTCTGTCTGCCCACCAGGCTTCAAGGCCCGCCGCTGGATCCAGTGTGCAACTCTGAAGGGCAGTCAGGACAGATCAGCTGTCAGAACTGGGGAGGCTGGGGCTCAGCCATCAGGATGTGGGGTATGTGTATCTTCTGTTTATTCTTGCAGTTTACTTCCCTGAAAACACATGCCTAGCTGCCATGCTCCACTCCCAAGGAGGCTAGCGCCAGCACTCCATCGCTCATGAGCAATCCTGCAAAAACAAACCCAGGTCCTCAAGGCAGCTGAGGTGCCAGGGAGTCAGTCCTGCCCTGGCTGGGCATCCCAGAGCCTAGGAACAATCTGGTCTTCAGGAAGAGAGGGAAGAAAAACAATTTCAAATTCCAGGCGCCCAGGGCCTCTTACAGATGGCCATTGTCAGGGGAAGGGAAAACTAAACCGTGAGTTAGCACGGTGGCGCCTCTGGGAAGTGGGGAGGATATTGAGGTTGGGGGCCGCTGCTTAGGGTGTTTGGGCATTGAGGAAGGGGCTGGGTTAGCAGAAGAAAGAGCTGAATGGTTCCCTTGTATGAGCTTGGGACACATGCTTTTAAATGCCTCAGTTTCCAGGGCTAACGCTGTGTGAAAGAACACGGGCGAGATGACTCAGGGGGGAGAGTTGCTTGTGTGTGAGCCTGAGTATCTGAGTTTAATCCCAAGAACCCAAATGGTAGTAGGAGAGACCTGTCTTCCAAAGTTGTCCTCTGACCTCCACACTCATGGTACATGACCACACACACACACACACACACACACACACACACACACACACAGAGAGAGAGAGAGAGGGAGAGAGAGAGAGAGAGAGAGAGAGAGAGAGAGAGAGAGAGGGAGAGAGAGAAACAAATGAAATGAAAGATTTAAAATAATTATATACTCAATAACTACATGTTGTGGTAACATACCTATGGTCCAGATATTGGGGAAGCTAAGGCAGGAGGATCAATCACTTTATTCCCAGAAATGTAAGGCTAGTCTGGTTAACATAGTAAAACCCATGTCAAAAAAATAAATAAATAAATAAACGAAGGGGATGGAGGGATGGCTAAGTGGTTAGAAGCAGTTACAGCTCTTCCAGGGGACTCAAATTCAATTCCCAATGCCCACACATCAGCTCCAACTGCATGTAATTCCAGTTTCAGGGGATCTGACAACTCCTTCTGGTCTTTTGGGTACCAGGTACTCATGTAAAGGAAACATACTAAGGCTGGGGATGCAGGTAACTGTGCATTCAAGAACTTGTCTAGCATGCACAAAGCCCTGGGTTCAATCCCCAGCACTGCATGAAGGAGGCACGGTGGTGCAGGCCTGGAATTCCAGCACTTGAAAAGTGAATTCAACAGGATCAGTAGCTCAAGGTCATCCTCACCTACATAGAAAGATCAAAGCCAGCCTGTGCTACACGAGACCTGGTCTCAAAATAGCAGCCACTGCAATGGGTCACGCTGGACTGAAAATGTGTGTACTCTGCCATCCTCTATCCTTCACTCTTTCTCGAGTCAAAGATGTCAGCACCACTCTGTTCAGTTTATTCTGGAAGGCTCCCGGCCAGTGTGGGGAGGTGAAGAGAGACAGTGGCCCTGGATTCTGGATTTCTGTTTACAGCAGGTGTTCTGGTCAGTTTTTTTTTTTTTTTTTTTTTTTTTTTTTTTTTTTTGTTCCAGTTGTTCTAGTCATATAGTTTGTCAAATGCACATCTGGTAGGGCTGTGCTTCGAAGTTCCAGCGTTTGGCTAAGAAGGTCCCAGGTATTTGCTGTGCCAGGAAGTAGAACGGGGAATTCCTTCCTGGCTGCTTCATAGGTGTCACGTCTTGGTGAGGTGACAGACTCTTGTTTGCAGGGTGGATCTCACTGGCCTGTGTGGAGCTTGGGAAACTTGACAGCTTCATTTGGAACTCCTCTGTAAGAAGACAGAACAAACACAGGAGGTCAGTGACTGCATCACATCCTAAACACTTTCCATGGAGTCAAATTCCACTCTTAGTTGCTCAGCCAGGGCATCCAGAGCCAGAAGTGGACAGGTAAACATTTGTGTGCATGCTTGTTCCTGCCTGTGAATGTTGCGTGTGTGTGTGTGTGTGTGTGTGTGTGTGTGTGCGTGCGCGCATCTTCTGTTCTCCTTTGTGTGAAGGTTTTGTGTGTGTGTGCATTACTTTCCCGTATAAAGAAGCTCTCTTTGTGTGTGTATGTGTGTGTGTGTGTGTGTGTGTGTGTGTGTGTGCATGTTCCTGTGTGTGAAGGTGTATATGTTTGTGTGCATATAGAGGCTGAAGGTTAGTCCCACCTGAGGAGCTGTCCACTTTTTTGAGAAGTCTCTCACTGGGACCTGGAGCATGTCAGTTTGACTCAGCTGTCTGGCCAGTGAACCCCAGGCACCCTCTTGTTTCTGCCTCCCCAGTGCTGGAGCTACAGGCATATACCACCCTGCTTAGCTTTTTATTTATTTATTTTTCCTTTTTAAAGTTTGTTTTTCTTATTTTACATATCCATCCCAGTTACCTCTCCCTTCCTTCCTCCCTCCCTTCTTTCCATGTCCTCTGACCACCCTCCCATGTCATCCCCCACCCTCCACATGTAGGGTGATGTCTTCCAGGAGGGGTCATCTAAATCTGTCAAGTCATTTGGAGTAGGGACCAGGCCTTTTCTCCTGCCTCTAGGTTAAGGCAGTATCCCTCCATGGGGAATGTGCTCCCAAACTCCTTTTGTGCACCAGGGATATATCCTGGTTCCACTGTCAGAGGTCCCTTAGACTGCCCAGGCCTTCTAACTGAGGCCCATGTTCAGGGGGCCTGAGTCAGTCCCAGCTAATAGTCTAGGGGCCCGTTAGCTCCTCCTTGTTCAGGTCAGCTGTCTCTATGTGTTTCTTTAGCCTGGTCTTGTCCTCTCTCTCTCTGCATCTGGATTCCAGTTCGACTCAGTGTTTAGTTGTGTGGGTCAGCTACTAGATGAGGGCTCTATGATGGTGGCTACGTTAGTCATCAATCTCATTATCAGAGAAGGGCATTTATGGTAGCCTTTCCACTGTTGCTCAGATTGTTAGTAGGGGTCAGTCTTGTAGGTCTCTGGACGTTTCTCTAGAGTCAGTTTTCTCTTCAAACCTATAATAGCTCTCTCTTGCTTGGCTTTGAAAATGCGCATTTGGACATTGAGCTGAGGTCCCCAGGGTTGCACAGCAAGCATTTTACTGCTTGAGCCATCTCCTTGTTACAGGAGGTGAACATCTTAATATTAACTTTTGTTTTGAGGGGCATTTTTGGTGGAGATCTGTCACCACCTTTAGGCTGAAGGTACAAGGCAGCATGCGTTGTATAGCCATGGACTTACATGGCGTAATCACTTCTGTACCACATTTGAAAGCTAGAAACTCCAAGTGTGATTGTAACACACATTTCTATTTTATTTTCTCAACTTGGATTTGTTTCATGTTAGACTCGTGTTAGACATCATGGCTAATTTAGGGGAAGAGTTATATATTGAGATTAAGCAAACCTGTGGGGTTGTTTTTTTTTTTTTTTTTTTTTTTTTTTTTTTTTTTTTGTGGATGGCATACAGCAATAGCATTTGGCTTTCCTTATAGCTCAGCCAGCAAAGATGAATCAGATCTACAGGGCAAAACAGGAAGTGTCATGATAGATAGGGATGAAAATTTCCTGAAGATTCTTTCTCTTCCTATTCTCACTGTTTATGGACTTTTCAGAAAAATAGCTCTAGAAAGACATTTACCAATGCATTTTGTTCCAATGTTGACTTTTTAAAAATTTCCTTTACCACCCTTGTGTGTGTGTGTGTGTGTGTGTGTGTGTGTGTGTGTGTGTGTGTAAGCATGTATGCATCTTAGGGCAGTGCCTACAGAGGGCGAAAGAGGACCTTATATTCCCCTTGTAGGTGGACTTACAGGCAACTGTGAGTCATCCAACATGGACGCTGTGGTCTGAACTCAGAAACTATAGAAAAGTTGAAGTGCTCTTAACTGCTGATCTCTCTCTCTCTTTCTCTTTCTCTTTCTCTCTCTCTCTCTCTCTCTCTCTCTCTCTCTCTCTCTCTCTCTCTCCCTTCTGTTCTCTCTCACTCTCTGAGACAGGGTCTAACTATGTAGCCTTAGCTGAACTAGAACTCCCTATATGAATCAGACTGGCCTGGGACTCACAGAGATCCACCTGCTTCTATGCCCTGAGTGTGGGGCCACCACACTCAGAGTTTCTTCATTACTGCTATGTAGTCAAAAGTCTTCTTTGTATGCATTTGTTTAGATTCCTAAACCCAGGAATTCCTGAGTATGTCTGAAGATTAGTCCTGAGGAGTGCTGGTCCTTTGCAAGGGTTTTTGTCCAGAGGCTTCTGGGAATATATTGGCTAAAATGAAAATGCTGCCTTTGCTGTTTGTTGGGCCCTGGCCTTTTCTCTAAAGATACTGTAAAATTAGTTATGTTTTGTTGTATGTGGTGGATGTTTATACTTACACAAGTTTCTTCAGGTACCTACACACACCAGCTTTTTATGTGGGTTCTGGGATTTGAACTCACATCCTTTTGCTTGCACAGTAGGTATTCTACGTGTTTAGGGCTCTCCCAGCCACAGCTCTTCTCTTGCCCTAAATTTGACATGAACGATACTTGTTCTGTAAACATTACACTGCAAGACAAACAGTGTCTAGAAGTTGTTTGCTAAATTTACTTCTACTTTTTAGCATATTTCTTTATTTTTGAAGTTAAAATATAATTACATCATTTCCATTTTTTCTTTTCTTCCCTCCAACCCTTCCACTGTACCCCACCTTGCTCTCTCTCAGACTCATGGCCTATGTCTTCACAATTGTTGTTACATAAACACACATTACCCACATTCCTAAATACATAAACACAGTCTCCTTAGTTCATCTATTGTTACTTGTATGTATATGATTTCATAGCTGACCCCTTGGTATTGGACAACCAGTTTGAGGGCTCATCCCTGGGAAGACTATTTATCTAGATTCCATAATTCTTTAGTTGTTTGTAGTCCTGTGAGACTCCCCCCTTTCATGTTAGCATGTCTGTGGGTGACATTTTTGTTTAGTTCTTGTTTTGGTAGTCACATTGATGTGATGCTCACAGGTGAACCTTCTTTGACATTTCTAGAAGACACAATGGCACAGCAAACTACCTGTCCGCTTGGGTCTAACAGTCTTTCTGTCCCCTGTTCGGCTATGATCCCTGAGGCAGAAGTTGTGTTGTAGATGCATCAGTGGGGGCTGGGCACCAGCTGGACACTTGTTCTTTGTATTTTGGTGGGTTGTGTTTGTCTGTAATGATCACTCTCTGTTGCAAGGAGACTTTGAAACGTTTTATTTCCTGCATGTCTATTTCTTGTAGATCTAGGAGCAGGGTGACTGAAATATATTAGACATAAAATGCAAGGAGCCACTCACTCCTAGTCATCCAGGTGCATGGCCAGTGCCTGAGTTTGAGTGTCTCTGGCATTGTGTGCCATCTCACTCAAGCCCTGGCACTGAGTAATAGAACATTTCCATTAATTATTTCAAAACATTACATTTTTTCTTTGATAACTTTTAAATTTAAATTTGAGACAAGCTTGTTTTACATATAAATCCCAGTTCCTGCACCCTCCCATCCTCTCCTGTTCTCCCCACCAACCCCCATCTCATTTCCTTTCTGCTCCCCAGGGAGCAGACTTCCATGGGGAGTCTTCAAAGTCTGTCATATCATTTGGAGCAGAGCCCAGGTCCTCCCCCATGTGTCTAGACTGAGGGAGTATCCCTCTATGTGGGATGGGCTCCCAAAGTCCATTCGTATACTAGGGATAAATACTGATCCATTACCAGAGGCGCCACAGACTGCCTATATCTCCTAAATAACACCCACATTTAGGGAATCTGGGTTGGTCCTATGCTGGTTTCCCAGCTATCAGAGTGGGGTCCATGAGCTCCCCTTTGTTCAGGTCAGCAGTTTCTGTGGGTTTCTCCAGCCTGGTCTTGATCCTTTTGCTAATCACTCCCCCCTCTCTGCAACTGGATTCCAGGAGTTTGGCTCAGTGTTTAGCTGTGGGTGCCTGCTTCTGCTTCCATCAGCTACTAGTTGAAGGCTGTAGAATGGCATATAAGGTAGTCATCAATCTCATTATCCGGGAAGAGCATTTGAGGTAGCCTCTCCACTATTGCTTACATTGTTAGTTAGAGTTATCCTTGAAGATTTCTATACATTTCCCTAGTACCAGATTTCTCTTAAAATCTATAATGGCTCCTTCTGTTATCGTATCTCTTTTCTTGTTCTCTATTCTTTCCCTGACACAATCTTCCTGCTCCCTCATGCCCACCTCTCCCCTTCCCCATGTTTCCAATTTTCTTGGGATATCTTATCCCTTTCCCCTTTTCTGGGGGAACATGTATGTCTCTTTTAGGGTCCTCCTTGTTTCCTATTGTCTCCTAGCTTTTCTGTTGGTATGGGTTGTAGGCTGCTAATCCCTTTCTCTATGTCTAAAATCCATATATGAGTGAGTACACACCATGTTTGTCTTTTTGTGACTGGGCTTACCTCACTCAGGATGGTTTCTTCTAGTTCTATTCATTTGCCTGAGAATTTCAATATTCCATTGTCAAAACAGTATTTTTAAGATGACTGGCATGGGGTTAAAAGATGGCTCTGAGGTTAAGAATCTCCTTACAGAAGATCTGAATTTGGTTTCTAGAGCCAACATGGGATGGCTTGCAATTGTTTATAACTTTAGCTCCAAGGAATCTGACATCTTCTGGACTCACAAATGAATGCTAACACACACACACACTCTCTCTCTTAGAAATAATAAAAAAAACAAATCTTTTAAAAAGGAATTCATGATGAGTGTTACATGTTTCCTCCATATCAGAAGATGTGACTCATATACATTTGCTTACTTTTTCTCACATGAAACCCTGTAAAGCAGGCACAATCCATACCATCCCTGTTTTATAGGCAAGGAAACTAAAACATGGAGTTGTTAACTGAATGTTCCATGGCTGTTCATGTAGGAAGCGCCAGATCTGAGATTTGGATTTGGGCCATCTGATTTTCAGTTCTTGACCTCATATTTTCCACTATATACCTCCCCAAGGGTGTTGCATGCCCTAGAGAGGCTGCACAGCTTGTTTGCTAAACACCCGAGTTCCACACTATGTAACACAAGTCAATCATATTCGTTGGGGTTGGAAACTATCCTCAAGAATTTTGAGAGTAGGTACTGGAGAGATTGCTCAGTTAAGAGAACTTGCTACTCTTCCAGAGGGCTGGAATTTGGTTCCCAGCACCCATTAGGGGGCTTACAACCTCTGTGACTCCAGCTCCAGGGGATCATAACCCTCTCCTGGCATCCATGGCCATGGCCACCTACATGCACATGCAGTTGTGCACACACACACACACACACACACACACACACACACACACACACACACAGATTTTTAGAGTAGCTCTCCAAAGAAAAAGAGTTCAATTGCAAACCCCAAGATGGTTTTCCTCAGAGTCTTTGATTGTTTTGGGTTGCTTCACTTATACATCCATTCAGCAACTACTTCTGGAGTCCTTTGTGTGTGCTCAGGTACAGTTCTGATGCCTTCATCATCATTCAGCTTCACTATAATGGGGAAGAGAAATCAGACATTAATTAAGAAGCCAGCATAGAAGGCAATGCCAGAAAGGAAGTTCAGCTTTCTAAAAGCCTTCAAGGGTCTGAGTGTTGGGTGATGGGGGTCAAGGAAGGCCTTTTTGAGGAAGCAGCATTTGAACAGAATCTTGAGTGACATGGAGTAGAGACCAAGTGTGAGCCTCGCATAGCAGAATTGTAATAATAAATAAAAAAAAATTTCCATTGTGTATTTGACTTTACACTGAAAAAATAGCACACAAAAATGTCACTCACCAAGTCATGAAGGGCCATTTTAATCTAGTTTCTGTGGCAGGAGGGAGTGGGTTGGGAGATGGTCCATAAAACTATTTGCCTCAGGGGCATACTCTTCTGACTGTAGGTTTGAGGACTGCTGAGTGATTCCCTGTTTGTTCTCCTGTATTAAATTAGGGTCCGGGCAGCTTCCAGTTTTGTTCTTCAGCCTCTGGTGGACCGGAGCATCTGGCATTTCTCATTTGTATTGATTCCCTTGGAAGTAACTGCCCTGTGCATGCAAAATACACCCTGATTGACAGCCACGACATCTCTCTTCCATTGGCTGTTCCTCAAAGCAGAGCTGTCAGGCCTCTGATTTGAAGTGTTGCAAGTTGAAGCAGTAGGGTTTTGTTTTCACTGGGAGCTAGGTCAAGGACAGAGGCTGAGAAGTTCACGTCACGTGAAATATACTGGACAAGTGAGCATCCTGGTTGAGGCTGGACCCTTTTTTTTCCGAGAAGAGATCAATGTGATGGTGCCTTCAGTTTGCTTGAGAACACAGGGCTGAGTTAGCCAGCATCATTTGATCCTAGCATAGATTCGCTAGACGTTTCTATCAGCAGGTTGTATGGATTAACATGATTGTTGTGAAGGAAGGTGGAAATTGTGGACGTTCCCAAGGCACCTTTGGCTGGAGCCAGCATTTTAGCTCTGCTCAGTCAAAGTTTAGGTTTTTGGATTTAAAAAAGAAACAAGCAAGCAAGCAAGCACTTTTTGCAAACTCAGCACTTCTCTTCAGGCTTTGTCCTGCTTCTTGTTCCTTGGAAGACTCTGAGCATCTCAGCTTCGCCCCTCTTTAGGACCACCGCTCGCTTAGCTGAGAACTCCAAGTTCATGGCAGAGCATGGAGTGGGTGGGGATCTGCCACAGTTGTAGCAAGCCACAGTGGGATAAAGGAGAAAGAGAGAAAAGATGGGGAAGTGTGGAAGAACGAAGACTTTTCTAATCCATCCAGGCAGGTGATGGCTGTCTGAAGGGCCAGTGTGAACCCCGGGAATTAGTGCTAGTAGATTCTAAACACTGTGTGATTTCACATGGTGACTCAAACTTTCTGAGCCTTGGGTTTTCTTCTTGTGGGAGAGAACTGAGAAACTGATCCCATTGAGATAAGCCCAGTCAGATGTGGTCATGTCTGTGGTGTCCAGTGAATTGCTGAATTCAGGAGAAGTTACCAGCCTGTGAGTTACTCCGTCATGTCTCTAGCTGGACCCTGAGACCTCCGGTGTACCGCCTGCTCTGGGGTGAGGCTGTCCCTTTGCGTGAGTCAGGATTCTCTAGAGGAATGGGACAGGGTGAACACAGGTTCTAAATGGGGCTGAAGTACACGGGTTGGGCCATTTGTCAGTGGCTGTCTGCACTAGACAGAAGCTGTGTACAAAGAAGGTGGAGTCTGATGCCAGTGAGGATGGCACCAGCCGAGATAGCCACAGTCAGTCAGAGGCAAAGGCAGCAACCCCTGCTATTTTATCTGTGTAGACAGTTTCTGTTCCACCTTGTCCCACAGCTGATTAGCCCCAAATAAATACATAGAGACTTATATTAATTATAAACTGTTTGGTTAATGGCTCAGGCTTCTTACTGGCTAGCTCTCTCTTAATTATTAACCCATAACTATTAATCTATGTATTTCTACATGGCCTTATCTTACCAGAGAATGCCTGGCTTGTCCTCTCTTCCTGATAGCTACATGCAGTTTCTCTCTGTCCCCAGAATTTCCTTCCCCTGGTAGCACCACCTATACTTCCTGCCTAGCCATTGGTCATCAACCAATAAGAGAAACATATATACAGAAGGACACACCCCATCACATTTGGGCTGCAGCTGGAAGGTCTCCCACACCCCACGATGGTAGGCCAGCCTTTTTCTCTTTGTTAATCTTTCCTGGAAGCTTGACAAAGCTGTCCAGAGATGTGTCTCCTAGTTGGTTGCAGATCCAAACAGCCAAGATTAAACATTATTTATACCCCATATCTCAGATCCACAAAGACTGTACATAGCCAAAACCTTTTGGATAAAAGAACCCTTCTGTATTTTCATGTGTATGTGTCTATAGTACAAATATGTGTGTGCATGTTTGGGGACACATGCATGAAAGGGTGCATATGCAAGTGTATCCACATGCATATGAAGGTTAGAGGTTGATGTCTAGAATCATTGAGGCAGGTCTCTCAGTCAAACCGTCATATTACTGATGTGGCTAGATTTCCTCCCCGGCTTGCCCTGATAATCCTCTATCTCTTTCCAAGGCTGGAGAATTACAGTCAGGTCACCATGATCCCCAGGAATTTTACACAGGTTCTGGGGATTAGAACTCTGCTCCTCACACTTGCATAGCAAATGTTTTAACCACTGAATCATCTCCCCAGCCCCTGATGCAAGAATTTCACAGCACTTTAGATGCCAGCAAAGCCATTGGATGCTATGATGATTCCTCTTGTTGCCATTTTGGATGTCTGGCTGCTGTCAGTCTTTAATTGTGCATCAGTTGGAAGGTTGTCAAGAATGGGTTTTGTGATATGACTTGCATTTAATTCCACTGACTGTAAGTAAAGAAGATTACCCCCAAAATGTGGGTGGACTTCATCTAACTGAAGGCCTTGAGAAGAGATGCAGCTTTTCCTAAAGAAGATTCTCCGCATGGTAACATCCACTCCTGCCTCAGTTTCCAGCCTGCCCTGTGGAGATGAGACTCTTCTCATCTCCCACCATTGCATAAGCCAGGCCTGGAAAATCCACAAGCAAACAAGCATCTTTATTTTCTGTTATATGTTATTGTATTATTTAAAATTATTGTATTTCATAAACACAAGTTATAGTTGTTATATATTGAGTAAAATTGTGTTATATTATGTGCTATTACATATCATCATATGCATTCTATAACAAATTATAGATTACTAGAAGCATGCGTTTATACTTTATATGTATAGAGGTCTGGTCTAGATTATGTGTTCTGAAGAGCCTGAACAGTAGAATCTTCTGCTGTGCTTGTGCGCGAGTGCATGAGCACACATACACACGCACACGCACACAAGACACAGACACACACACACACACTATGTTCACATATACTTTTAAGTAGAAGTTTTTTGTTGGTGTTCCTCCACTATAGGAATTCAGGCCTTAGAACTCACAGAAAAACAAAGGACAGGGGAGAGAACTTCCCTGGCTGGATGAGCTGGATTTCCTAATCCCATGTTGAGAAGAGGACTTCAGGGTAGATTGGATGTCTTCCCAGCCCTAGACAGTGGCCAGTCCTTGAAAGGCACCCCAGCCATTGGGCGGAGTGTGCCTGTCTCAGTGTTATGTTGCTGGGCTTTTCTGGGCATTTCCCCACCCCAAGATTGGTGGTGGTGGTTTGTTTAAAATTAGTTTTTGTTTGGCCTGTGGAGAAAGAGCAAATTGCAGAGTCTAGGTTGGATTCAGAGATTTTTGCATTTGAGGTTCTGGAGGTTGTGTAATTTTGAAAATAGACAGGGATCCAAGGCTGCCATTGACCTAAAGTGTCCTCCTGGAAAGAAGTGGTCAGAAGCCTAAGGGGTGTTGAAGGCTATCATATGAGAAAGGTAGGAGAGAGAGAGAGAGAGAGAGAGAGAGAGAGAGAGAGAGAGAGAGAGAGAGATTAGAGAAAAACTGAACACCTCCCAGACAAGTCCCGAATCACTGGACCTCAGTTCTGAATGGAGAGCTGGAGAGCACGGTAGCCATTTGCTGACTGGTGTCCAGGGTGTATAGGAGGGTCACATGGATGCCATGTTCCTGGAAGAACCATACACCAAACTTAGTGGCCCTTGCCTGGATGTGCTCCTGTTTTGACTGCCAAGATCAACAGCCTCTGCAATTTACTACCTGGGCTTGGCCAATGAACTGTTGCTTGCAATCAACTAGTCAGGTGAGCACTTCCTGAATCTTTGTATCCTTTATTTGCATATTGAATTTTATTGCTATTCTATTCTATTCTATTCTATTCTATTCTATTCTATTCTATTCTATTCTATTCTATTCCATTCCATTCCATTCCATTCCATTCCATTCATATTTCTATCCTCATGAGAATGTGGGTAGCATAGTTCTCTACACAAACCACTTCTTCCCTTTGTTCCTTCATAGTACATTGTCATCATCATTTTGTACCTAAGTCTGCAATACCCAGTTTGAAAGTTTTCTTCTTGTTTCTTCTAACTTTGAATTGTGTCCCAGTGAATTTTTGAAAATTTTTTTTTGCGTGTGTCAGGAGTGATATCTGAAGTAAACTCCTTGATTTTTCAGGTCTTAGTTGTCTCCCAGACATTGTAAAGATACGCTTTATTTAGGAGGTACTCTCTCATTCATATGACTGAATGCAGTCCGTAAGGCTGGAGTGACACCTCCCTGAATTGTTTAAAGGTTCTTAGGAAGTTATCCCTTCACTAGGCAGTAAAGAATGCATAACTAATATGTGAAATCTTTTGCTGATAAGCTGCGCTCTGAAATCCTAGCTAACTTTGTGACTACAGATTTAGACTCAGAAAAATGTAATAGACTAATTTTCTGGACCCGGAAAATCCAAGCTAGCTCAGATTGTTGCTAGTTATGATTGGGGCTCTTTTAAAATTTCGGGACTTCTTTCTCTGTGTGCACAGGTAGAATAAAGGAAATACAAAACCTCTCATGCAATGGATACATTTCTAAATTGGCCATTTAAGAACCTTAGGGGCTAGATATAGCTCAGTTGGCAGAAGGTTTGTCTGGAGTTAATAAGATTCCTTTGGCTTTGATCTCCCGAACTGCACAACTGGGACTATTTGTGCATACCTGTAATGCTAGTACTTGGGAGGTGGAGGCAAGAAAATCAGGAGTTCAAGGTTGTCTTTAGCTATATAGCTAGTATGAAAACTCTGCCTTGGGGCGGGGGATTGGTTTATAATTACTCCGATAGATTTGAAGAAACCCTTTGTATTATGCACTTTTTTTCATTACCATAACAAAATACCAGGCAGAAGTAATTTAAGAAAGGAAAGACTCACGGTGCCTTGTATCAGATGGTCACAATCCATCTATCTATCTTAATGGTTTCTATTGCTGTGAAGAGATGCCATGACCACAGCAACACTTATAAAGGAAAAACATCTAATTGGGGATGGCTTAGAGGTCCAGATGTGGAGCCTGTTATTGTCACAGCAGGAAGCATGGCAGCATGCAGGCAGACCTGTTGCTGGAGAGGTCGCTCAGAGTTCTATATTTGGGTCAGCAATCAACAGGAAGAGAGAGTGACACCGGCTTGGCTTGAGCTTCTGAAACCTCAAAGCCCATGCCCCCTGTGGCATAACTTCCTCCAACAAGAACACTACTTCAACAAGGCCACACATCCTAATAGTGCCACTCTCTATGAGCTAATGGGGGTAGTTTTCATTCAAGCCACCACCCCATCAGAATTGGAAAGTAAAGTAGAATAACTTGGTCTGTGGAATCAGAAGCATGCTCCTGTGGCTTATTCAAATGGAGGACAAGGAGTCTAAGTGCTCGAGGTTAGAACTAGGGATGGCTATCACTTCTCTAGGCCTGCCCCTAATGACTAACTTCCACCAGACATGACCTTCTTCTTAAATACTTCTGTGCCTTTAAAGTAGATCTAGAAGGTGAAGGCATAGGACTCAAAATATTAACTTGTGTGGGGAACATTAAGATTCAAACAACATCCTTTTCTTTTAAAATATTGTTGTGTAGCTTAGAATTCTAAAAATTCCATGTGCATTGGTATTTTTGTCTTAATGTATATCTGTGTGAGAGTGTCTGTCAGATTTCCTAGAGCTAGGAACTTTCCTGCAGATAGTTATGAGCTGACACATGGGTGCGGTGCTGGGAATTGAACCCAGAGCTGACAGTGCTATTAACCACTGAGCCACCTCTCCAGCCCATATTGCTGAGAGTTGTATACATTTACACGGTTTACAATGATCATGTCCACTCCCCTTATTTCTCCCCTCCAACTCTCTTAGACTTCATCAACATAGACCCCTTCCAACTTTATTTCTTCTTCCTCATCCTTCTTGTAGTTGTCATCATCATCTTGTTGTCTTTACCTTTGCTATCCTCATGATATCAAACCAAACAATAATAACTTTCAATGAAACACAAAGAATAAGGCTCCAAAGGATGAGCCTCTCAATTTGATAAATTCATTCTTTGGGGCTGGGCTTTCTGGGGGCTCTCAGCACCTACACTCACATGATTTCAAAGAAGTAGCAAAGTACCCTCCCAAAACAGTTTCCTCAGCTACATACTTGATAAAGAATCTCAAGCCACCAGAGCCTTACAGCAGATAGAAACACACCAGGCTAATGGTCCAACTCCTAAAGGCACTGTCTAACATAACCTACCTCTCAGAATCAGGACGTTGTGTTTTCTGTACAACCCTTTTCAAACAAGCACTGTTGAGTGCAAATACTTGCTAACGTTAAATCCTGATCAGGCCAACTCAGTCTTCATCCCCAAACAAAATTAAGGATGCTTTGGGAGAAATTGAGAAGATATTTTCTGTACTTAAAAATGAAATAAGGGGATTAGAATTGCAAACTTGGTGTTATCCTAGTTAAAGCTTGACATCAGGGTTACTCTACCCATGTTTAGCCCTGACACATTTTCAAAGTTTCTTTCTCAGAATTTTGAATTTGCCCAGATGATTTGAGTATCCAACCAACTTTTAAAAGTTTCCCAATCTCTATGCATTTTGGTTTCTTAGTTGTCACATTATCCCTTATGGGTATTTTTAGAAACTGTAAATCATAATCATTCAATGCCACCATAAACCTTTTTTGGGGAGGAAATTTTTTAAGTATGTCTAGCTCATGTCTCTCTCCAGAGAGGAGATTATGCTAGAATGAAATCTACCAAGGGGTTTGGTGGTTAAGGACATAGCCCTTTTCTTACCCATCTTCCCTGCTGACTTCATTAACTCTATTTTGCTCTCTAGGAGTTTCTCCCATGGCTCTACATTCCATCACTGTTCTTCATCACATTCAACCCCTCCAGTCAATCCAAAGTGTATCATAACAAATCGGTCCCCAGTATCAAGGAATGTTCCCCAGATCTTGCTGGGACATGAGTCAGAGTGGCCAACTTTATATATAAAGTCATCATTCCATGCATCCAGCCCTTGTGATACTTTTATCTTAACTGCCTCAAATACAGTGCAAGAGAGTGATGATGTGTGCTGGATCCCAAAGCCATTAATGACATAGCTATTATATGTTGCCCAGAGGCCCCTGATCACATATCTTGTTTTCCTTTGTTCCCCTCAAGAACTAACACTTTTTAGCTATTGACCTCTACAGAAATTATATATACATATGTCTATGCCTTTGTCTTCACCTGTAAGGGCCCCGCTTGTATAGTCCTTCTTCAATAGCATACTGAAAACCTATCAAATCCTTTGGAATGATTAGCTGGTGTCTCGCTTGGTGTGGGTCACCCTTACTTCAGTACACACATGATTTGTTTTTGTGTTTCCCATCTTAAGAGGCTTGTATTGCCAAGCACATTTGCTCAATGTGTACTTGTCATGTAGAGATTATGTGGTCTCAAAGTACAAACCTCAGTCAGACCTTGATCAAAATTTTATATCATGTCTTGATACACAAACTTATAACTCCATGTTTTCCATCTTCAAGGCATCTTAGCTTCTCCTCTTCTCCATAGTAATAGACAATTCTGTGAATTTTGATGATGTATATAGGTTGTTATCAGAACTGATGGCTCAAATTTTATTTGATGTTTTATAATTTAGAAAAATTTCCTTTCTTGTCCAGTTCCAATGGTTTGCTGTTGGAACACAAGATTCTGGAGATGCAGAATACTCAATGACTGTAGCTCTCGCTTTGCAACATCCTCACTAAATCTCTTTTCCCATTTGTTCCTGAATAGGAAAGATACTACTCTAGAATGGGCAAGTAGAGCATTTCAATCAGTGGCCCAGTGGTTACTTTCAAATTTGAAGACATTTGATGCTGTCTCTACTCTAACAGAAAGCCCTGAAAGGATGGTCATGAGATCTCTTTCATACTTTCCTTGTCACCTTTTGGAGACTCTTCTTGACTCCTATGTCTTTAGATAATTTCTGCTGGTTACCTGATGTCTATGAGATCTCCTCATTTCTCAACCTCCTTGAATTCCATTGATAACCTTACTTATTGCTGGAACTGCCTGTCTTTTTTTGCCCATAAATTCCTTCTTGAAGAACAATGATTTTATTGCTACTCTTACAACTACATTTATCACAGTCCTCTCCTTTTATATAACCTATAAGAAAAATCTCAAGTATCTGCCTACTGAATCTATCTATACTACTCTAGATCTAGTTTATTTTTCCTTAGCTCATCCAATGAAGGCATTCTGGCTCTAACAGCAACAATCCTACAATATAAAAGCCTGTGAGACTTGGGACAAACTACATTACCAATGTCATTCTGGATATCTACCCTTTCATATCTAGTTCCATTAAATTCTTATGAGAGACCCATTATTCCTGTAAAGCTGGGTTTTTGACATAACCCAGAGTCATCTGAGAAGAATCTCTATGAGGGGTTCACTTGGGGAGGGGACATGGAGAGTAGTCTTAATATAGTTAATTGATGTGGGAAGACTTGGCCCACTGTGGGTGGCAACATTCCCCTAAACTAGAGGATCCTGTACTATGTAAGAATGGAGAACTCAAGCTGAACTCATGCATGCAAGCAAGTGAGCAAGGATGCATTAATTGCTCTCAGCTCTTGACTGTGGATGTGGTGGGACCCAGTTCTTTGAATTCCTGCCTTGACTCTTGATGGCCTGTTAGATGGTTCAGTGAAGTGAACTAAACCTCTTCTCCCCTACGTTGCTTTTGTCAGGTATTCTATCGTAGCAACAGAAATGAAATGAGAACAGAAGGCCCTGTGAATAGTTCACCAGGATTCTTCTACTCCTTTTATCTTTGCCATTCCTTCAGCATTACCTGTCAGTTAGACTAATTTTACCTTATTCCTTCTGATTGTCCTTTATGCTAACATTTGGTTTCACAGGGTCTCACAAAAGTTTGGCCTAGACAAAGTCCCAAACTTCTAGAATATGTTTGACTAATATGAGCTCTCTCTGGTGACATTTTTGAAGCTATGCCACGTGCCCGTGGGCAGTGCCTACCTATGTCCCCAAGGATGGAGAGAATACATATTGAGGTTCTTAGCACCTCTTTTTATTTTTCAGTCCATAGTCAACTCTATTGCAATTGCCATCCTCTTTAAAGGAACAGCATTGCCATTGTGAATCTTCATCCTTGTGACAACCCTCCAGATTATGAAACTAACAGTCCTAGGCATTTCTAAGTGTGTCACTTACCAGAAGGCATCCTCTGTAGGAATAGGTTTACACCCTGGGGGGTGTGTGAATGCATGAGTGGAAAAATGTATGACCTTGGTAAATGAGTTGTCTATTTCATTGTCTAGCCTCTGAGAGCCTATCGAGGTCTTAGAGACCCTTGCTTAAGGGAATAATATTTCCTGAATAAGGGAGGAATTACAATGAGTATGTTCTTGCTATGCAGTGTCTTTCCTGTGTCATTACAAACACCTCAGAGTGCTCATCAGGTATAGCTGGAACCTTTTAGAATCTTAAAGTTGGCTAAATCTGTAGGGAGGATACCCAGAGGGTTCAAATGTATTGGTTCAACTTCCTAGCTCAGATATTTTCTAGCTGCTTACTACCCTCTGATGCTAGTTCCTTCTTAAATTTTACTATAACTTTCTCATGATTTGTTTAGGTGTTGGATTAAGCACGTGGCTTTTCTCTAAGGGAATTCTAGCCTGTTTTAACAGATATTTACAAGGCACTCACCCTTGCATTGCATTAACCCAGCACAGAGGCGCTGAGATGGGATGTTTTTGTCCTAACCCATCATTTTGAGCTGGCAGATGATCGAGTCTGATTAAAAGGTGGGAAATATGAACTTAAAAAAAAAAAAAAAAGCTGAGCCTCCTAGTATGGGTTCTGTAGCTAGGAGGCCTAAATGCAGAATGGAGCCTGGTAGCATGGGTGGGGGGCACACATGTACTCTGTGTTCCTGGAAGAACCACAAACTGAACCTTTCAGCCCTTGTCCAGTATGTTCCCATCTCAACTGCCAAAACAAACAGACTCCAGAAAGTCCTATTTTGCTACCTGGACCTGATCGATGAGCTGTGATCTGCAGTTAGCCAATCAGGACTGAGTATTTCCCAAAGGTCAACACTTCTCATTTTCCTAAGTGGTCTGGAATGAGTAGGAACCTGGACAGGAGCTTTCTGTGTATGGGATAGCCCCCTCTTACTGCTGTGGTGTGACCTTTCATTTTGTGCCTAAGGTTGTATTTCCCTACTTTGCAAACTTTTTTTTTTTTTTTACATTTTAAAATTTCCATTTTCATTGAAAATTCTTTCCTGATAATTTTGGTGGCAACACACACACATGTGCACACACACACACACACACACACACACACACACACACACACACTCCAGATTAGTGGGTTGACTGTTTGCTTAGCATGCATGAAGGTTTACAGTTTATCCCCAGCATCACATAAACAGGGTGAGATGGAGGCAAGAAGCTCAGACAGACATTCAAGGTCATTCTTGACTACATAGCCTGGGCTACGTGAGACCCCATCTTTTAAAGAAATGACAAACAACAAACAAACCAAAAACTTTGAACAAAACCAACAGGAGACCTCCAGCTACAACGATATGTACATACATACATACACACATACATACATACATACATACCCCTGCACTCTTGCATATCACAATGCAACTTTTTTTTTTTTTTTTATAGTATTAGCTGAGTTGTTTTCGTCATTTCTATTTCAGGGTTGTTTGATTCCTTTGATGGATGTCAGTGGCAAAAACAGAAGTGATGAAAGTGATTACTTCTAGCTACCTGAAGGTAGATTTCTAGATCTTTGACTGGTTGTTCAAGTTCACTCAAACAGGAATGATCTTGGGGGCTGTGATCATTTGAATGACAATGTCTTCCATGGGTTCATTCATTTGGACACTTGGTCACTCGTTGGTGCTGTTTAGGGGAGGTTATGCAACCTTTAGGAGGTGGAGCCTTGATGGAAGAACTGTGTCTGTATGGGCAGGCTTTGAGAGTTCGTCATCTCATCCTATTTCCAGTTTTGAGTCTGGAGTTGGAAATATGACCTCTAAGTTTCTTTCTCTGCCTTCCTGTTACCATGCCACCCCACCATTATGGATCTCCATCTGTAAACATAGCCCAGATAAACTCTTTCTTGTATAAGTTGCCTTTGTAATGTGTTTTTATCATATCAAGAGAAAAATAAGTAATACAGAAAGGGAGTAGTTTTCAATGAACACGTGATTTTTATAGCCCAGAAATCATTAAAAAAATTAGAAAATTTTCTTTAAATTTGTATTAATTTACAAAGAAGACGTCTACATACTCCTGTTATAAATAGTACTTTTTCCTTCTAATGATAGGTAGCCATGTACTCGATTATTTAGTAAATAGTATTCATATAGTTTATATTTTGTAAATAGATAATGTAAGTGATGAGAAAACACTGTGAGTTACTAATCCAGTGTCCTGGTCCTGCTTTCTTTTTCTTAACAGAAGCCATGATTGGTTGAGCTTTTGTTAGCAATATTTCAGGGAATGTGGACCTGGAAGGTCTGAATGGGGAAACTGAGTCAATCAGGATATGATTTTGCTCCCGCTTGTCAGTGACTGGCTTAGAGGTAGCCATCCTAAATTTGACATATGGAAGATGGTTAGCCAACCACTGAAGGATCTTGGGAAATATTGCTCAAAAGTTTCACTACTAACCATCTTTTCCTTTTGTGCTTGAACATCGCCATGCAATCACGGCATGGTAAGTTTTGATGCTGCTATAGATAAATTGTGACCCTCGGGGGTTAGTTACCTACTTCCTAACTTGTAGACGTTTTAAGTTATTTTTTGATAGGATAATCTATTATTTGCTATTAAAAATACTCCACTGATATACTGTCACAGTACTTAAGAAAAGAGCTGAGTATGAATATAATTTTTGTCTTCATATATGTGTGTATTTGTCCTCATAAAATAGACATGTAATAGATTATGTTAATGGTATGTTCTGTAACTTTTGTTTCTGTCATTGAATAATGAAGCAACTTGGAAAACATGTGTGTGCGTGGGAGCACGTGCCCCCCTACTCTCCATGCATTGTTGAGGTTGATACTTTGGAGTTTCTAGGCATTGGCTGTGTCTTAAAACTTGTGGAGGGCTGGAGACGTGCATATTCAAAGTACATGCTTGAATATGTGCTGGTGTGTGTATGTGCAGGTGCATGTATGCACATGTGTGTGGAAGACAGATGTCAGCCTCTGGTGTCATTCCTTAGGAACCATCTGCTTTCTCTTTTGAGGTAGGATGTCTTTCAGTACCTGGGCTTTCTTATTTGACTAAATGGCAGGGGTCCTCCTGACTCTATACCCCATTGTTGAGATTGTGGGAATATACTACCATGCCTGGATTTTATTTGTTTTATTTACTTATTATCTAGTGCGTGTATGATATATGTTTGTACATGTTCATGTATAAGTGTGGACATATACATGTCACAGCATACATGTGGAGGTCAGAGGACAACCTCAAGTGTTCATTTCACCTTCTACTTAGTTTGAGACAAGGTCTCATATTATTTTTGTTTCATATTCTAGTCTAGCTGGTCATAAAGATTGAAAGAATTCTCTTGTCTCTGCCTCTCAGCCTACCATAGGACCACTGTGATAACCGATGTATGCTACTGTGCCTGGTTTATGTAAGCTCTAAGGATCTGAACTTGGCTCATGATTCTTGTACAGCTAACAGCTAACCCACTGAGCATCCCTCTAGCCTCAAGGCTGGCTTTCATGTGTTTGCCTGAAAGCATGACTATTTAAGTTCGAACCCTTCCACCTATGTGAAAGCTGAGCCTGGCAGTACTGTGCATCTATAATCCAGAGCTTTGGAAGCAGAGACAAGATCTTTGAGACTTGTTAGTTAAACCAAACTTTCCCTCAGAAGCTAAGGAGACTGATTGAGGAAGACACTCTGTTGACATCTAGTCTCTGCATGCATGAATGCACACAAGTGTACTCATGAATACATATACATACATCTACACACAGACACATTCAGACACATATTTAAAAGTACATAACAGTCACAATCAAACACACACACATACTGCAAGATGGAGGAAAGTCAGGACCTGCAGGGAGAAAGGAATGGTCTGAGTCCCAGTGTTCCCCAGGGCCACCCTTCCTGCAGGTGACCCCCGCTGATCCCTCCTCTGGAAGCTGAAGAGCAGAAGCATAGCATGCTCCACCATCTGCAGGCCTGTCTGTCGCCTTGCTGTGGGCAGAAGGTGTGCTAACCCCTGGCACTGCTGGACTCACTCAGGGTTGATCATAGGAAAGATGGTTTCCGTTTCTGTTAACCCAGCCATCTGGACTGCGCGGGCCCTAATTGCACACTGTAAGAAGCCACATTCGGAAGAGATAAATTTACTTTTGTAGTTTGGGAAAGGGGTCAAACGGGTCGCTCTTGCCAACACCAGACAGGCCTCTGCTGGAGATCCTAAGTGTGTGTGACAGGTCAGAACACCAGGCTTCCAGGTTGCTCCAGGGACACACTTCCTGGCCATCACTTCTCATTTTAACCTTTCTCCTGGCAGTCCAGCCGTGAAGACATGGTATCCATAACATCCACCTGAGGAGCCAAAGAAACATCCAGAAGTTATCACCCGAATTCTAGTCTGGTGATTACCAAGTGACTGCTCAGGGTCGAGCTAGTGTGTGAGATCGTGGGGCTAAGTGAGGATCAAGGGAATCCAAGAAAAGTTCTGCTCACTCTAGGGAGTGAGATGAGGACAATGTAAGGTCGGGAGGACACACACACACTCACACACATACACACACATACACACTCACACACATGCATACACACACACACCCTCACACACCCTCATACACACACACACACACACACACACACACACACACACACAGGCATACTCTCTCTGTCTCTGTATCTGTCTCTCTCTCTCTCACACACACAGAGGTTTTTGAAATAAGTAAGTCAAGTAGGGAGATACAGAAACTCTCACGTTCCACAGTGTACAAGTACCTCCTTTTTGGTGACACCCACCAGGTGCTGGTAGCTCCTACCCCAGAGTGTGCCGTTTCCTCTACCTAATGAGCTTAGATGTGTGAGAAAGGTAGATTTGGTTTTAATTTTCAAGTGTGTGAAATCAGTTCATTTAATCACTCATACTGTTCAGGAGAGGGTGGTGACAGGGACAGGCCCAAGGGAAGGATTAGGGCCACATGGGGTATCATGAAGATGTAACTGGAAAAGACTATGCAAGTTAATATTTACGACTTTGAATCTATGGAGAAACTTGTCACAGATAGTCCTACTCTCTTTTTGATCAAACTAATGTCTTCATTTAGGTCAACTCCATACACACTTTCTATAGTCCTTCACTGAGACTGGCTCCTGTGGACAATGCTTTGGTTGTGTGAAATCGATTCCAAGGTCATCAAGTACCCCAGACCTTGCACCTTTACGCTGACACATGTTAGATTTATTTAGTTTTAGATCGATGTTAGGCTGAGCAGAATGTACGGAGACTTCCCAGGGTGCCCTTCTCCCTACAATGCATGGCCTCCCCCAACAGCAGCCCCAAAGGGTGATGAATTCATTGCCATTGCAATGGATGAATCACAGAAGCCTAGCATTATCTCCCAGAACCTACAGATTTATGTTAGGTAAATGTCATCAGGCTTATGGAAAACACATCTACCTGCTGAGCCATCTCATAGACTCCAGGCATTTCTGGAGATTTTTTTTTTTGATTTTGCTCTTCAGAGTGAGACTCTCTCTTTTCAAAAGACTTCCTCATAAATAGATTTTTGATCAGGAAAGAGGTATGATACAGAAATAACACAGAGTAGTGAATTGACCAAAATAGAATAATAATAATTGTAGGTCACTGAAATATGACCTCTGTTGAACTGGCGACCTTCCAGCTTTTGTCCCCATCTCTCTGAGGTGTTGCTTCTGAGTTCCAGCCTTTTAAGTGTGTTCCTCCATAGACACTGGGTGGCTTGCACTTTCTGCTCTCAGGGGACTTCTGCACAGCTGTCAAGCTCCTGTTTAAGTGGATACGCTTCCCAGGCTCTTGTCCACACATCTAGATTGTTCTTCACAGCAAGTGTGTCAAATCTGCAACCTGCAAGCTGCAGAGAGCCATGGAAAGCTATGAATGTGGCCCAGTGCAAAACTGTAGGTGTGCTTAAACCATTGTGCATGCGAGTGTGTGTCTGTGTGTGTGTGTGTGTGTGGTGTGCCTCAACTTCGTAGTTCTCGAGTGTGAACTTTGCAGATGACAGCATGGCACTGGGTTGGGAAACTGTCAAACCTGATTTAAAGGAAGACTCTTATTTCTCTGGATTAATATTAGTGACAACAACGTGAAGCACCATGGCTGCGTTTTCTAAATGTTGGCACAGCTGAATTTCAGTACGTCCTGTCTTCGCAGTGCCATGTATTAGAGCTTACACGTTGGCTTCATCAAGTTCTCAAAGAGGTTCACAGTGCACAAGTTGCTCAGAATCTCTGTTTGTTCATAGATAACAATCCAAGAAAGTTGGCATTAGGGAAAAACCACCACCACCAAAAACACAATCAAAACCTCTTCCTAGTTCCTGCATAGAATTTTGTGGCCCGAATCATTTCAGTCCAAAATGTTGACTTTATGCGACATCATCTTACACTTTTGGCTTCATTCCACATTTTATCTATCTATCTATCTATCTATCTATCTATCTATCTATCTATCTATCTATCTATCTATCTTTACTCCAGCTCTCCTTGTGCTTCATAAATGGACTCCCTATTTGCAACATATGTTACATTGGTAAATTGTCACATGCTATTTGAGCTGATGGAGAAGATGGCTCTGGAACTGGGGCTGCCTCTCCCCCCAACCCCCTCAGATCCAATCATGCTTACATCAAGTGTTCTTCAAAACCCCTTGTCCTGAGTCAGGACACACCTCTGGCTATGTCATCAGAAGGAGGGCAAATACCAAGCAATGGATATTAAAACATGGTACCTTTGAGAGCTTCTAGAAGGTAAAGCATGTCCAACACTGGTTGCTATTGCTGTCGCTTGCTGTCAAAGTGCCTGCAGTGGGATAGAGATGCTCAACCAAAGAGAGAATGGAGAGGACTCTGCTCGGGACTCTCTCAGTTGCGAGAGTCCGTTTCTGCTGCCGAGCGCTCAGTTTGATAATGCTGTGTGATGCTGTGTATCTGCTAATGCTGTGTATCTGCTACTATTCTTTTTTTTTTTTTCCACTTGGATGCAACCAAGGGGACACCCTCCACCATCCGGGACACTTTTAATGGAAAGCTCCAGCTGTCAGTGTCTGCTGGATGTTTCCAAGTCCCCAGTTTGATGCCATTTACCTTTTTTGCTCTCTTGGTTGGGGTTACCCCACCCTTTGCTGGGTGTTGAGAGCACCTGATCTGACGTGGCTCTTCTCTAACTGCTGCTTGTTATTTATTCGTTTACTCCTGCTTGCTGTATATTTAATAGACTCACCCGCTCAAAACAGAAATCACATCTATCACAGATCACAGTTTTCCTACAAAGCTATTTGATCGCTGCCTCTCAGTGTTTATGGATAAAGACTTGTCCCTTTATAATGTTCGTTATATCAACTTTAAGAGAAGTAACTCTCAACTTGGTGTCTCATTACTCGCTTCTGAAACAGCCAATGAGAAGCTGCCAAGTTTTTCACAGTTGCTTATTTTGGTCCCAACACACTCTTCATGCCCTGCTTGAATGTTTTGCCAGATTGCCTCCAATTTATTGCAAAACCAATTGGCAGAACAATCAGGAAATCTGTCTGGGGCCAATTTTAGCCAATGCTGGTGCTGCCTCCTTCTCCACCCCCACTTTCTGCTAACCCATCGAGCTTCTTCCTGATCCAGCTGTTCTTCACAGGGGTGTAACACTGTGGTGTGCCTCCGAATGTAAAAAGTAAAGTAAAACAAAAACAAAATAAAAATAATGCATTCTTCCTCTCCTTGCCCCACCGGACATCCCCTTCCCCTCCCTCCTATCCTTCCTTCAACATCTGCAACCTTCCCCAACCCACTTCTCTCCTCCGATTCATAGGCCAACCTGGCACTGCAACATCAAAAAGCGAACCCTATGTGAGAGGTGACAGTTGTCTTATCAATACAGGAAGTGGTGTCTTCAAACCTCTTCCTGTCAAGGTGTGACACTCACAAATTGCAAATATCTGGTGTGGTTGGTGGAGGCAGGGTCTGTGAAGATTGAAGCCCGGAGGTCCCTTGACAGCCTGCCGATGTTGACTCCGTTCTTCACTCGGTGCCAGGCAGAGGAGGTTGTTTTGGATGGGGTATTAAGCGAGGGTTCAGGTAGGAAAACCAAAAAGTCATTTCAACGGAGAGAGTTTGATAGGGGGAATGGAGGGAATTGGATGTGCAAGCTCTGGCTGGCTGAGAAACGGAGATGGTAACAACAGGGTAACAGTGGTGGTTATTGCAGGGAGAACTCCACACTAGAACCAAGGAGCAAGAAGAACCATTGGGGCCCCTGGGGATCACAGGAAAGGTCCTAAATCCCTGGGGTAGACACTTCCAAGGGGGTTGGGGTTCCAGCGTGGCTGCTGATAGCACCTCGGGGGCTTGGAGGGAGGCCTAGAGTTGCAGTTCTCCCCTCTGAGGAGGAAGCCTTATGCTTTCTGGAGGTTGCACCTTTAAGAAAGTCCTGTGAGGATGCCACCAGGAGATGGAGGCTGCATCTGCCTGCTGCTGTGGGGCGAAGTAGGGGCTGCTATGGGAATAGGGGCTGCTGTGGGGGGGGAATAGGGGCCAGTGGGTGAAGTAGGGGTTGTTGTGGGAGTAGAGGCTTTTGTTGGTATAGGGGTTGCTGTGGGACTGGCGAGGAAAACGGCTTTCTATATTTTCCTTCACTTTTCACATGTATGTGTTTGTGCCATGTAAACATTCTTTTGCACGTATGTGGGCACATGTGGATACATGTGTACATATGCATGTACAGGGCTGAGGCTGAGAGAACCTTCTGCCGCTCTTCTGCCTTACTCGTTGAGGCAGTCTCTCAGGAAAGCCTGGAGCTTGTTGATGGCTTTGATCTCGATCCTCAGCTCGCTCTGGGGATCCTCTTCCGCCTTGTAAAGATGGGACCACTGTATCCTTAGCATTTCAGTGGTTCTGGGGATTCAAACTCCAGACTGTATTTGCACAGCAAGAGCTTTAACCACAGAGGTCTCCTCCTGGCCACCCGCTCCAGCTTTCAATCTCTCCCTTTGTCAGAATTGATAAAAAAACAGGCAACGAAGGAAAAATAGCGGTTCTCAGAATTCTTAGCCTCCCAAAGGAGAGTCTGGGAAGTTTTGCATCTGGGAAGCAATTGCTTACTACCCAAGACAGGTATGCAGGACATTTGTGGTCCCCAGAGGATGCTGACGCCTAGTATCAGGAAGAGGCTGAGTTGATGCCAAGTCCACAGGTCATAGAGGTATGGCCTTATGCTGCCATGTGAGTCATCAAGACCTAAGTTCCCTAGGTCCTGTCTGTCTTTCGTTTGCATAGCCTTCTTGCCTGGGGGAGAGAGTGGGCTGGTGTGGGAAGGGAGAGATTGCAGAATGCAGAGCTGTGGGCGATGGTGCCAGGGCCCCTCTAGCTGTATAGGACTAGAAACTGCAGAGTGGCTGGCTGGGGTGGGGCTGCAGGCAGGGGTCAGTCAGAAAAGATAATGGCAACTGATGGAATAGCTGAAGGACAATGCCAGTGTCACTTTTTTTTTTTTTTTTTTGCAGAGCAATCAGCCTATCAGACTATTGCAGAATCTGAACAACATGCTTATAGATCACATGTCTGGACTTGGAAGTAAAAAGTATCTCTGGGGTAGTGTGTGTGTGTGTGTGTGTGTGTGTGTGTGTGTGTGTGTGTGTGTGTGTAGAGAGAGAGGGGGGAGAGAGAGAGAGAGAGAGATCGATCAACCTGACATGTTCTTCCTCAGGTGCTGTTTACTTGGGTTTGAGCCGGGGTCTCTCATGGACATGTAACTCACCAAGTAAGCTAAACTGGGTGTCCCCAGTTGTCCAATGAGTCCTGGGCTCCACCTGACCCTGCCTCCCTCCCCAGCACTGGGATCACACACATGCCCTCATGCTGGTTTATTTCTTTTCCATGGGTTCTTAGGGAGTGGACTCAGGTCCTTATCCTTGCAAGGCAAGCATTTCAGCAGCTGACCCATCACCCAGTGCAGGAAATACCATGATAACAGGAAATCTATAGCTCTACACACTTATCAGTAACCATGGTGTGTCTAGTACATGCAATCCATGGTACCACCTGGGACCCAGAGATGTGAAGACAAATGAGGTGAAGATGAGTCAGCCTGTGGGGGGTGGGGGTGGGGCTCAGACCTCTGCAAAGTCTTACATTCACAGTTGGGGGAGTCACTAACTCACTAGGGTGCATGGGGGAAGCTCCACAGTGTTGCTGAGCCCTACTCCAGACAGAGGTACCGGAGTGGGAAGGTGGGAAGGCAGACTCAAGGAGCTGGGGTCTTCTTCAAGGCGGCAGCTGGAGTGTCTTTGCTCGGACATGTCACCAGGGAGTAGCCTGACCGGTTTCGGTTTCACCCTCTGTTCACCTCTGATGAAAGCAGTTGTTGTCACTGTCCAGAGGACAGCGAATGGAAAAGAAATGCATGATCTGGATGAGGTGTTATTGGGACAAACAGCCACGTAATAGAGAGACACTGCTGGAGACTTTACGAGAGTCCTTTCCAAATCTCACTGGAGGCTGCAGGTGCCTTGGAATGAGTCGGCCATTGAGAGCACCATCCAGGAAGATGCGCTGTGTTTTGAAGCCTTGCAGCAGACTGTTGGAACCACCCCTCTCTCATCTTCAACCTTTGGCTTCCCTCTGACCAGCCTTGACACCCAATGTCCAAACACTGATAAAATTGATCCCTTAAGTGTGGGAAAGTCCTAGCACATCGATTGCTTCCTCCTCCGCCCCGTGGCTGGCATGAACACTCTCTCAGGATGTGCCTTGCTTGTTAGGTTGGTGGAGGTCAAAGCCCTAATGAAAAATGAGTGGAATGCCACAGGATCAGGCCAGTCTTGATAAATGACAGCAGGGGATTGTTTGGCTGGCAGGGGATGGACGGTGGGGGAGGTGGGTTGGGGAAGAAGGATCAGGGGAAGTGAGGATAATTGGATGGCTTAACAATAATCCGTATGTATGTATGTATGTATGTATGTATGTATGTATGTATGTATGTATCACTTGTAAGTCAAGGGGGGATAATGAGGGGCTCAAGAGGAAGTTTAAAGAGAGAGGGAGGGAGGAGAAAAGAGAGTTATGGGGATTTAAAAAAAACTTTTTTTCATATGTGGAATCTAGGTGTGTGTGTGTGTGTGAAATGAAGGCAGGTGGGAGAATATTTGGGGTCGAGGCCATCAAGAGGTATGGGGAATGGGGAGGGAATTAGGGGTAGAATATAAAAAAGCTACAATATGATATATATATATATATGTATAATATATATAAAAACTACAATGGATATATTTGTATATCTGTATTTACATACATGCATACATACATATGTACATACATACCTATCTATCTACATATTATAATGGCTGGGGATGTAGTTCAGCTGGTGGAGTATTTCCCCAGGATATGGGAAGCCACATAAACTGTTCATGGTGGTACCTGCCTATAATCTCAGCTTGAGCCAGGAGGATTAGGAGTTCAAGGTCATCCTTGGCTATATAGTAAGTTTGAGGTCAGCTTGAGCTATACAAGACCCTGTCTTAAAATAGAAGTCATAATGAAACACACTATTCTGTACATTCACTGAAAAAGGCAGCGATAAAGAAAAACAAGTGAGAACTCACTTTTGCCTTCCCTTGTTCCTAGTCTACCTGGTAATTTCACAGTAGACTAACTTTCGACTCCAATGATCATTTACAAACAAACAAAAGACCAATAGGATCAGTTTATTATTATTTTTTCATTTAATGACATTTAAACAAATTCTTGCGGGGATGTTCTATTCTTTTGCCAACAGCTGAACTCATGGATCTAACTGGAAATGCCCGCCCCCCCCCACCCCCCGCCCGAAGGCTGTCTCAGAATACCCATCATTCACGGCTGCTGAGCCTAGTGGAGTCTCCGGGCATCATACACCCCTGCTCTTGTGGCTGCCCCTTAGCACTTCTCCACCATCTCTGACTTAGTGTCCCAGGCCATAGGTGAGGCACATCTGGGTTCTTCGCTGGTATAGAGGCCATGAGAGGGATGGAAGGCTCATTTCCCTATGACTGAAGGAGGGCTTGGCATTTCAACAGCGAGGAGGCATTGCTCTGCCCAGTCTGCCCCCATATTCTACAGTTTTTTATTATTGTGTTTTAGAGAAACAAAACCATGCTTCAAAGGCTTCATTCTGCCAATTTCCCCGGCCATATGTTCTTATTAAAACATTTATAACACTCTTTATCTCGGGATTATTATGTTAGGATGGCCAGTGGTTAATAAGACATGCTACAGCTTCCAACTTAATGTTTACATGTATTTCAAATATAGGAGTAACTCATGTATGATTTATACCATTTTCAAAGATAGTTCTCCAATGCTCTGAATATCAATGAAGAATGTTTGCAAGTTGCGTTGTTTTCAGAGTTGAAACAAATATTTGTAGATAGTTGGGCTATATTTATTTATTTATTGTTATGAATGTCTAAAGTAGTTTTCACTATTAATAACAACAGAACACTTGCTGGAGTGGTATAAATGATCTCTAGTTATCTGTAACTTCCTTTCTAATATTTCTGGCCTCTGGTCCCAGCGATTCCTTTTATGATGCTGTTTTAGTATACGTGTGTTATATTAGGGTCAAAATTAAATAACAAATAAGCTATTGCTAATAAATGATTGTGTCATCAGGTTGTAAAAATATATGCATCTTGTAAGAAAATAAAAAAAAAAACATAGGAAAGAAAGATATCCATAGCCCCTTCCATCCATCTACAACATCATGATGGAGTACATTAATAGATAGCTGCACCACACACATACACATGCATACATAAGTCAAAGGCACACATATTGGGTTAGAATTGATTGTGCACACAAGTTTGTATACTTCCCTTAGTGTTGTACTTTGAACATTGCCTCGTGCCAGTCTAGAACTTTTTATGCACAATGTTGAGGGTCTGGTGGTAGAGCTTTATAAGGGCATAGCATATGGCTCCTCGGTTACTCCCACGAGTTTCAAATTCTTTGTGACTTATACAGCACTATAATGAGCATTGTTGCCCCAATCTTGTGAATTTTGCAAGGACGAAATGAGATGATTCACGTGAGGCTCCTCATTCAATACTCATAGATGATCAAGACATCTCATTTCTTAATTCTTTCTCTCTCCACCTTCTTTTCCCTGTCTTTAAGACTTTCTTTTCCTTTAAAATGTAAAAAGCTTCATTTATTAGTATTAATGTTTGTGCATGCATGTGTGTGTGGGTATGTGTGTGGTATATTGTGTGTGTATGCATGACATGTGTATATGAAAGAGTGTGTGTGTGTGATGTGTATGTGTATCCATGCATGTGTTTGTGTGTGTGAGTGTGGTGTATGTGTGTGTATTCATGCATGTGTGTGAGAGTGTGCACGTGTGTGGTGTATGTGTGTGCATGCATGACATGTGTGTGTTAGTTCAGAGGACAACTTTCAGAGGTCAGTTCTTTACTTCCACCATGTGATCTGGCCGTTGAGCTCTGGTCAGCCGGTTTATACTGCAATTACTTCTACTGACTGAGCAATCTCATCAGTCTGTATTTTATTTTTCCATTTTAATAATCAGGTACCAGAACTGTGAGTCCTAATAACGCACATTTCTAAGAGTATGCTATGGGGCCACGTTAAGCACTGTGATGTGATCCTGCTTCCTGATTGGTGGGTGATGTCCCATCATCCTCTGCCTCCATCTTCACTCAGTGTGAAGTGTGTGGGAATGAGGGTGCACCCCAGCCAGCCATCTATGGGCAAGGAGGCAGAGAGTGAGCAGGTTCCCGAGGTAAAGTCTTTGCTGGCTTCTGGCCACCTAGCTCAACCCACTCAAGGATAAGTCTTGCAGGCTGCTGAATGAATCCAAACACAGTAGGGATGTATCAGCCATTCTGTCTGCTTGAGGGGTCTAGAATTATGTGTGTTATTAAAGATGAAACTCAAACTCACACCTATTCACGAAGTCCAGTTGATTCCGTTGTATTTATTAAATTCAAAGAATCGGATCCATGCTCCTCTTCCCTTCCTCTCCTCCTTCTTTTTCTTTCCATGCTAAGATGGAACCCAGAGTCTCAGGCATGCTAGATAAGTGTCCTACTAGTTAGCTTTGTGACTTAAGTTTTCCCTCTTCAATGCAATTGAAACTCAGTCCTGAATGCTAGACTGTTTGGCTAAAGTCTTACCACCCTCGTTGGCTTCTCTTGATTCCTATCCTGGGGGAAGTGCAGTCTACTCCCAACCATATGACCCACGTGGAAGCACACTGATTAGTCTCTCTTGTCCACTTGAGATCTTTGCTTGGTCCCCACCCACATGAGCTAACTCCCTCGAGTATATATGGTATTTCACATCATAGGTTCATTTTCCATTCCTATTTGAAGTTTTAGCTACACCTCTTTATACAGCATCGATCATGGGGCTAAGTCACAGGGCTGTTTAGAGACCATCCTTCCCAGAATCCTCTGGTCTTCCTGGCATTGCTCACCACCACCAGGTTCTCAGCCTGCTCATGAAACAGCACCCTCTGGCGTGCTCTGGCTAAGCCATGGTCCTAAGAGAAGCAGCAGCTGGCAAGAAGTATGTTAAATACACCTGGCCCCTATGGGAATCACAGAGCTAAGCATTCCCACCCTTCAGGGCCACCTTTCACAAGTGAATGTGATTGAGTTTTTCTTGATTGTGTGTTTGCCTGACCTGATCAGAGAGTTTGGGCAGGAGTTTCTGTTGACACTTTCTTTCACTTTGGGTAAAGTTTAAACACGGCTTATCACAACCCTGACACATCAGAAAGGGCCCCTTTGCCCCTCCTGCTTCCCACCCCTTCCCTTCATGAGAAAAAAAGGGGGGTATAAAGGCTTCGGCATTTGTGCATGGGGAGCAAGCCGATCTCTAGGAGATTTCTAGTCACAGGTCTGGGCTGTGTTAAGTTATAACCACTATGAAATTTTCCTTCATCTTCACAATTGTTTTACTTCCCATAGGGTGGGTATTCCTTGGGAGGAGATGCTACCATGAGGCTTCAGTCCTAGGACCCAAATCTCTGTCTTGGTGAAGTGAATTCAACTTGGAAGGTGCAGTTGCAAGTGCTACAGGGCTGTTGAGTCACAGACTAGACAGATTGAAGCTTTCAAAGGTCAACTCCCTGTGTAGAGCAGGAATCACCCCCCCCCCCAAGCCCGGTGTGTGAGTGAGTGTGTGTGTGTGTGTGTTCTTATGTGTGAACTCTCCGTGGAGGACAGAGGGCAGCTTTGGGTGTCATGCCTCAAGATGCCAGTCACCCTGTTGAGATAGGGCTTCTCACTGACCTGGAAGTTGTTGCCAAGGCTAGGTGTCTTCTTGTCACTGTCTCCCCAGCTCTGGGGTCACAAGCACGTGCCACCATATCTGTTTTATTTTTCCAGGTGTGTTCTAGGGATTGGACTCAGATCCACATGCCTGTGCAGAAATCGTTTTACCAACTGAACCATCTGCTTTGCCTGGCAATGTACCTTATAGTACTGCAGTATGGTGCTGTGGAGGAACCCTTTTGTACACTGCGAAGATTTGTCCCTCTGATTGATTTAATAAAGAAGCTACAGGGTAAGGTTAGGTGGGAAAGCCAAACTGAGAATGATAGGAGAAAGAAGAGGAGACATGAGCAGGCACAGAGGAAGCAGAATGTGTTAACACACACATACACACACACACACACACACACACACACACACCAATGACGTAACAAGCCATGTGACTTGTGGTAGAACTTAGGTAGGAAATACGGGTTACTTTAAACTGTAACAGTTAGCTAGTAACAAGCCTGAGCTATCAGCCGAGCATTTACAATTAATATTAAGCCTCTGTGTTGGTCATTCAAGAGAGGCTGCTGATACAGGAAAACCACGCCTACATACAGTACAGCAATCATTGGTCTGTGTACATGGCCAGCATAATCCATTTTGGGGCTTTGTCTCATAGTTAACATCTTTCCCCTAAGTATCTCCACACTGCCCAATTAAATACCACCAAAAGCAAAAATAGAAAACATCCTGTTCACACCAAGGTTTAGGCGAGTGATTCCCCATCAGCAATGTGGCTGGAGCATGGAATATTTGCTTTGATAAAGGCCAGGATTTGCCTTCAGGAACTTAGTCTCAATATCTAAGTGTATAAAAAGATACTCAAAGCAGGTTTCCTACAATCAATGACTTGTAGCCTAGAAGGTGAGAAGTTTAAGTCACATACACATCTATCCATATTGTAATGATAATAATAGAAAAACTGTATGTACCTTGAATTCACCCTTGGAGTGATTGACACGAACTATCTCATTTATCAACCTGGGCACAATGAGGTTGGTGGATATTCCACTCTTAATAACGTTCTCCTTTTAATACTACTTGACAACGATTGAAATCTTGGTTTGCTTTTCTATTTTCAGTTTTGATTATCCGTGTATGTGTTTGTGTTTATGTATAGGCATGTGGACATGAGTGTAAGTGCCCATGGAGGCCAGAGGTATCAGATTCCCCCAGAGTTGGAATTGCAGGTGGTTGTGAGATGTCTGACATGGATGGAGAGATCCAAATCCAGGTCTTCTACAAGAGCAGTGTGTGCGCCTAACCACTGGATCACAGAGAAACAGAAATGCCATTGCTCAAGATCATATAGCTAAGAATAAGGAGAACCAGGATGTGTTCAAACTCTTTGTCCTTCAAGGTTTCATTGTTTTGTGCATTTTTTTTCTCAAGAACCAGAGAGAGGGAAACAGAGAAATGGTGCATGAGAAAGTGCAGTCTCCCTTCTAAGTGATTCACCTTTGTTGTGGGCTTTCCTTGAGTATGGATCCAGGTCTGAGGGAGGAGTGTACAAACAGCTTAGTGTACTGGCTGCCACCTGTAATTTACAGCAGGAGGGTTCACAGTCAACTTAGCCTTGGTGTTAAAAATGATAATGTCGTATGCTTTTGCTTTTAGCAGATGACAATAAAAAAAAAATCAATGGATGATAATTACGGGATCTTGGCATTTCATGTTGCGCCAGACTGTAATGAGAATTCATTTGTGTTATGACAACTGCAGATTAGTAATTTATCTCTCGCCAAATGGCAGGGTGGTTTATGATGTTGCTGGTTTTGTTACCTCTTACAGAAGGCGCAGATACTGTGTCAGGTTGCCCCATGAGTAATAGCCTGGTTTTATGATGCAGGATAAATCAATCACACAGACTTCTTGCGTTGGCTTAATGAGGTTAGGTCAGCAGGCACAGAGCTTGGGAAAATAGTGTTGGTCAACAGTTGCCAAGTGCTGACAAAGGACCCTTGCCAGGCTGAGTTTGGAGTGAGTCTTCAGCAGTTTGCCTGCAGGTGGGTGGCAAAGGTCTAGGTTTTGCTTTAGGAATTAGCTCTCAAGACGTTAAGAGTTTTAGCATGGAGCTGAGGCTGCAGAGAGTCTCTGGAGGTTAAATAGATGAGGAGTTAAATCAATACAGTCAATAAGAACCAAATGAAAAACAACATGTCTTCATCCCCCCTGAGCAATGGCTGTTGTATTTGGAAGAGCAGGTTCTCCAAAAGGAAACAGATTACAGAATATCACAATGGCAGGTGACCCCCAGAGCCGTGTTTGGTATGCTGTGGGTACCACTGGCTGGGGTACAGGTGTTTGTCTCAGTATGCTGTTCAGTGACTCCCTGTCTTTCCTCCTTCTTGCCATTGTTAGAACCCTCCCCCCCTTCATTGTTTGAGCCAGGGTCATGGCAAGGGAAGACATTGCCTGTGCCCTTTGTACATTGTCCTTTCTCTAGATGAGTTAGCAGCCTCCTCTGATCTCCCTCAGGCATTTGCCTGTAAGGAAAGATTAAACATTGTGGGGAACTTCTCACCCGAGTGCACACTCACCACCAAACGCCCCATGGAGCCCTTCTGTCTGTCTGTATGAACTATCAACGAGAACACTGCACACCAGCAATTCAAGTGGCCACGTGCCTTGTGTTGGGGGACCTGTAAGAGAAAGTGGGAAGAGTCATAGAAGCATAGGTTTGCCCAATATGCAAGTTTTCCCTTCCTGTGTGAGTAGCATCTTGCTTTTGTAGATGCAACCATGATCCCTAAAGATATTCCAGTTGAGCTGAAGAAGAATTTTCCCTGGCTAATGCTGTGTATGTGTTTCATGTCATGCTTCTATTTTGTCCTTCCCATGCAGAGACTTAGATTTAACCAGCTACAGCAAACAATAGGTAAGAATGTGTTAGTAACTGAGCAGAAGGTTATGGAGGAGACATAAGGGGGCCGTGATGATGCATCAGCTAGGGCTGGCTGAGTTGTGGTGTGGTAAACAACAGCCCCCAAGTAAGCTTTAACCTTTTAGTGTAAACACAAGGGAAGCTATACAAACTCAGCATTTGCTCCATGACTTAATATAGACTGAACACTCTCCTTGTTTGTTTGGTTGATTCAAGACAGGGTTTTTCTATATTGCTTTGGAGCCTGTCCCGGAACTCACTCTGCAGACCAGGCTGGCTTCAAACTCTCAGGGATCCACCTGCCTCTGCCTCTCCATCTCTCCCAGTGTGCCACCACTGTCTGACCCAGAGTGAAGCCTTTTCTGACTAGCACTTGATCTGAAGACAGCTCAGGTGGGCACCCGGAACCCCTGTTGACACTGACACTCTGCTATGGTTTGCATGTGAAACAAATATTTCCTCCAAGGCTCACATGGTTTGAGCCCCTGATCTCCAGCTGGTAGTGCTGTTTTAGAGGCAGGGCCTACTTGGAGGAAGTAGTTGCTCAAGGCTTTACAGGTTATAACACAGGGTGAGTCTGAATCCCTTTGATTCCTGATCATGGCTGTGATGTAATCAGTTATCTAACGGTGCTGCAGCCACAACCACAAGCCGTTCCCACTATTATGATGCCCTATGGTGGTGGACTGTGACACCTTAAACTGTGAGCCAAAGTAACTCTTTCCACTGTCATGCTGCTTCTGTTGGGGACTTAGCCATAATGTCATCAAAGCAATTAAGATACATTCTGCCCCTTCTTTTCCTTAAAAACTATTTACTGTCCTCAGTTTTGTAGTTTTGGTTCTCAAATCCTAGTCATGTAAGACAATAAAAAGAACATTAAAAAATACTGTGACTCTATCACCAGAGAGAGCTGAATATTCTTCAATTGTCATCATTATCCTTGTTCTAGGCCAGGTGCTGGCAGAACTTTCTGGAACACTTCACAGGGGTTTCACCTTTGGAATGATACACATACTTTTGTTTATACTTTGTTGGTCAAATGGCCACACTGGATCCCAGAGCCCAAGTATGTAACTCCACAATATGTCCAGAAGGGGGAGTTGAGGAGAGACCAGTAATCAGTGCTCCTGGGAGAATGAAATAATGTTTAATTTAAAGCTTTAGGGCAGCGCCTGTCAATCTTAGTATTTGCTGAGGGCTTATAATTATAAAGACTGTTTAGACATTTTCTGTTCAGGTAAGATAATCAAGACTGACAAGGATTCCTTCCAATCGCCCCAAGATGGGACAGGGACTAGGGGTAACCTGTGTAGTCTGAGCCAACAGTATCTGTTTTTTGCATTGCTGTGCCCCAGAATATCTGACAAGAGCTAGTTAAGGCAGGGAAGGCTTATTTTGGCTCATGGTTCCAGAGGGATTGCAGTCTGCCACAAAGGCAAAGGTGGTTCAATACCACATCCATGGCCGTGGGCACATGAAGCAGAAGGAGCTGTTCAGACCATGGCAGACCAGAAAGCAGAAGGGGCAGAGACCAACAGGAGCTAGGGACCCGGCTAAAAGCTTCAAAGTTCTTTCTTTACTGACCTACTTCTGTTAGCCAGGCTCCACTTCCTGAGCAACGCTACTAGCTAGGGACCGAGTACTCAGAACATGGTCAGAGGGGGCTGATGTTCCACACTGGAACCATAAGAAACCTCATGTGTAAACACGAAGGAATAGAGCTATTGGCCATCCTCTTACAGCATCTCGGGTCTTTATTTCCACTCCATGGTTGACTCGTCTAAGCTGGGGAAGGGAGGGAGGGAAAGGGAAGTGAGATAGCCCATTGCTAGATGCCTTTGTGGTTTCTGTTTTGTCATTGTTATTATTTCATGATGTTGGTCTTTACCCCCTCCCCCAGTTTGGATGACAAGAAAGTGATTCATGTTCAAGGGGAGGGACCTCACCCCCCATTTCACTGACAGCACAACTGTCAAAAAGCCCATCCCTATAAACACTGACCTGGCAAATGAGACCCAGCCTCCACATGGAAAATCAAAGTCAGGGATCTGGCAGGGAGTTGAAAAGATGGTTTGAATCAGAGGCAGAGACAGCCCCTGGATTTTGGGGTGGGGGATTTGGGGGGCTGTCTGTACCATCGTGCCAAGATGGCTGGGGACTTGGGCCAGTGAGTTTCCATTCTGAGGAGAAGGAAGCAGGGCCTGTCTGTAGTGGAAGCCAGAACATGGCAGGCCTCTGGTTTAAATTCGACTCATCAGAGGGTCCTCCAAGCTAATTGGGAAGGAGCAGGCTGTGTTTTCTTTCCTGCTTAATAACGGGGGCTGTGGAGCAGCGGGGAGAATTGCTTACAGCCCTGGACTTTATTAGGGAGGCTTTGACATTGTTTTGTTGGACACAGGCTTCGTCCAGGGAGCTAATCTCTCACACCTGTTTGGCTTCGTTAAGGAGCCAGAGGCCCCAGCATGTTTGCTATTGGTTATTACAGAGACCAATACAAGGAGAAAGGAGGCAGCAACCAAAGAGATGCTGTCATTTCTCTCCTTACTCCTAGCTCTGAACTCAAGTGCTTATGGTGTTGCAAATGACTGGGATAGACTTAATGGGTATGATCTACAGTATAGTAGATCTACAGTACAGATCTACAAAAGGATCAGGATTCTAAATATCCAGTCAGTAGCTACTGGGTACATGATGTTGTCCAGTGCTTTCAAGAGAGCCAGGCAGAGTTCCTATACTTTGGGAATTAATTTTTAAGAATTTTAATGTGTGTGTGTGTGTGTGTGTGTGTGTATGCAGGCATTCCAGTGCAGCTATCTAAGGAAGCCAGAGGCATCAAGATACCCCTGAGGCTTGTGTTAAATGGCCTGATGTGGGTTCTGGAAACCCAAACCTCTGTAAAGGCAGTCTTTTTTAACTGCTGAGCCATCTCTTTTGTCCCTACTTTAGGAATTTGTATGTTAGTCCATCCCAGGAAAATACTGGAGCGTTTTTCATGATTCTAGGAAGCAGAGAGTCTGAGGAAAAGGGGTTCCTCCTGGCTCCTGGCCTTGCTCTTAGTACTTCAATGGTATGAATTCCAACATGATATAGGTTATTGCAGAAGCTGGGGGAATGTGGTCTTTTATCCTTCAGGGGACACTTTCCCCTCATTAGTTCTTCTAGAATAGTGGTCAGTAGAGCTTGAGTGGAAAGCACAGTGTATACCATGCGCCTGAAGGAGAATGGAAAGTCCTTTACACAGAGGACAAATACAGGGCTGTGAGTGTCCTGTCACATTCACGTTTTCTTCAGTTACATGGCTCCCGGCAGAAGATGAACCTGGTTGCAGGGTTTGCCTCCGAGTCAGGGCCGAGTAATTCTGCATAAATTCCTGGCCCCACAACAAATAGAAAACATGAAGAAGACCCGGACTCAGTCATGGACTCAGAACCCCTCAGAGGACTGGTAGTCGCTGAGAGATTGCCACCTCCCTTCTGGAAAAAGTGCAGAATGTGCCTGTCTTAGCAGTAGATGGTTTCTGTGTTTTCCTCCTAGGAAGCCATAGGGTGGGATTCTGCCTTGGTCCTCTCGGCACTTGCATTCATGTCCCTGCTGGCCATGGAGGGCATGATACAACACCAGATTTTCTTTGTCAGGGTCTGGGCATTGTCCCATGTGGATGGCAGCAGCCATCAGAGGGATGGATGGGAAGGGGCATAGAGGTTTGGGTGAATGGGCGTAGTGGTTGAGTGGTTGAGAACCTATTTCAGGAGGTTGAGATGTCAGTGGGAGGCAGAGGCCCCAATCCTGCATCCTGTCTCAGGGTTTTTACATGAATTCAACAATAACATTTTAATAAGATTTTTAAAGATAGACAGCACCCTTTAGGCATGAGGCTCCAACCCAAATATCAACCCATGGAGACCCCTTCTGTGACTGCACTCCAGAGAGATGGCTGAGACCTCAGGTTTACCTTGGAAAACAGCCAAAACTTGAGGTGTTCAACTGGCTTCAAGCCTTTCTGTCCAGAAGGTTATAATCACGCCAGTGCTATCGTCAAATGATGTGGTGATATGGTTGACATGATGATACAGTTGAAAGACACATGGCTCTATGTGTCCTTACAAGCACCATTTGTATGATTGTGATATCACACCTACCTGCTTGCTTTCCCAGTGGTATGAGGTATGCTTACTTTACTGCTTTATCTTTTCTCCACCCGAGTCTACCAAGGTGCCTCTGTATTTCCCTTTTGCTACTTTTGGGACCAGTGGCAGGACATGCTACAAGCTCTCTAGGTGTCAGGAGGAGACCAACAGAGTAGCAACAGCAGAGCTACTCACACCCACTCACATCCACCTAAAAAATATGTTAATTAGATGGCATTTTTTTTTCTTTGGTGATTCTTTGAAGACCTCTGTGAGCAGACTACCATGGTACCCAGCACCCTCATCTCACCAACCCAGTCTAATCACTGAAAACTGCCCCTGTTATGAGATTGATGCTGCTGTTTCATAGAGGATTTTGATTGCAAAACAGAGTTCTGGCATTGTAAATCAGAACAATAACAACGTAAAAAGGATGAGAGCCCAGACAGCTGTCAAGAGCAAAGGAACTGGGTTCTGGTGTACTTACACATTTATTGAGTTTGATGCCTCTGACCAGGATCCTCTTAATTAGGATGTGATGGCTACAATGGGGCCAGCAAACAGAGCCAAACCAGGCTCAGACATTAAAGGTTCCTCATACAAGGAAATATGACCAGTAAGTGTGGTCTGGTTGATACCATGGCATCCAGATCTTTGCCTCTTTGCCTAACCTCAGGTCCAAGAGAGGTGAGACTTTGTGGATGCTCTACTCTAAAAGGATATGGCTTTTGTGTGTATTTGTGTGTGTGTGTGTATGTCATGTGTGAGCAGATGTGTGCATGTGGAGACTTAAGGACAGCCTTGAGCGTCATTTCTTATTCCACACCCTTCTCCTTCTTTTCTGGGAATACAAATGCCTAAGTGGGCTAGGCTGCGGATCAGCCTATCTGTGCCTCCCCAGTGTTGGTGTTACACAGAGGGAGTATTTTGACCTGGAGTTTACTGATTAGGCTAAGCTGGCTGGCCAGGAGGCTAAGAACAAGAGATCTATGTTCTGTTCTTACCTTAGCCATCCTCTATTATGTGAAGAAGGGAAACTTTAGCTTCATTCTCTCTTCCATGAAAATGGAAACCCTGTCTAGCTTGTCTCTCCCACCAGATCTCAGTAAGACCTGTGTGTTCTTTTTGGAAGCCGTGAATCAGTGCGGATATGTGAAGGACAGGAGGTTGAGCTCTTGCCCCCCTTATCTGTCCTCGTATGAGTCTTACGTGGCCATCCTGACACTGTAGCAAGGTGGGCAACAGGAACTCAGGCTGCATTCTTCTTTGTTGTCCTCCCTCAGTGCAATGCAGCCTTCCTCTTAGGGGAATGTTAAAGGGTGTACTTACCACCTCCATGTGCCTGCCCTACACATTAGCCATCATTAAAATGACTCCCTTTCTTTATATGTAATTATGTTACTGGTCAGCGGTTGTTGGTAAACGTTTAATATCTAGTTCTCTAAAAAGATGTGTACATGTTTTTATTTTCAGTTATGCTGATATAAGGATGTGGCACATGCTGCTAATAACTACCTAGTAAGCGCGATCCCTTATTGCAAACCCCACTTGGTTGATTGATTCTCACAAGAACCCTTTGTTGGTATCTTTCTTGGGCAGCAGACAAAGCAGTCTAGTGACAGTGTGTTAGCTGCCATTTTTATTAGCACTGAGGAACAAGGAGAAAGAATGGAGATATTCCTTGAAGCTTCATTCTTACTGGTTTTGAGCGGTAGGAGAGTACTTCCTTTTTATTTTAATTGTGCAATCTGTGATAGTAACCCCCACTCCACGTAAATGCAATATTTTTTTTCTTTTAATTATCACTGTTGCTTTCTTCCTTACTGCTTCATGTCTGGATGATGTCAAAGCCACAAATATAACTAGGGATTTTAGCATATTTAGATTTCCCTGGCATTTCACATCATTGACCATTTGGAAAATTTGTGGATGCCTGTGTATGTCTGCATATATATACTTACATATGTATGTATATGTATATGTGTGTACATGTGTGAGCAAGCTTGTGGATATGTTTATGTGTGTGTCTGTATGTGAGTACACATATGCATATGCATGTGAACATGTATGCATGTACATGTAGGGACCAGAGGTCAACTTCAGGTATCGTTATTCAAACCACACTTATCTTACTTTTTTGAGGCCATGTCTCTCACTGAATCTGGACTAGGCTGGCTAGCCAGGGGGCTCCAGGTATCCACCCGTCTGTATATCCCCAGTGTTGGGATTACAAGTACATGCCACCATTCCTGGCTTTTTTTAAAATGTGGGGACCAGGGATGGGACCTAATGTTTGCACAGCAGACAACCCCATTGGACACTGGCAATGGGATACAGGCAAAATAAATATTTTCAGGACAGATGCACAATAGATACGTTACTTCAAGAGCATAGATAATAGCATGACCTTGGGAAATAACAGGAAGAGATGAACTCATCCTTTATCTAGTCATAAGTTGAGAGAATCTAATTTTGAACAGTGTTGTGTCCAATAATCTGCTTAAGAGACTCCTAGAAGTGTTTCCATCTGCTCCAGGGAGTGGGTGGGGCTTTCCCTAGCTCATCTCAGTAGCTGTTTTTCTCTTTTTCCAGAACTGGGACTTTTCAGTGTTCAGAGAGCTGTATGTAGGGGTGAGTGTGTCTCTGTTAGATGCCGAGGACTCGGTGACGTGTGTCCTGTCTCGTGGAGCTTACCGCCTTCTTGAAAAACAAACAAATAAGCGGTGCCTCAGAGCGGTTTCCAGAATGCGTCTTCACTCCTTTATATGAGGTGGTGGTAACAAGCATGCGTGTCTTGCTTCTGCTTCCCTTGCTGTCTCAGCCTGGCATTGACTTCGAGGTTTCCAGATAAAAGTTCTACCTCTCTTGGTGTGTTTGTGTATTCATCTGTGTGTTGATCTGTGTGCTGAGGTCAGGGCTCAATGTTAGATATCTTCCCTTTTTTTTTTTTTTTTTTTTTTTGATAGGGTCTCTTACTGAATCATCAGTTGATATGATATCAATCACTTGTTGATGACAGCCTGGCAATCCTGCCTCCACCCTCTTCCGAGCAGATCACAGATGCACCATGCTACCCAGCTTCTTAAGATGGATTCTGGGGACCGGCTCAATTCCTCATGTTTGAGGATCAAGTACTTTACCAGCTGAGCTGACTCCCCATCCCCTAAATCCTTTCCTCTTGATGAAGAATTTTGGCTGAGGTTCATGGAGCAAAGGAAGTTGGTTTTTGAAGTCCAGCTCCATTCCTGACACGTTTTCTCATGTAAAAGACAGTGAGCTTAAACAACTTCCAGTGTGTAGAGAGGCTCATTCAAACTCTTTTTTAGTGTCAGACCTTATTTCTGATACTTTCACCCTCTTTTATGGGGAAATACTCACTTGAGACCCCAAATAAAAGGAATGCATGCTTAAAAACTTTTAAATGTTCACTAGTTATTAAGAGAAAATTGAACACCATTTGGAGAGGGCATCTTCATTTTGTCGGCTTCCCCCGACAGAGCAGGGACTTGTCCAGCCATAGTGACACCTCTGCATACACAGGAATATGTAGGCCTGGGAGATTACTGATGATTTTGTCCAGAAATAGATGAGCATGGTGTGCATGGGCTTGCTACATGGGGACCCATGCACAAAGAGAAAAAGCATGTCATCACATCTTAGCAGAGATTGTTCAAAGCTAGGCTTAGCAGTGGACTCTATCATCGGGCAGGCCTAATATCTCCCAGGATGACTTGGAAAACTTTAATTATGCCAGGGTCTTATTTTCAGCTCTTGATAGCTTTTGAACTCGTTGAGAGTTGGGGGGAGGAGGGGCTATCCCAAGCCTAAGCTTTTTCTAAAGAGCCTTTGTCTTTCTGCCCAGGTATTAAGTTGGTGGTGCAACAATCACAGGTAGCTTCGGTTCACTTTTCCTTACTCCTCCCCCACTCTGTAAGCACCATCTTGGCCCTGAATGTGAGCCTGTGTTCTCCTGACCTACCATCCTGCACAGGGGACTGAGGAAGAATGGGCCACAGGAATGCATGCAGAACAGAGCCAAATTGTTCAAGCTGCGTGAAGAAGAAAGAAAAAAAATGGGAGAGGGGTGGGGAGGGGAGAGGAAGAAAAGATTCCCTTGTCGGGCCAATTTCTCTAGAGATATTTGGAGGATAACACAGCAATTTTTAGGCGGGGGGGGGGGGGGAGTAAAAAAACGGGAGAGCCGAGTTTTATCGGCACAGTGGCGCACACAGAAAGGTGACATTTGAGAGAACAATTGGGAGGTTGTTTGGCCTCATTTGGTGCTATGAATGAAGCTTAAGAAAAGGTGTCTTTGGACTGCTCCTAACAGTCATCTTCATCATTCCTGCTCACCCTCTCTCTCTTTCTCAGTTCCCTTATGAAATAAGGGCATGCAGGTAATAAACAAAGCACTATAAAAGATCAGATTGAGGTATTCTGTAGGCTCATTCAATGTCTGGAGCACACGTTGGGCACTCCACCTCGGGTACTCTGAAGCTGCGTGGAGACTGGGGGATAGTGGTGGGATGGTCCTAGACCCCTCTCTCCATTTCTGCAACTGTGATGAATTTAAAAAAGACCATATCCTTGGTCAGCAGCACCATACCTGATGGCCAAGAGACAGAGGAAAAAGTAGCAGGACAGACCCCCTTGGATTTGCCCACACGGAGTTTGGATATTTTACCTGATTTCTTTGTCAAGCCTTGGGCCTGATTCAGGTGAGTAGGAGCTGAGGTTCAGAGGCAGTCTGACCGCTGGATCTGACTCCCCTCCAGCTTTGACCGAGAGGCCCCTCCCTGGTGGTCCTCATTTCTTCTCACTTGCTTTTGGGTTGGACACTGACTTGAAGCTCCTAGCTAACTGCCTGGTGTACAAGAAGCAGGCCGATGATGCAAAGGAGATGTATGTACGTGTAGGAATGATAGGGGCAAAGGGCAGTTAGGTGGGTTTGTTTGGTTTTGAGGGGTACGCTGCAATGGACGAGTCTACTGGCAACAGGCAAAGCCGCTGGACTTCCTCCTGGTCTCACCTCTGCCTCCTCACTTTACCTCCTCTGTAATTATCTCTTGCTTTCAGTCTGTATGATTCCCCAAAGGAACTGTCAAGGGAGCAATGTTTGGGAAAAAAAAAAAAAAAAAAGCAAGAGATAAGCACACAGCAGTGGTGGGCACTGACAGTGGTTCTGGTTTCCTACAGCACGAGGGGAGTCAATGCCCTTATCTAGAGACTTCATCCACCTATAGGTGCTGAGGAGCTGGGCTCTCTCCCATACACTGGGTCTGTAACGATGGAAAGGGGTCCCTGGAGTTTGGGGGACTCTCCCTAAGAATCTTGCTGTGTTTTTGTTTTTGTCCTGCTCTTCCTTCGCTGGATTATAATAAACATTCCTGGCAACGCCATCTAGTAATAGCAACAGGGTGAGTGAAGTCGCCCCAGTTTTGCAGAGAGAAGTAAAGGGCTTGTGACGGTACTTTGTTTGGATGGGCGTGCCTGGTTGAATGTTTAGATTTACTTGACAAAGCCTTGGATGGCCTGGATTGCTTGTAGACAGTGTAATTATGTTTCACAGGATGCTCGGTTCTAGGTGTATGGGAAAAAGTTATCCTAGCAGTGATCCATCATTTCACCAGTGTGTGATATGAAAAGGACATTCAAAAATATGCAGTGTATAAAACTCGATTCTCTTACATTTACATGCTACAGTTTTGTCCTTGGATTTAAGGTCTTTTCTGAATGATCTGTGTATTAACTTGTATTTCATGAGTATAGCATGTTGTGAGCATAGTACAGTCATTTGTGGTTTTGTTTAACTTTCCATTTAAATGAAACCTTGGGCTTCCAAGGTGAGAAACAGATTCAGCCCCACCCATCTCTCTATGCAGTGTAGTATCTATGAATGTTATATAGGAATAGTTTACCGTTTGCTTGTTCATATGAGTGAATGAACACAAAATAGTCATTTTTTTTTTTTTATTGAGTCTCTATGATTTAGTGACTTAAGTTCAGGCTCCAGATCTTTCCAGAGACAACTCTGATAGCTTGCCACCTGAGAAATGAGGCCAAATGCTGCAAAGTCATGACGCTAATTCGTAGGAACCGGGTTGTGTTTACAACTCCTTTAGTGCTGTTCATAGTCACATAACTCAGCACCCGTGGCTCTCAGCATCCCTGGATCTTTGACCATTTCTCCCACTCTCTACAGTATTGAAAAGAATAGTTTTATTTGTTCAGCTTTAAGAATATTTCTTTTTTTTTTTGTCTTTGTGTTTTCTAAGTTGCATGGATTTCTCTGGAACTAACAAAGCTTCTCATGTGGCTATCAAAAGAGAAATGACATAACCCTCTTGACATTAACTTGCATCTGGGACATTGTAGATATTTAGCTACTGTTTGACCATCAAAGGGGAACCTGAATGGTTCTCAGAACTACAGATATTGATTTATGAAGCGTGTACTTCTGTGTTTGTTTATATACATATCTGCTTTCTTGAGTGTAAATTTCAGATTTTCTCCCAGTTAACAAATGTTTTTCTTAATGTCTCATTTAATTAGCCATCAGTTAATATTTGGTTAATCAATTGATTGCTTCAATTTTAGTCAAGTGCCTTTGCATTTTTTTAAACCCCTGTTCTTTGTCTGTTTTCCAGCTTCACCCACAGTTGGTCCGAATACTTAGGTAGTCTGTTAGAAATGTTTTTTTCTCAGGCTGTATCTTGACACACACAGGCAATGTAAATATGTGAATGCCAAGTCCTAGAATAGAATTTAATTTATTTTCCTTTAACTCCCGATGAGAGGCTTAGAATGGCCAGGAGAGCTATTGGTAGCCCCCGAAGCTGAGGGATCATTATTCCTTTGAGGTAAAAGGGAGAAAAAAAATACAGTCAACACTAGTGCAAAGTCACAATCTATGGCTATGCTTTAAAAAGCCGTTTTCCTATTTAGTGCTGGGTGAGGCAATTGCCAGGGATGTCCAGCCCTGGGCACCTATCCTTTGCAGACTTATAGGGGCATAGGGACCCAAGGCTTAAACACAAGCATTATTTAATGTTTCTTTCTGTGCTTATTAGCCTTATGGGTAAGGGCAGTATTAACCACTGGCCTAGAAGCCTTCGGGAACAACATGGCAAAATTTAGGAGAACACATAGTCTTGTGTTTGGGATTTTAAGAGACTCCGAGGCGACTTGGTGCTCAGGAGGATTTGAGAGCAGTTTGGCTTATAGCCATTACTGTTGGCTAATAATTGCACTAATCTTTTCTTGAGGGGGGGTGTTGTGTGGGCATTCCCCCTTGTCCCTTAGTCCTCTAGTTAGAGAACAATAGGGGCATTGTGTTTCTGCACTGTTCCATAAGATGGGTCAGGGGCTGCTACTGGGTGGATAAGGTCTTCAGTGGATGACCCACCAGGCATTAGCTCCCAGCCATAATTAAGGAACCCGAGAGCTCAGCATTACAGCTTTGGCCGGATGAGAGGAAAATGTTTTATCCGATGAGGGATCTCAACAGCAGCTGAGCTGGGGTTATCAGATTCAGCGACCCTTGGGGGGCAGGCTCAGCAGCAGGTGCAATGCTTACCGGAAGACAATGAGAAGCTGCACACCCAGGAAAACCATTCTGCCTTCTTAAAAAACAGAAGCTGAAAACAGGAGTAGAATCATCAGTCGGAGATGCCTCTGCAAAACGAGCCTTGAGCATATGCTTATGCAGAAAACACCTGTGTCTTTAATATTAAAGGTCAAATTGTCAGCTCTACCTAGAGGTATTAAAATAGCCTTCGAGGTTTAGTTAAGGCGATTTAGATGTCATTGCCTACAACTGAATACAGCTATAGTGTAGCCCTCCACAGAAGTATCAACGAACTTAAGACATCATGAGAATGTTTTTTGGCCTTGCAATTTATTTATATTTATTATCATCATTATTTTTTGTGGCTCGAATGTGAACTTGTCTAGGATGAACTTTGTAAATTGGACGATGTCAAATCGGAATGTCAAAATTTGGATATGACTGATTGAAACAGTGGGGGTGTAGAAGGGCATGTGTGGGCTGTATGGAAACAATATCATTTTATATTGGAGAATTGGGTCTCTTCAGGTTTCAGTTCCAGCTGGGTCTTGGAACCAGAATCCTGGCCTTACTGAGGCCCACCTGTACCCTCAGGTGCTTGAAGTGCTATTTGAGTGTTAACATGTGCTGAGGGTACACTCTACCATTTAGGAAGTAAGTGCCCCGATTACACCAAGATCCCAAGGGCAGGTAAACACGGTTTTGTCACGGCTTATGCTATTTCTCTGCACTGTTCTGAAAGTGGGGGGCACATAACTGTTTTATTTACTTAATTTTTTTGTGTGTCTGCAGGTATGTGTGTATATACGCACGTATCCAGGTATATGTGTGTATATTGGTGTGTATATGCAGATGTCTGTGTGTGTGTGTGTGTGTGTGTGTGTGTGTGTGTGCATAGATGTGTGTGTATAGGTGTGTGTGTGTATGTTTTCATGCACATTCATTCATGTGGAGGCCAGAGGACAACCTTAGTTGTTCTTCAGGAGCTGTTTCCCTTATTTTTTCTGAGACAGAGACTTGCTGATTAGGCTAGCCTGTCAGGCCAGTGAGCCCCAGGGATCCTTCTATCTCTGCCTCCCCAGTGCTGTGATTATAAGCATGCTCTCCATGCTTCCTGTGCTCCCAGTGCTCTTCGTGCTCCCCAAGCCTCTCATCCCCATGCATGTACCTGGCTTTGAGGTCTAAACTCAGACCCTCATACTTGCAGAGCAAGCGCTTTACTGACCACACCATCTCCAGCTCACACAGTCGTTTCTTTCAGTGAGTTTCCGAAGGGTTGTTCAAATATTCAGATGGGAAGGCATTGCCACTGCTCGTGTATTAGTGCGACTGACACTGAACGTTTCCTTTACTGTATCCTTTGGTCCGGTGTCCCCCAGGGGTCTCGGATGTCTGTGGGTCTCTTCATTTTCTCTATAGCCGCTGGGCTCGGCGAGAAGGAGGTAGTGGACAGAACCCACTGTTAGTAAGATGGCTTCAAGCTGCACACTGACACAAAAGGCCAAGGGCGTGAGAGGGTGTGAAGATGTTTCTGTGGCATGGCGGGTGGAGGGCAGGCAAGAGGAGTTGGAAATCAAACTGGTGGATAGCTAATGTCCAAAGTGGGCACCGCTGACCTGAATTTGATTGACATCCTTGCAAACTCGCGGTCGGTCCCTCCTCCTCAGACTCCAGGGGTTCTCCAGCCTGCATTTTCCAGCTCCCCGAGAACATTTCCAAATTACAAAAATAAAATAAAAATACGTGTGGAAAAATACAGTACAAATGACAGCACCTCCCCAGTTTCCAATGGCTCTGTTTTGACTTCACCCTCAGCCAAACTGGAGCCCCTGAGTAGCTGGCTTAATTTGTCACCTTGAGTTATTAACCGTTTCCCTGCCTCTCTCAGTGGGTGTCCTTCTGGCTCCTGGCCCTTGGCTGGCTTGGAGAGCTGTTAATCCTGTGCCCTCTCTCTTGGGCTTATGACTGTGTCTGCCAAGGAGCCGGGCTTCCCTCATGGAGACACATCTGAAGTCACCACCCTGTCACCTCCCAAGTGGTTATTACTGAGGAGTGGCTGAAACCTAAGGGTGCTGGCAGAGGACAAGGGAGGACCCTAGCACCGGCTTTCACATGGTGCAGGGTACCCTTTAGAAGTTCAATGCTATGGTCTGTTTCTCTTGGTTGAAAGCCAGGAGGCAGAGAGAGGGTTACTCTAGAATCGGATGGTGCAGAGGCCTGTCTACAGGGAACTAGAGGGAATGTAATTCCATTGTGTATTTCTTTTATGTTTTTTAATGTTTTTCATTGAAATCTCTCTCACACTCCCACCGGTCTATGTGGTGTGGTGGTGTTGCTTACACCCATGCATGCTCGCTCATGCAGAGGTCAAAGGAGGACATCCCGCATCCTACTCTGTCACTCTTAACCTATTTCCCCTGAGACAATCTCTCACTGAACTTGAACCCAGGCTTGAGGCCAAAAGAAGTCCCAGCAATCCTCCTGCCTCTGACCCAGACAGCTGTGAGTGAGAGGCAGGCATGTGTTCATGCCTAGCTTTTTACACATGTGTTGGGGATCTACAGCGAACTCTCTTACTCTCTTACCCACCACAAATCCAACTTGCCCCCTTAGATACTTTATCACTTCTTTGCCCATCATCCCTTAAGAACTGCATGCCTGGATTTTTTTTAATCTTGAGCACTTAGACTATTGCTTGATTATTCCCAATATTTACAGTACTGTTTAGGCCTCTCGTTGCTCTCAACATGTATGTATTCTCCTTGAATACTTGAGATCTTGAGCCATGTAACTTATAGATACGATTGAGCACATTTAGTGAACTCTGTCAAGAGGAATGGTTCAGTGTTTTACTAAAAGAGAACTCTTCAGAACAAAGATGTTCTTTAGAAAGTCTGTACTATAGAGGTTGTCCAATGTCTAAAGGGGCAACATATTGATTGACAGTACAAAATGTGAAACTTTCTCTAGCAACTTAGGTCAGTCACTGGAGGCATCTCTGAAGTGACCAGCTCATTTCTTATTCTTCTAAAGAAATTTTGTTTACATGTAACCACTCAATTTCTACTTGTTTTTAATTTTTAAGGGATGTTTTGTTTTAGAATATACTTTTGTGTCTAAGGAAAAATTTCCAAGATAAACCCAATCACCCAACTGTTCCATTTGCTAGCATCTTACCTTTTAACGCTATACTTTGCATAGCCACAATATAATAATTATACTTAATTTTGATGTTGGCAAGGAGAAGATTGTTATGAGCATGTTTTCCCACTAGCCTGGTCTCACTGCCGCGCCAGCCCCAAGTAACACACAGAGACGCTCTATTAGATATAAGCTGTTGGCCTGTTACTAGTGTTTTTTTATTTGCTAGCTCTGTCTTAAATATTTCTATTAATCTAAGTGTTTCCATGTGGTCTTATCTTACTGGAGAGAGGGTCCAGAGTTCTGCTCTCTTGGTCCTACATTTTGACTCTCCTCCTACCTTTCCCTGAATCCTCCTTGTCTCCTAGTCCCGCCTATCATGCTTTCCTATTGGCCAACAGTGCTTTACTATTAACCAACAAGAGAAATATATTTACAGAATGACATCTCCCATCCTCAGATAACTGAATTTCACAGCTTATTAGACATTGTTAGTTTTACCCCAGTATCCCTCTCTGTCCAAGGATCCCATCTAGGATGCTATCTTAAGTTAGCTATTGTGTGTTCTTGACTTGGCCTGTTCTGCAGCAATTGCTCAGAATTTGTTTTTTCTTCCTTTTTTGAAAACATATTCCAGAGATTTTTTCACCTATGTCCCATCTAGCTCATTTAACCAAGCTCATCTACAAGCTAGCTCCATCACACACCCATGAAATCTTCCCATCTTTGCACAGAACAGTCTTCACTCTTCCAAGACTTGAATCTTGTGGTTACTGTCAGTCACATCATGTCTGGCTTTTCACTCTGAAGTTACTTCTCCTTTTCATACCATGGTCTTTGGGTTGACTTTCTGACCATTAAGACAATGGTTTCAGGAGGCAGGTCTTTTGAGAGGAGCTATCCATCACCCTCATGAGCAAGATGTGCACCCTCCTAGCAGAGGCTCTAGACCCTATCACTGTCCCAGCACAGAGATAAGATGCCATCCATGAAGCAGAGAGCAAGTCTTCACCAGAACTCTGCACCCTGGAGTTCTCTGCCTAACTTGCTGGCATCTGTATGGATGGAGTCTCCTCCAGGCAACTGGGCTGATTGGGGCTTCTCCTCCTTGCAGCAGTTATTTTTGCCTCTATATTCTTGGAAGGGAGTCCCCTGCATCTTGTAAGTTTTGGTTTTCTGGAACTCATGAGTTTATTTACTTCCTGAATCTCACGGCCTCTTCCTCCCTTCAGGAGGGGAGGTTGTACTATGGAGGGCACTTCTGTACAAAATTGAGCCATCTGACTTCTTGATACTCACACCCTTTCCTCAGAGTAAGACCATAGCCATGGATGTTTTCTTGGAGACTACATGACAATTTCTCAGAGCTAGTGAGAAGTAGCTATGAACTCACCTGAGTGGCTCTCTGGGTCATGGAAGGTGTGGCAGGTGTTGGAAATGTGACTGAACTGGTGTGTGGCTGGAGCTACCTTGAATTTAGAAGGAGCTAGGTGAGACACAGGAAAGGTGTCCAGAAGTAAGATGGCCCCTTGAGTTTTCTACAGGAGTCCTGTTGTGTTGTGATTTGGGGATACTTGGAAACATGTTGAGCGATCCATCTGCCTGAAAATATTTCCTTCATGAGCCTGGAGTTCCATCTTCAGCATCTTCTACTGAAGCTGAGCTGTCTACACCTGGGCCACTCTGGTATTTCTAGTCTGTTTGGTATGCTTTTGATAAAATCTCATAATTTGACAAAATTTGGACAAAATCTCATAAATCAATGCACCTCAACAATGTGCATTGATCTTTCATAGTCCTGGGGCTGGAGATCCCCAGATCAAGACACCGGTAGGTTCAGTTTCTGGTGAAAACATGAAAGTCCACGGATGAAGCCTTCTCTCTATGTCCTCATGTGGTAGGAGGGGTGGGCAAGTCTCATCTGAGGTGATGAATCTTACCTCCCAAGAGTTACAGCTTGAGGGTTAGGGATCTAACCTATTTTGAGAGAACACCCATGCAGGCGATAGCACCAGGCTCCATTGGCAGAATATTCCAGTTAAATGTAGTAGTCTTTTCTCTTTCCTCAGACAACAAGAAACTGAGACCAGTTACATCTTGTGTGGAGACAGACTTCAAAAGAAGAAAGTCTAGATAAATACCTCATTTTCACTTTTACTATCTTTTTAAAACATTAGATATTGAGTGTACATAGTGGGTTTCCATATGGTATTTTCATATGTATATAAAGTATTTGGATCATATGCTTCCCATTTCTCCCTCTTTTCCTCCTCTCACTCCTGTGAGCCCTTTCTCCTGTGAGCTCTTCCTCTTCTCAACTACTTTTACACCCCTCCTTTCTTTTCTCCTCCCTCCAGCCAATATGTGTGTATCCCCATGAGTTGTATTAAGGTTGCTTACAAGAAAAGGGCACCTTATCAATAGCTATACTCCTGAAGAAAATGTCTCTTGTCCAAGCAACCACCTGTGTATAAATCCTCAGGGAGGTGCAGGGCCTCCTGAGCTCATCACCGCTCCAGAAGAGCATATTTGTGGGCCAACAAGCCCTCTGTGTAGGTAACCACAGCTGTGCTGACGTCATGAGTGTATTGGGCACTTTCATTTTTTAATCCCCTTAACTCACGTGTATGTCTGTTAGCATGGTTCTATCCTGTTGAGTTCTCATCCATTACATTCTTTTAGAATATGGGATTTCAGAATTTGAAGGAATGTTGCAACTCAGTGAAAAGGTCAGAAAGTTGTCAGAAGAAGCCCAGTGTAAGCTCAGACTGCCTTCAACTCCCTTGGGCCCCCTTGCATCTGCCACTCTTACTTATCAAGCATCCAACAGTAATGGTGACATGAATAGTAAGGGCAGTGCTTATTTACTGAGTTCTTGCCACGAGCCTGCTGTGTAGGAAATTATTCACTTGTGTTGTTCCCTAGCACCACAGTTTGAGAAAATTACCATTTCTGTCACTGAACAGATGAGACTGGTTAGGGAACAGTGATCAAATTACTTGCCTAAGGATACATAGCTAACAGTAGGTGAAGCTAGCCTGGTGCAATTGCAGAGAACACACACATGCCATGGCTGTTGCATCTCTCTGCGAATCTTGCAAAGCGAAGTCACACACAGACTACAGACAATGCGGTAGAGATTGCCTTGAGTTTTCACTCTGTCGAGGAGGAGGGAAAGTTGTAGGAGAGAGTGGAATGCAGGAAAGCATCACACACCCACTTACACACCAATTAACGATCAACCCTGGGCATCATATATCGGATACTGCACGTGACATCCTTAGAACAAGACTTCTTTTGATTGAATTCAAGTCTGACTGTTACATTACATCCTAGTTAACATTACACAATTTTATTTTTTATACTATAAATATGTCCAAAGAGTACATGTTACATGCTTAAACTAAGGAAATGCTGCATGGGCTATACTTACACTGAAACTTTTTTTTTTTAATATCTCAAATTCAAAATAACTGAATGTTAGATTTTAGCTAATATTATGAAGTTTGTCTATTTATTTATTTATTTTAGTATGCCTTAACATTGCATGGAACATACTTATCCTGATGCCATGGGTAATACTTCACAAGACATCTTTATTTTGAAACAACAACAACAGCAAAACAAACCAAAAAATCTTCCATGTTGATGTGAAATTCAGATTTCACTGGGTGTCTGGAATTTTTGTTTGCCAAACCAGGTAGCCTCTCAATGGCAGTCCTTTTACAAAACCCTGAAAAACATGTGTGTGGCACACTCGGCCCACCTTTTTCTCAGTCACAGTGGTTTCTCTTCAGATATGCCCTATCCTACTTTCTTTCCGTTGCAGAAGGAAAGCGCCTCGACCAACAAAGACAATAAAGAGCGGAAAAGGTGTATTTGAATTTAGAATTCTAAGTTACTGCCCATTATTTTGGGGAAGTTAAGACAGGAATTAGGCAACCAGTCACAAAGCATCCTCAGTCAAGAGTTGAGATTAAACACAAGGGTCCTTGCTTGCCAGATGGCTTTACTCTTATAGAACTCAGGACCAAGCCTAGGGTATGGTTCTACCCACAGTGGGCTGAATCATTTAACAATCGAGATAACCCCTCCACCTGGACTGATATGCCACTAGGCCAACCCGATCCAGATAATTCCTTACTTGAGACTCATTTTCTGGGTGATTCTAGGTTGTGGCAATTTGAATGACATTTAAAACTAACCATCGCAATCTGTTATTCTTCTCTTTCTTTGCTGTGTTCACTCCATCTAAAAGACATAGCCTGTGACAGAAACAGCTGCCCAGGCTGCCCAGGAGTGGGCAAGGAGATGTTTTCCTTCTCTGTCTTGGGACACGCCCAATGCCTTCCAGGCTTTCTCTCTACTCCAAGAACACCTTCCTCACAGCTCTCCATATTCACTGTGCCACCCAATCCTCTACCCCACCCCAGACATATGCTTTGCCAATGTCACCACCCTGCCCAGTGGTTCATACTGGTTTGTATCTGGCTACTTGATGTTCATTAATATTCACCTAAGTCCCTGGAGTCCCCCTGGAATGAGGCAGCAGAAAGTCTGGCTCCCTTGCTGTCCACCCTCAGATAGGCTTTCAGGGGATGGGGTGAGCCCTTGAGGTAGGCTGGGCGGTGCCCTGAGCACACTAGCTACAGTCAGAGCTTTTGTACTCTCCGGGATGGGGGTGTTCCATCAGCTATTTTAAGGCCAGACTGGTGAATGCTGGGTTCCCTTCGTTTACCTAGGCGTTCGATATTTTCCCTGGCAGACACCAAGGTGGTCACAGAATGTGGGAAACCAGGCAAGGGAAAAAATGAACGCTCTGTGATGACGCCCCTGGTAGCTGCTGCTAAATTCCATGGAAAAGCTGGGGGCTTGCTATCTTGGCCTGTGGGTGTCTCCTAAAGTTGGTAGCTGCATTGGCACTTGCTCAAGTCAAGAGACATGGAAAAAAGCAATCTGTCTGCAAAGTTGGTGCTCAGCCTGCCTGGTAGCCCAGCTCCACCCCTTCCCGTGGAATGCCTTTGCCCACCGTGAATGCCCCTTTATTGTCAGTGGACGATACTGGCTTTTCAAAAGTACTATAGAGGCCTTGTATCCCAGATGCCTGTGGCATGAAGGACCTGTTTCCCTTGCAAGGGTGCTGGCTGAAAAACTCACCTTGAAATCTGAGGAAAATATCTTTATGGGTAGCTGGGGAGGCTGACACTAACTGCCTTCTCTTTCTCAGTCCACTGGCCACAAGTGACCGGTTGGGTAGTTATAGGAGAACGAGGTAACTTCAGTATTGAAGCAAATCTATTCAGACTCTCATGAAGATATAATTTGTCACTTTCCATGAGGAGCTTTGAAAGGAGGGTGTCCTGCTGATTTGATGCAGGGTTGGCCCTCTTGGTTAACCCTCCCTCACTAGAGAGCTTCAGTGGAAAGTGGGCCTTTCCATGAGACAAACTTGGATACATGGTTAAATATCAGCCATTTGCTGACCATGGACCACACATTTGCTATACACATGTAAGAACTTGTTTCTGAGACACTCTTACTGAATATGAAATGGTCTTTAGCCTAGACAACAGCGTCATATGGTAGGGAGGGGTCATTGCATTTGCTTTGTAGAGCTGGAGGAGGGAGCTTGACAATTTCTTCTCCCTTTACCCTAGGTCCCTTGAGCTCATCTGCTTGTAACTTCATCCTTTTGGGAAAAGGGAGTCATACACCGACTCGATGACTTTGCATTCATTAGATTACACGATTACACAGTTGTAATGGTTCCTATTTGTAGCCAAGGAATATCATAACTCTAATCACATCCAGTTATAAATGCCTCACTCCTAAGCAGTTCTCTCTCTCTCCCCCTCCTTCCCTCCCTCCCTCTCTGTGTGTGTGTGTGAGAGAGAGAGAAAGAGAAAGAGAGAGAGTCTGTGTGTGTATGTGTGTGTACATGAGTGTAGAGTCCAGAAGTCAATCTCAAGTCAGCCTTACTGGCCAGCAAGCCCCAGGGATCCACCTGTCTGCACCTCACGAACACTAGGATTACAAGCGTCTATCTTTGTACATGGGTTCTGGGTATTGAACTCATGTCCTCATGTTTGCAAGGCAAACACTTTATCTACAGTTATCTTCTCAGCCATATAGCAATTGCCTTTCTGTTGGCTGAGAACCAGTTTCATATCAAACAATCAAAAGGCAGAGACATATAGTCTACAGATGACTTACTCTGGGCATCAAGATATCACAGATAAACTACTGGGGGCCATCCTTGTGAACTTTTGTTCCTGCGAGTATGATGCCCAGTAAGTATTTGATCAGTAAATGTGGTGAATGCCCTAGTTGGGAGTTGAAAACTTGTTCAAAACCCTTGGCTGTACCAGTTAGTTTGGCAACTTGGCACAAACTTGGACATAGCTTGGAAGAGGGAATCTCACTTGAGGCATTTCCTCTATCAGAACGGCCTGATGCTAATTGATTGCTAATTGGCTTAGGAGGGCTGAGTCCACTGTGGACAGTGCTGTCCCTAGGCAAGTGGGCCTGGGCTGTATAAGAAGACCATGCCATGTGGAACAAGCCATTAAACAGTGTTTCTCTCTGGTCTCTGATTCTGTTCCTGCCTTCACTTTCCTGCCTTGAGTTCTGGCCCTGGTTTTCCTTCATGATGGGCTGGGACCTGTAAGTTGAAATAAACCCTTTCCTTCCCAAATTGCTTTGAGTCATGATGTTTATCACAGAATGAAAACTGATACACACACACACACACACACACACACACACACACACACACACACACACACAGTGTCAGTTTGTATCGATCTACTGTGTCCTATGGCAATTCTAGTAATATCCCCATTCTCCATAGGTGTCACCCTTTGTAATTGTAGTGATTGCTATTATTCTGAATGCCCCCTAAACCATGTCCCCCAAACCAATGAGCAAAAGGGAAATAAAAGTATCAAAACAGCAACTACAAAAAAACCCCAAACAAACAAACAAAAACGAATCCCTGGACCATGCTCACATTCATTACTAACACACAGGATGTTTTCTCAGTTAAGATCATGCTTGGATCTCTTGATTATAATGGTTTTGTTAGTGGTTGGAATTTCCTTTTTGCATTTGTTTCCCTTCTTAGCACTGCTGATTGAACTTTGGGGCTTTTCACATGCTGGGCAGGTGCTTTACCACTGAATCGCAGCCCAGGGACACACTGAAAGTCCATTGATAGCCCAGAAGGCCTTTTTGAATTGGCAGACTTTCCCATTGCCTTAGAGATTTGAGTTAACAAAACACAACAGAATGTGCCCTTTCTTGTTCTTTGATGTGAACCCAGCACCTTGCAAAGGAAGGGGATGTGGCTTAACCTTCAAACCTGTCTATTGTTCTCAATCAGACATATCTCCCTCCTTCTCTGAGTGCTGAATTAACCCCAGGTGTATTTGGGTGTTGGTTAGCTTTTATTTATCTTGTTGATTGTCTTTTTACCACTCTGGGCTCTTCATACTAAATAGCAAAGGGCATTCATGGCTTCCTGACTTTCTCAAAGTACCTACTATGAGCAAATCCAGCGCTCAGTGCTCTGAAGGACAATGCTGAGATCAAGCATACTGAGGAGATGCCACGACTATGCCTAGAAGGAGCAGAGTTAAAAACAAAGCAAAACAACCACAGTGGCAGGGGACCCCCTTGAAAGAGACATTCTCCTAAGCCTTGGGCACTTCTACTCTAAGAGTAGCTACATTAGATTTCCTGGGAGCGCAGGTGAAGAGTGCATGTGCTAGCTCATTCTGATGGACACATTGAGAAGTTACTTTCGGAAGGTTTTTAATGTCCAAAGTCCTGCAGAAAGCACCAAGAGGAAAAGGGAAACAGAGTGAAGATAGGCGGGATTCATCAGAGAACTCAGAAGTGGGTTTTGCTTGTATTTCATTACAGGTCCTAAACAGGGAGCTTGCTGTATACCATGGGATTTATCATTTCTGAAATGCAAATTACACTGGCCAGATTCAAGCAGAGCACTCTGTCAAGGATTTAATCCTTTCAGATGGCCAGAACACTTGCAATTGATTTGACAACCAAAGTGTCCTTATAGACATGTGCAGACACACACACACACACACACACACACACACACACACACACACACACACACACGTACTTTAAACTTCTAGGCACTTCTTTTGCTTGTGTGTGTATGTTCGTGTCCATGCTTTTATCCATGTATGTGTCTGCATATGGAGGACAGAGATTGATGTGGAGTATCTGTCTTGATTACTCTTCACCTTACTTTTTTAAGATACTGTCCATCACTTAACCTGGAACTCACTGATTTGTCTAGGCACAATGGCTGGCAAGCCTCAGGGACCCCCACCCTCCAACTTGATCTCTCTCTCCCCAGCACTGGGATTATAGGGTTACAGGAAGATGCTACTGCCTCCAGGCCTCCATATGAGTGTTGGGGATCTGAACCCACTTGCTCAGGCTTTGTGGCAAGCACTTGGATGACTGAGTCACCGCCCTAGTTCCCACTAGGCATGTTTTAATACAATCAAGTGGGCACTCAAGATTAATCATCGCAGTCATTATAAGGTTTCCCACCGTGTATCTGTAACTATGTCTGTATGTTTACTAATTGTCTGTGATGTGTGTTGGGGAAAGGGAGATATGAATGTTACAATGCAATTGCAGAACTTGGAGAGCAACTTTCAGAAGCCAGACCTTTCCTTCTACCATGTGAGTTCTGGGGATTAACCTCGTGTCTTCAGGCTTGGCTGCAAGCTCACTTATGAACCGAGCCATCTTGCTGGCCCTGCTAGTATAGTCATGACAAGAATGCTTCAAAGTGGAATCCCGTGGGCCTAGGAGGGCCCAGTATTCTGGTAGATTCAGATGCTGATACCAGATTTGTCACACTCAATGCATTTTAGATCTCACACCTTCTTGTCTTCCTTCCAGATGTCTGGGGATATCTTTTGGGCTTTGGAAGCAGTAGAAACATATGGCCAGACTCAAGATTCCCCCAATTCTTCTGGTCATAGGAAATGCCTAGGGGCTTGTTAAAAGCATTAAGTACCATCTACTCACAGTAACTAAATCAGATCCTTCAACAAAGGCATGGGAAGCTATCAGATGCAGCCAGACAAATTCTGCCCTAAAAAGACAACATTCCAGATTTTGATGTGGGCTTGGGGTCGGTGTAATTCAGAGTCATGGGAAAGTGATAGACAACCCTCGTGGGGTAGATATCTGAAAGGGATACTGAGTTGGGCTGACCTCTTCCTTGCACAACTCTCACGGGATCCTGGATGCTGATTTTTCAGTGATGCAGTAGGCATGCTGTACAGAAACAGGGACCCTGTTAGGGAAGTTGATAGGGACCAAGAGCTTTAAGCAGATAAACATACTGCTGTTTTATTTTTTTCCATTCATGAAGTACACAGCCTTGTAACTGTTACAGCAAAAAGTGCTCTGCCCAAGAAAAGATCACATTACCTGCTGGTTGTGTCAAACATCCCACGTGCCTGTCACTCTGGAATCTGGCTAACTTATATGGTCTGTTTGTCTCATGGTGGTGACCTAGGGTAGGTAAGTTTTGAGACTCCTCAAGATAAAAGTTTGCTGAATCTCATCCATTCTATCAGGGGCAAAGCCTGAACTGGAATTTGGTTCTCTTGGGTTCTAAGATCCACAAGACCATGAATCTGCAAATGCATTGGATATATTTTTCAGAGGGGCATACAAAAAGTCACTGGGTGAATATGGCTCTCTGTGGCAAGTTGGTTTACACACTTTTACCTTCAGACTGATTAAATATTTTAGGAGAGATAGATCTGTCAGTACAGTGCTTGCTGTACAAACATGATGACCAGAGAGTTCCATTCCCAGAACATGTGCTCAAATATTTCTAGTGCTCAGGAGGTAGAGACAAGAGAATCCTTAGGCCTTGGTGGCCAGCTAATCTGTCTGAATCTGTGTGTCCAAGTTGAACTGGGAGATCCTGTCTCAAAATACAAGTAACAATAGGTTGAAGAAGACCCCGATAGTGATCTTTGGCCTCCAAATGTAGACAGAAACATGCATACCCCGATACCCCAACACTCCTCCACAAATATAGAAAAAGCCACAGTATAAATTCACAGGGAGTTATGTTTGACATTTTTTACCTTAGCATAGAGGAAACCTAGCTCTAATGTTAAAGCTTAAAATAGGGGCTATAAAGCGCTGTCTGTTGCCAGCCTGCTAATCCTGAGCCCCAGAAATCTCACTTCATTTCTGCTCTGCATTTGTTTACTTGAAAACTTTGAGGAATACCATGTTCTTTTCAGTCACCAACATTCACCTCTCAGCTTGTACACTTAACAAGACATGCCATGAAAAACATTCGTCGGGGCTTGAGACCAGCATGGTATCAAAACACCTAAAGCAAACATCCTTTGAATATGCAAGAGCAATTTAGGGGAAAAGAAAACACACTTGTAAACCCAAATGAGCACAAAACCACAAAAAGAGTGAGGGAGTGGATTTCTGCTGCAAGTGGCTCCTTCATGAAGGTCTCTTTCCTTCTGTCCTCAGGTAAGCGTGGTGGGGTCCTTGGAGCTGCAACAAGGGGACCCTGTAGACCAGAGATCCTCAAGCTGAAGCATTTGTGCCAAGCAAGAAATCTGTAGTGTTCCACACACTGTGACTAAGGTCTAGTGCTGCCTGCTACAACTGAGCATATCATTCCATGAAAGAAGACTCTGTGGAAGATGATGGTAGGTTTCTGTTGGATTGCTAGCACCCTATGACCTGCTTCCTTTGCTTTGTTTTGTTTTGGAGACAGGGTTTCTCTGTGTAGCCTTGGCTATCTTGGAACTCTCTCTGTAGAGCAGGCTGACCTTGAACTCCCAGAGATCTGCCTGCCTCTGCCTCCTTAGGGCTGGAAGTATGCACCGCCACTGCCTGGCTTGCTCTTAATACTTTTTAAAAGGATGTAGAAGTTTGGCAACCAGTTCAAGGGCTTAATAGAACAGAAGAATTGTTCTCACAGAAGGTGGATAGTACTGACAGGAGTGATGGTACCAATGAGAACATCTGATGTGCATGGAGCAGTTACTCTCTGCCAGACACTAAAATGGTACTTTGTTGCCAGAGGTGACTTTAGTTTTAGCCTCTGGGGCACATATGCAAATGTATGATGATGAGGATGATGATGGTGTGTGTGTGTGTAATAATGGGCAAGATAGTGGTCTGTGGATGAGGTGTTGATACTACCTAGTGGTTATAAGCCAGGGATGCTGGGGCTGGAGAGATAGCTCAGTGGTTAAAAGCACTGACTGCTCTTCCAGAGGATGCAGGCTTAGTTCCTAGCATGAAGGCAGGGTTTCAATGAGTCCCAGACCAAAGATAGATGATAAATAGGTGTTTATTAGGGAAGTACTTACACAGGTAAGAGTAAATGGTCACCCGAGTCTTCCTGCTCCAGAAGATGCAGTCTCCACCCTTCTGATGCTCTCCTCTCTGCAACCCAAGATAGCTAGAACCAACTCCTCTTCTTTTATAATGGGTCATATCTGAACATGAAACCATGCACAAAAAGTATGGCCACTGCCACAAGTTCACTGGCAAGATGCCACTATACTAGCATTCACATGGCAACTCACAACATCTCTAACTCCAATGCCAGACTACCCAATGCTTTCTTCTGACCTCTGAAGGTACTGCAACTTTTAGGGTACAGAACAGAGACACTCACAAGTATCCAATGAAGAATTATCCTACCCAAAATATCCATGGTGTCAAAGTCTGGGTGAACTTACAGTAGGCAGACATTTACATATATTTAACCTTCAAAAGAACTGTCACGTCATATTATTGTCATTCCCATTTTAGAGAGAATATTTAAGTCTAAGGAAATTAGCTAAATTGTTTTAGCTCTGGGCACACTCAAATTTCTTATATAAGATGCTTTTGGTCTGTGGTCATTGCAAGCGCTGGAGATTTGTTCAGTGCCTGGGAAATGGTCCCCTTAAATGTCAGGATAAAAGTTATTCAGCTCAAGCCGACCCATTTAACCTCCATTCTCTTGTGGGATCAGGCTGGCTAACAGCTGGTGGCTGTAGCATGGGCCACAGATATGTACTGTCTACGAAGGCAATGACAAGTTGACTTTGCCATGAGATAAGAAACCAATGAGACAGAGTGGGACTCTATACTGATGGAAAAAAAAATATTTTTTCCATGCATGGTTGCTAGGCTGTTTTCCCACATCCTGTGTTCTTCCTGGGGTCTGATAGTGGCATGGCATACATTATTGAGAAAAAGGGGCTGGGATGCTGTGAGAATCAGCAGAGGCAGTCCCCTACCACACCATTAGATGGAATTAGCTCATAGAATTCCAAGAGTGTTGGGTCCTTTGGAAGACAGTTTCTGTTTTTCTTTCTTCTGTTCTGATAAACGCCAAACTCCTTGTCAAAATGTTAATGACTAGACAGCAAAATCAGACTATGTCTTCTGAGTCATTTCTTTGCTTCTGGTCTAGATATTTGATTTTAGTTTTGGAAAATGAGTGTGTGTGTGTGTGTGTGTGTGTGTGTGTGTGTGTGTGTGTACATGTGGAAGGCAAAGAACAGCCTTCGGGAGTTGGTTCTTCTTCTGTGGGGTCTGGGACCTGGGACTGTAACTCTGGTTACCAGCCTTGTGTGGCAAGCACTCCTACCCACTGTGTCATGTTGCTGGCCCAGAGTTGGAGGTTGGGCTGTGTCTTTTTCTCCTGCTCTATCTGTCTCTATCAAGATAGTCTCTAGTATTTTCAATTTTTGCGCAGTCTTTTCTGTTCACATTCCCCCCTTTCTATTATTTCTTACACTGCCCTCTGTCCATGGAAACATGTGGAAGAAGGGACATTCATGGGAATGGTCTAAATGATTAGACCCCTCACTAGGCACATCTATGTATTTGTTCCTAAAGGGGCGGGGCAAAGATGTCTTCGTTACAATGAAGAGAGATGGTCTTTGAAGTTTTTTGTTTGTTTGTTTGTTTTTTTTGTGATAGAAGTTTCCTAAAAGTTTTTGTAACTTAAAGAGAGCACAACCAATGTCAAATCCGAATGTTATTTTCCTTCCCTACAATAAAACACCCTTCCTGTCTTCAATAGCTGCTGTGAATGAATATTTTTTAAAAAGCACTATTATTTAAAATAATTGTATCAGAGAATCTCACAGACAGTTGTTATCCTGGATATGGGGCTAATTTGTTTGTTACTATGAGAGATACCAAAGTGTTGCCTCTGCCCAAGTTGAACTTGACATTTTATTGGAAAGTGAGTGATTAGTTGTCTGATTATCCTTACCCATAGATATATTAGTTATCTTATATGGTGTTAGAAGTTACTGTGAAGTTTAGAGGCTTAAGCCCATGCCTGTTAAATCATTTTATGACTTCTGTAAACAAGGACTCTGACCTTGGCTCCCCTAGTCCTGTGTGACAAGATTTATTGCAAGGCTGAAGTCAGGGTCTAGGGTCTCTATTCCCATTTGAGGCCTCAACTAAGGAAATGTTCACTTCTGACTCATCCATGTGGCTGCTGGTGGGGTGCAGTTCTGTGACAGTTTTGGTCAGTGGGTCTTGCTGTCTCACTGACCTACTGGTTGGAGCCGTCCTTGGTTCCTGCCATGAGGGTGTCAACACAATAGATTGCTTCATGGAAAAGGAACTCTGAGAGGGCAGTTGAGAGCACTTGGTAACAATGAAAGGCGTAGCAAACTGGCTCAGCAGTGAAAGCGCTTGCTGCCATGCCCGAGAATCCGGGTTTGATTCCTGGGATCCACACAATGGAAAGAGAGAAAAGAGAGAACGAATTTTCACAAGTTTTCCTCTGACCTTCACATATGCACTGTAGTGCAATCATGTGCTATGTGTGTGTGCGCATGCATGTGCGCGTGCGCACACACACGCACACACACACACACATCAATAACTATACAAATGCATGTAGAAGTTCTATTATGTAAAGTGATTTTGAAAGTAGAAGCTTGTGTATTGCTTTGTTTAGAAGAGATCCATTGTTGAAATTGAGAGAAGAAGCTGTTATTCCCTAAGCCCAGGGGATGGTAAAGAAATCTCATTTTGCTGGCCTACTGTCATAGGCTTGCAATCTCAGCTTCTTAGGATTTGAGGCATAAGGATAACAAGTTCAAGGGTTCAAGGCCAGCCTGGTCAACTTATCAAAACTGTCTCAAAAGTCTGAAAAAGAAAAGTAGAATATAGAATATAGGGCAAGGGTAGAATGCTTGCCCAGCATGCATGAGGCCACAGACTCAATCCCTAGTACTGAAAAAAAAAAGTGATTAAAATAATTGTTTTTCAGAGTGTCCTGGAAATGAATTGTTCTAGAATGATTTGAACCCAGACTTGATTTGGAATCTTGGAAGGCTAATCACTTAGGGTATAATGCTCCTAATTGTGAAAGCAGATGGACGATTCCTCAGCACCCCAGCATCATGTTAATAGTCTTGGTTTTAGAACATATTTGGGGTCTAAAAGTTAGTTAATTACTTATGTACTCACTCACTTTATGTACCTGTCAGTGGTAAATAGTGAAGCTCAAATGTGATTTGTCTTTGAAGGGGCTAAATAATAAAAATGCATCAGGAGTAAGAGATACCTCTGTGACCCTGTGCTCAGTGAAGACCAGGAGGGGGTACCATAATGGGCAGGGTTAGGCAGGGTGTTTAAATCCTCCTTCACCCATCTGATTTTGTGTAACCCAAGGAATAAGGAGCTTTACCTTACATTTTATTAATGTTTGGACAAAGGACAAGACAAGAGTAATATTTTGTGACATATGAAATAAGAGGAAACTTAAACTTTAGTTCCTACCAAGTGATAGAGTAAGATAGCCACATCCCTCTGATTCCATCATATGTGGTTACCTAATACCCAATGTGCTGGTATCTGGGGGGGGGTGCTTTCAGAGTGTTTTAGATAACGAGGATGTGGCCCTTATGAATGGTGATAGTGTACTTATAAGAAACCCCCCAAAGTTGACTCTTCCCCTCTGTAATGTGAGGACATATAGAGAAGCTAACAGTAGGGAGAAATCAGGTCATTATCAGAAATAGCATCTGCTGACTCCTTGTTCTTGGACCACTTAGCCACAAGAGCTGGGAGAAAGTGATTGATGCTCTTTATATACCACCCAGTCTCTGGCATTCTTTTTGTGCAGCTCAAGTAGATCCAGCCATTGTTTGTGCTACTTCAGCCAACATGGCTACATGGAACAGTTGCCATGGAGATTGTATGTCTCAAAAAGCCTGAAATATTTATTAGTTGGTCCTTCTAGAGAAGGTTGGTCTGTCTTTGGTCCAGAGGAAAATGAATATCACTGTCCCATACTACAGATTAGGGTGTTGGGAGTGCAAAGAGGCTTCGTGGGTCACCTCCAGGACAGACAGAAGGTCTTTCAAAGCAGTAGGAAGAAAGAGAAGATGTATATTTCAAAGGTCAGGAGCTGCTCATCTTTTCTTTTGAGACAGGGTCTCTCATGGACTTGGAACTCACTGAGTAGGCAAAGCTTGCTGGCTAGTTAGACTACCTGTCCCCACACTCCCAGAACTGGGATTCCAGATGTGCACCACCATGCCTGCCTTCTGAGGATCCAGGTCAGGTCTTTGACCTTGTATATCGAGCACTCTACCAGCTGAGTCTTATCTCCAGCAACTCTCCTCAACAGGTTTCAGTAGGTTAGGGGGATCCTCACTGTGGTCAGTCATGGTGATCCAGAGAGTCACAAAAGTATAATAGCGAATAAGACACTTGTGATGTAGATGGTAATGACAGTGCCATGAGAACAGGAGATGTATTTCTTTGGCTAACTGGGAAAAATGTAGCTACAACAAATGGTTGTGGTTCTCAACCTTCTTAATGCTCCATGATCCTTTAATACAGTTCTTCATGTCGTGGTGACCCCCTCAACTATAAGATTATTTTTGTTGCTCCTTCATAACTATAGTTTTGCTACTGATACGAATCATAATGTAAATATCTGTGATTCCCGATGGTCTTAGGTGACCCCAGTGAAAACAACCCTTTTTTCCATGCACGGGTTGAGAACCGCTGTTTGGGATTGTCAGAGAGATGATTCAAAGCTGATCTGGGGGTGACTAAATGCGGGGTACAGCATTAATGGGTCCAAGGATGCTGACCTGAGCCAAATACAACAGGTTGAATCTTTGCTTTCAAATGACTATTCCATCAAAATAGTGACTAATGCAGAGAGAAGTTTCTTTGACAATGGGCAAGAACATTTTTTATATATGTGTGTGTGTGTGTGTGTGTGTGTACATATAGGTAAGAATAAGAGTAGCTGATATGGAGGTGTGTATTGCGGTAAATAAGGATCAGGATAAACAAATAGGCCGAATAGATGTTTATTCAGGGAGAAATAACTTACAACCTAGACAGATGAACACCAGGAAATTCAACCCGATCCTCTCCTGTCCGAGTCACACCAGCAAGAGAAGCCTTTCCTGGCCCCCTCCGACCTCCTTCCACAGGTCACTTCCGCCCATGGCTCCACCCCCCAATGGGCGTGGTCAGTGCCACAGAAGGAGACAAAGTGAATATCCCACTACAGGTGTGCACTCTGTCAGCCCTCTGAGAGCTGATGGTGGCCTGGCACTTCTCTATGTTAAAATGAGGAGATCTGGCCAGACTATGAATTAACGTTTGATCAAAATCACATTCCATACCCCAATTCAAACTCAAACTACATGGACTCACTCTGCCTCTGGATCTAGGAACATCTGGACAAGCAACCAGCATCCATCTGAAGACACAGCTCCTTCCCGGCGGACTGAGCCTTAGGCTGCCTTGTGCAGAGGGCACACAGAGCTGCAGCATGGTAGTCTCCGGAACTCGCTAGCAAAGGCCATGAAGCATGTGGGGAGGTGGGGTAGAGAGGTAATGGTTTTCACTGGATTCCTTTTTATATTTTATTTAGATTAAGTTCTTCTCAGCAGGGTGATTTCTTAATTAGAGTCGCCCAGCCAGGCAGCCCTCTAGCTCAGACCCCTCGACTGCCTTCTAAGGTTTCATGAGGGACCTTGTCCAGCCTTATTTCCTGAATTCTAATATTTGAATAGTATGCAGTGGATTTCAATGGGAGGAAAAGACATGTAATTTAATCATCTTTATTAGATTTTGCATGTGAATGGGGAGAGAGGAGGAAGGAGAAGGGACATGGGTCCTCTCTGAATTTTCTTTTTTTTCCCTGTGACTGTTCCAGTAGTCAAGGAAGGAAGAAAATCACTGTCTCCCCCAACCTTTTTTTTTTTTTTTTAACTAAAGATGCTAAGTGGAAACATTAAGCCAGAAAAAGGAGGTGGGGTGTTTCAAGGTCTGATGGAGCCATTCATATAAACCGATTATGCAGTTCCTTTGCTGGTGACCAGGACCCTGAGTCTGTGGTTCTGAAGCCCCTTGCCCTCTTCACTACAACAGAAGCTGCATGCAGGCTGAACTCAGCAAGCCTAGTGACCCAGCAAGCCAGTCTCTGATTTCCTCCACATATATAGAAATAAATACATAAAACAGGTCTTTAAAGACTTGCATCGCTAATTCACTCAGTTGACTTTCAAAACGACCCCCTCCAGCCCATAACCCCCATTTTTCCTCCATTGAAAATGGCCAGAAAATAAGTTATTTATTGACAAGTTTTCAAGATGTACAATTGTTCCATTCAAATGAAGCAGGACCTGGGATTTTCAAATCATTTATATCACAGATAAAACCCAATAGCCAACCTTCTTTATCCAGAGACCCAGAGCTCCATTATTTATTTACTTATTTTTTCCATCTCTGTGGGTAACAAATTGTCAGCCTATTTAGATCGCCTTACAACAAGGACAGAACATTGTTTACTGCATCAGTTTTGGGTCGGCGGCAGGGAGATTGAAGGGAAGACTTCTAAAGTTAGGAAGAACTCTTGTCTGCGCAACCCATGTTTAGGCTGATTTTGCTCCTCACATTTTTTTCTTTTCTTTTCTTTTTTTTTTTTTTTTTTTTTTTTTTTTTTTGGTCTGGGTTTCTCTATGTAGTTTTGGATCCTGTCCTGGAACTAGCTCTTGTAGACCAGGCTGGTCTCGAACTCATAGAGATCTGCCTGCCTCTACCTCCCGAGTGCTGGGATTAAAGGTGTGCACCACCACTGCCCTGCTAGTCCTGGAACTGTTAAAAATACTTGAACCAAGAGTCTCATTTACATATCAGATATCTTCACTAACTAATTGTATGGTGCAGAAAAAAAAAGTATTTTCATAGCAATCACAATGTTTGGTGAAAAGTTGCCCTTGGTCCTAGAGATAGTCTACTTACTTTAAATTTATGAAGATGGGATTCTAAGAAAGCCCCATGTACAGCCCCAATTTTTACAATTCCTTACACTATAGCTACAGAGGGTTGTGATGTCACAGCCAGCATTATCAGGACAGTTGTCTCCAGATCCAAAAGAAATTGAAAAAATAATAGCCTCCTGCCCACCCACATTCACCCTGGACAGTGCTACAGCCCAGTTTACCAAGAAGCCCAGAGTGTCTGCGTCCCAGTCTCTTGTCCAGTAGCTATGATAAACTGACAAACAGCAGTTTAAGGACAAGAGGTTCATATAGCTCCTAACTCCAGGTTAGCATCATCCTTTCGGAGAAGTCAAAGCAGAAACCTGAAGCAGAGAGAATGAATGTGTGCTTGCCTGAACCCAGCTAGTTTTGCCTACTCTTACACAGTCCAGAGCCTCACACAGGAATAGGGGTACCCACTATCAGGCTGACTCTTCCCACATTAGTGAAGATATGCTATTCCCTCACAGGGAAACCTTGATCTGGATGGTCCCTTGCTGAGACTCTCAGTGACTGATGATGGTTAAGCTGATAACTCAAAGTAGCCATAACAGTCTGGGATATGGTCTTTGATTTAAAAACTCAAATGGCAAATTCAAAGACAAATTGCTCTGTAAATCCTAGGAGAGCTTTCACTCTCATTTCCAGAACACTCTGTCTTGCTTGCCAGGCTTTCCCATTAAAGATGCGATTGGTAAAGAGGTATCTGGGTCTTGTTCTGTACTCCATCTGCTTCCCTGGTTTTCCTAGGGTCTGCAGCAGATTGGTTAATGTTGTTTTAGATAGGTGTGGGAAGGGAATGAGATTTTGAGCAGAGACTGATTTAATAGGTCAATGAATCAATTTTGGTATGTTCAGATATTGATTTACTGACCTAAACCTATACATAATATTTGAATGCAAAATTCACTCATCTTTCTGCACTTAGAGAAAAGTCCTATTCAAAACCCTTCTGTCAAGGAGAAAGTACCTTATTCATTTGTTAACCTCTTGTACTTGATTCACACCTTATTGAAAAAGGCCAGGAATAATGGTACAAGCTTGTAACTTCAGCATCAGTTAGTGAAGAGAGGCTGACCCCTAGGACTTGTTGGCCTACTTATCTAGCCTATCTGGCAAGCTCCAAGGCAGTGAGAGATGCTGTTTCCAAAGCAGTGGATGGTGCCAAAGGGACAACACCCAAGGTTGTCCCCTGGACTTCATATACATATGTGCACACATACCACACACAAGTGCACATAAAAACATACATAGACAAGCACAATTGCAAAAGAGTTTAAATGTGAAATAAGACACAGTGGCTTTGCCTGAATGAAACCTCAGGTGTCGCCAACATGTTCCAGCAGAGATGACATGGCTGTGGTTGATACCAAGGGAAGTGGCTCATGTCCCAGGCTTAGTCCTATGGATGTTCTAAAAAAAAAAAAAAAAACCCAACCCTTTTAGCCTTTCAAAGGCAATTAACCCAAATTGTCTTTCTATGCTCACTCTGTGTGCCTGTGTCTTAGAACCTGATATAATCACTAAGGACTTGTAATGTAAAAAGAAAGCTCTGGGAATCCGGATGATTTTTCTCTGTTCTTTTTAATCGTAGCTAGAATGCACCCATGGCCAGGCATTATGCAAGGTCTGGCTTAGATTAGCCCCTGGCTGAGAGGCTGAGCTAATTTAGTGCCTGCAATTATGTCTGCCCCTGGTGGCATTCTGCTTTCTGCAGGACATGCTCTTCTAGTCAGTTTTTCTCAGATAGAAGCCATGACTGTGTTGGACATCTATATTTTCTTGCCCAGGGCCCCTTATGACGCAAATTGGTGAGACAACTGGCTGGATTGAGGGATATGATCTATGACCTTGGAACAGCATGGAGATGATTGACATTGAGGAAAATCTAAAGTACAGGAAATTATGATCCCAAACTGTACCATTTTGGGCCCACTACCAGAATCAGAAAGACAAACAAACAAACAAACAAGCAAACCTTTTAATAGTACAGTTGGGCATTGCCCAACTTTGGGGTTCAGAGTAGCTGTGTTCATGCCTTGTGAGAACTGAGCTACTGGCCTGGGCTTTCATTCTACAGAGGCTGGTCAGCTGCCTGTGAGAAGAAACTGCTGTGTAGTTAGAAGTAAGAGTTGGGGCTAGAGAGATGGCTCAGTTGGTACAGCGCTTGCCGTGCAAGTATGAGGACCCAAGTATGATCTCCAGCATCCGTGTTTAAAGAACAGAACAAAACAAAACAATGCCTCAGTGTAAGTCACTGTAATTGGGTGTGAGTCAAACCCTGGTGAGGTGGAGACAGAATAGGTCCCCTAGGCTGGCTGAATCATTGAGCCCCTGCTTCAGTGAGAGACCCTGCCTCATTACAAAATTGCCAGGCTACATTTACTAGGCAAGAGTGTGTGAGAATTCTTCTTGCTATATTTCTCGGTTTCTGAAAGTCTGAAATTACATCAAAATAAAACATCTTCAAAAAGTAAGATTTAGAAACATTGAGGTAGACGCTCCTTGTTGATGTCTGGCCTCTGCGTGAAGAAATGTACACACTACTACAGAGGTGCACACGCAAATAAGGATGGGGGGTGGGCAGTATCACATGCCTTTAACCCCAGAATTTGACAGAGGCAGGTGGATTACTGTGAGTTCGAGGCCAATCTGGTGTACAAAGCTAGTCCTAGGACAGCCATGGCTGTTGAGCCCCCCCATAGTAGGGGAGGGATTTCTTTCTTTGCTGTAAATACATGCGGAAATTCCATGTATGTGTTTATGTCACTGTTTGATCCTCAGAGAACCCACAGAAGAGATGGCACATTGAAAATAAATCAATCCCAAACTATTTCGAGACATATGTTAGATTAGAAAATCCTTTTTGCTAACATTTCTGGATGTTTTCTATGAGGAGAGAGAGAGAGAGAGAGAGAGAGAGAGAGAGAGAGAGAGAGAGAGAGAGAGAGAGAGAGAGAGATATGCCATGGCTGCTTTGAAACCAGTCTGTGCTTTTAGGTTTAGGAATGATACCTCCTAGGCAGCTGCTGTGTTTGTGTGTTTGGGAGATGGGGGTTTGCAGAGGGAGGGCTGGCTGCTCATTATTACTGAGTACCATTTCTCTTTCCCTGAGTCTGGGAGCTTAGCAGCAGGAAGTTGGAGGTGCAGAGGGTGAAATCGGAAGAGGAGGAAGTGAACATGGGCTGATGCCCAGGAGGGCTCCGGGAGAGTAACCAATCCCATCAGTGGGGGCAGGTGGAAGTCTCCCATGTGACTAGGTGACTCTGGAAGGCCTTGCTAAGGCAAGGGAGGAAAGGTGATTTCCGCAAGTCTCCAGCATTCCCTCCTGCCTGCTTCCCTCCTTCCTCTAGCTGTTTTTTTGCAAGAAATAATTGAAAGAAGGATGTATCAAACCCCAAGAAGAAAGAACCCCTGCCAGCCTCCCCCATGACCATCAACTCCAATTCTGCCTGGGCTGTTTTTCTTTAACAACTGACTGAGGTGCAGGTCCCATATCAAAGGACAGAGGAAAAACACCAGGCCCTAAGCTGCTGGGGGAGGGCTTTAAGTCCCCACAGATGTCAAACACCAGTTAAGAGTCCCTACCTCTACCTCTACTTGGCTGTTCTGAGGAAATACAGAATACACAGCCAGAAATCCCTCAGTACTCAGTGGCTGCTCTTCATTCTGTGATTTATTATAAATAGTAACTGTATGTATTTGATCTAATTATCTTCTGAGCTATAAAGAGTCCCTGCTTGCTAATATGTTTGAATATATGCTTTTTTAGAAGCTGGAAAGAAGGCCCAGTGGTTCAGCTCACTATTTGTTCTTTTAGAAGATCTGAGTTTGGTGGCCAGCACCCTCTCTGGCTACTCACAAACCTCTGTAACTCCAGGGAATCTGATGCTATCTTCTGGTCTCCATGGGCACTGACATCACACAAGACATATGCCCACACAGGCACATATACATATCTATATTCTTTATATATATTCTTTATATATATAAAAGATAAGCCTTATTGAACTTATAATAAATTATTTCAATGTTCCCAATGAAGTTCATAGAAAGATAGGCTCCACATCCGACAGTTAGTACAGAGGAAGGCTGAGTGAGCAGGAAGGACCAGCCTTCTCTGGGGGATTGTCTTATATATCTGAACATGAAATGCTTTTGTTTTGCTTGCCATTTGCTTTCACAGAACATGGCTGTGGAGATTTGGGTCTTTGCTGGCAGTAGGGTTGGAAACACGCAAGGAGAAAGCATCCTGACTTGTTAGGTATAAAGGATGGGTCTCAGATTTACGCAGAATCTAGGCACAGTGGTACTCATGGTGGCTACTTGCTTTTGTTCTCATTTCTACATGTTGCAGACTTAGGAAAAGTCAAATATTCTTATCATCCACTTCTAGGTGCAGGAAAAGGAGCCTGGTGAGGGAAAAAAAGTGTTCCCTCTTGATTGTTTAGGGGGACAGGGAATCGGCTTGCATCACAAATACGTATCTCTTATTACAGTGTATACACGAGTGATGTATGTATGTGTGTAGACACATGGCAAGGTGATGTCTGGAAGGCAGAATATAACTTTGTAGAGTCAGTTCTCTCTGTCCATCTTTACATGGATTCTGCAGACCCAACCTGGGATGCCAGACCTGTGCAGAAGTTCCTTTACCCACTGAGCCATCTTGGTGGCTCCCCTATTTATTCATGCTCTTGAAGTGCAAGTTAGAAATGTCTGAGAAAAATGTCCTGGAACCGAGCATTTCTATTGTCTGCCCTGGCTCCTGCCATGGCTGACAACAGTTTCTTTGATTTTCAGATCTCCCTAAGAGAACCAAAAGTAGCCATCAGACATCTGTGTTTCTGAGTTGTTCTGGCTTACCAGTTCCTGCTAAACTATTCCTCTGAAAATATCCAGGAGCTCTGAAGGATGGAGGGCCTCCAGAAGGGTTCAAATCCAAAGCCAACCAGAGCAAATGCACCCTTTGGATGGATTGATGAAGAGTTGCTTTTCTTCTTGTTTACCAAACCCTAGTGGTTTTTATGCAGGAGTGGAGTCAGTGGCCAGCAGACTATTGGAGTTGGGGGAAATTTGCAAAATTCCCGTCCCAGTTTTCAATTTTTCATTAATCTTTGCAAGTTTTCTGCATAACAACCTCCAGTATATATTAACTCATTGACTGGCTCATTTAGCCACCCAACCGTGTATCCATGACATGCTTCAAGTAGAATTAGAGGGAACATTATCCTTTCATAGTACTTCCTTTTCCAGTTTGTCTACTCCTCCCCCCCTTCTTTAGGCTCTGCCAGCCTTTTAGAAAGAGTAGGCAAGGCGCAATCTCCCTTTCCCAGGGGTCACCTAAGACCACCAGAAAACACAGGAATTTACATTGCCATTCATAGCAGGAGCAAACTTTCCATTATGAAGTGGCAATGAAAATAATTTTATGGTTGGGGGTCACCACAGCATGAGGAACTGTATTAAGGGATCACAGCAAGAGGAAGGCTGAGAACCCCTACTCTAAGTGCTTTCTATCCCAGTATTTCATCACAGCAACAGGAAAGACACTAACATCCCAGCTTATGTGGGCATGGCTCTTAGCAGTTCAAAGAGATCTTCCATGTGGTATAGCAGAGTGAGAACTGGCTTGATGAAGGGCAGACATGAGTTCAGTGGTGATTTCTGAGGCCTTGGGCCTGTGACACATTCGCTAGAAAGTTCAACATGTTCACAGTTGTAAATGTCTGGGGCCCTGTCCCTAGTGATCAGCTGATCTGACAAGACATTTGAGGAAAGCACTGGAAGCTGGTTCACTTGGCTTAGTTAGCTTGTCCACTTGGCTTAGTCTTTCCATTGTGTTGTTATTGTGGTTTTGAACTGAAGGCTTTGTTGCCAGCCTGTGTTGTGAGTGGGAGATAATGTGACTTTTAGGAGGTGGGGCCTAGTAGGAGCAAGTTAGGCCATTGGGTCATGTACTATTTGAATTCTGGCCCCTTTCCTGGTTTTCTTGGCTTCCTGGCTTCCATGAAGCAAGCAGTTTTTCAGGTGATGTTCAACTCTGTAGACTTTGCCATGGGTTCCCAAGCAATGGAATCAACTATGGACCAGGTGTTATAGTACACACCTGTGATCCCAGCACACCTGTGATCCCAGCACACATGATCCCAGCACTGGAAAGATGAAGGTAGGGGAATCAGGAGTTCAAGGCCTGTAAATGGAGGCTTTTCTGTCCTTCCCTGTTGTTCCACAGCCATTTCCAAATAATCACTCAGAGGCTTAATTTTATTTACAAATGCTTGACCAATGGCTCAGGCTTATTATTAACTAGCTCTTACTTTTAAATTAACCCACTTCTATTAACCTAAGTATTATTTTCAGGGGACAAGTTATGTCTTACTCTGTTTTCAAGGGCCCCCTCAAACCCAAGGAGCTTCATGAGGGATGTGTGTTCCAATGAGTAGGACTTGACATGTCCACAGCTTTGGCCTGCTTGAGCTGCTGGTGAGACCCAGTCATAATGACCAGGCATGTGACATCTCTCTTCCAAGTTGGTCACGGGCCGGGAATATATCACTCATTCTTTGATATGGATCCACATGTACACATTCTGGGTTTGAAAAATGCCCAGAGGAGCACTTTTTCCATTAATTTTTAAAACCCAGTGTTCGTGGTAGTAAAGGAAATTTAGAACATAGGGTTCTGAAACATTTACAGTTAAATCTTCAATGTGATTCTCTAAGAAGCAACTAGTGTCTAAGACATCTTAACACACACACACACACACACACATACACACGCATGTATATATATGTGTGTGTGTGCTTGTAAATTTCTTTGAATCACTATGAAACAGATGTCGTTGTCTCTGCAGTATAAACAGGACTGACCCCACCCACCCACCCAGTTGCACAAGGAAAGATATGAAGGTGGAGTTGGGGAGATGAAAATCCAAGAAGCACTAACTCCAGCCTCTACAGACATCAACACAACCAGTGCTTCCTGGGATCCACTCCCTTAGCAATGTCTCAGTCAAGGGAGCAATGGGTGGCCACAACTTTTCCATCCTGATGATGTGCTGAGGCTGGCAGGGAAAACTTGCCAGCTTTCTTCAGAGAAGACCCAGACAGGCAAGACCACCCCTCCCTTCCCCTCCCACCCAGTCCCCTTTTCCCCTTTAAAGAAAGTGGTCATAATGTGTCCTTTCATTTATAATTTTATGGCGGTCTCAATTGAACGTGTAAAGAAAGTGGAAAAATGCTAAGTTGCCATGGACTTCTGGCTTTTTGCCCACCATACTATAATCTGCTCTCTCCCCCAGAGCAAAATGATTTCAGAGGTTCAGATAGGAAGAATGTAGCACAGAGAGGCCAGCAGTCGAGAGTCAGGGCCTTCAGGAAAAAATACTTGCTTTCAAACATGATCGGTTTAGCTTCTCCCATGGTGAAAAGAGAATTCCATTGCATCCCTTCACGCCTGTAACTGCTGTAAGCAAATGCACTCATCTGATGACTTCTTTCACCAATGGGTCTGCAAACTGCTCAGTATGCAGTCAGGCATCTCTTTTGTGGCTTGCGTGCGCGTGTGCTTGTGTGTGTATGTATGCATGTCTGCAAACACATGGGCTCATGTGTGTGAGGGTGAGTGTGCACATGGAGGCAGGATGTCAGGAGCCATCCTCGATAGCTCTGATTAATTGAAGCAAGGTTTGTCAATCCAGCAGATAGAGGGGGGGATCCCCTTGGATGGCTGGCCTTACTGGTCAGCTTGTGCTCCGTGGATCCCATCTCTTACTTCAAAGGCTGGAATGACAGGTGGCTGCCATGACCACCAGCATTTATAGGGCCTCTGGGGGAGCTGGGCTCTGGTCCTCAACTTCTGTGGCAAGGGCTTTAACCACTGAACCATGTCCCCAGCCCCTACTTTTTGATGTTTAGATCATATTTGATTAGCATCACAGCATTCTCTAGGGTTGAGGCACAGGGGCTGTGTTTTCCACTCTCAGGAAGGATCTGCCCCCATCTCCAATGTGGCTTTACGCTTCTTGGAATTACTGTTAGATAACAAGTTTGTGTGCATTTTAAACTGCTCTCTTTTGAGCCAAAGTTCCCATAAGAAGATTGCGATGTTAATATTTGCTGGTACTTCTAAAATGATTACTTCCAGCTCACATTATGTTTAGGGCATTTATTTGGCATAGTCATCCATGTCATTGCTAAGAAAACTGTAGCTTATTTAAGAAAACAAAAGCAAAAACAAAAACACCACGATATAGGTATTGTTCAGATAACCCAACTGCTGCAGTCAGTGCCAGGCTACAGGAGACTATAGGCCAGACAAATGTGTTGACATGTGTGCTGACAACCCAGGATCAGAGATGGGAGTTTTAGCTGAGAAGCTGAACTACTCCTAGAGCAGGAGCTGTTTTATTTTTCTTAATATTTTTATCTATTTTTTGAGAATTTCATATAATATATTTTGGTCATTTTTCCCCCTTTTCCAAAGTCTTCAATACTCGCCCCCCCTGCAAAGTTCCTACTCTTTCTTTCTCTCTGAAAAAGAAACAAAGGAAAATATTCCTCCCCCCAAAAAACCTAAAACCATGGAGTCTGGTATTTGTTGTCTGTTAATTTGGTAAAACATTTTGATGTGTTTGTAAGATTCTTATTTATTCATATACTGTGTGTGTAGGAGGGCAGATGTGTGTGTAAGTGTTAAGGGTGTGTGTTAGTGTGTGTAAGTTATTGCGGAGGCCTGATTTTCAGCTGGATTCCCCTTTAAGGACTTCCCCATCTCAGTTTTTGAGACAGTGTCTCTCACTGAGCCCACATCTCACTGATTCCGGTTGGCCAGTGAGTTTCCAGGGTTCCCGTCTCTCTGCCTCTGCAGTGGCAAGGTTGCAGGTGTGCACTGACACACCTAGTGTTTTCATGTGGGTGGGGGGATTTGAACTCAGGCCTTCATGCTTACACAGCAAGCACATTAGCCACTGAGCCTGGTTTAAAAAAAAAAAAATAAATTACCTCTGGCTCTGCATAGTTCACATAATAATTTGCATCTAGTTGGAGATACATTTTCTCCCCACCAATGACAATGTTTCTTGTTGTCTGTTCATGATGTGCTTGCTTAATGAATGTTAACTGTGGGCTGGATAAGGCTGGGCAGGAGGATATGAGGGATGGGGTGGCTCGTGTTAACTAAGCTAGTCAGGAGGCAAGAGCAGAGAAACTCCTGGAAATCCATGGAAGCCTGTCTCACACGTGCTTCTTGAGTGGCATTTACTTTCTCCACATCACTTTCAGCTTGGGCTTGTTCTGGGAGGAATTCTGGGAGGAAAGTTTCTCCGCACATTCAGACACTATTGTAATCCCTACAAACTTCTCTGGGTTTTGCCACAAAGCATCGGACTAGTTCAATTTGTGCTGTAATTTGAAATTCTGTTATTTAGTCTGTAAATAATGCAGGAACACCCAACTCTAGCTTCGGTTCCCTTCTGTCTTTAAGCACCGGAAGAGGGGAGAATCCACTCATAATTTCCCTGCTTCGAGCATTTTAAAAACCCTTTTCTATTTTATTATGCTGAGTTACATCGACTTTTAAAAAATTATTATATTTTTCATAAGCTATATTTTCATCATTTTTCCCCGTCCCGCAACTTATTTTTAATAATTCCAGTTGTAAGTACAAACATCCGTTCCAGCTGGTGTTAGTATTGGAAGTCCCACCTTCCCACGCCTCTCCTTTGTAAGGACAACCAAGCAGAAAAGAACTAATTAACTGATCATTAGCAGGAAGGTGAAAGATCATACTTAGATTTACATGTTGCCTTCTTGTTCAAAGGACAGCGTCAGCATCCACTAATTAATCCATCAAGGAAGACTACTGCTAGTGTTACTCCATCATTAGCCAGTCTCTGAAAGAAGCAAGATAACTGACTGCCCATGGGCAGATGGCTTCGAATGCATCTGTGTAATTCATTTTTCACCCATCGGATAAAGTGGCCAGATCTGAATCCAATTTCCAACCCATTACTTTCATTTACAAATAAATTCTTACTTTATGAAAGAAGGCCAAAGTTATATAACAGACTAGGCAATGGACATAAAAACAATACCCAGAAGTACTACCTTTAATTTCAGCCTTTTGGGTTTTAAAAAAATACTCTATTTCCCATAAACAGTGAATTTAAGCATGTTTCCTTTATGACACAAAGACAGTGTTCCTTCTTTTTATACCTTTTACCAATGTACTTCCATTTCTACAAGGTGTGTGTGTGTGTGTGTGTGTGTGTGTGTGTGTGTGTGTGTGTCAGGGCCAGAGAATTAGTGATTCCTTTCAGGGTGTGACTTTCTGTATAGAAGTTTTCTGTTTATCAAATAATTAAGAATCAGAATTTTGTTAAGACTTTAGAAAGACATACATTTGTGTCCCTCAGAGTCATTCATTCATTCATTCATTCATTCATTCATTCATCTGATTGGGGGAATTCCTTTTGTCACAATGGGTATAATGGTCAGATACATGTTTACATTTGTGGGGAAATTCTAAAAACACAAAACAAAACAAGACTCTTTGGAAATGAGGACAGTCTGGGGCTGGAGAGAGGGCTCAGCAGACAACAGCACGTGCTGTTCTTGGAAGAACCAGAGCTTAGTCCCCAGCACTCACAACAGGGGCTTCGCAGTTGCCTGTAATCCCAGCTCTAGGCATCCTTCCTGGCATCCTCAGGACCTGCCTCCACCCCTCACCATGATTACACACACACACACACACACACACACACACACACACACACACACACACACACACCCCTACACATAATAAGAAGTGAAAAAACAATCTTATACAAGAAAGAAAGAAAGAAAGAAAGGAAGGAAGGAAGGAAGGAAGGAAGGAAGGAAGGAAGAAAGGACTATTGGGTGCCCAGCCTCTGAATCCAAATGGTTATTTACTATCCTTTCTCTGAGCACAGCCAGTCTCCCTAGCCTCAAAAGATATAGACCAACAGGAAATTAGCTAATTTTAAATTTCTGTTTGGGGTTGGTTTCAATTGTGCTTTTATCAATGATAAAAGTCCCTCCAATTCAGGGACAATAGATGGTCTATGGGAATTGTTTGGGCAGTGGAGAGCTCATCTCTTCCCATTCACTTTATTGAAAATCTGTAGCTCAGCTCCAATTTCTGTCAACTCCCCTTCCACCCTTTGCGTTTTTAAATCAGAACTTGGTAAATTCATTTGGTCACTGTGAGTGGGCAGAGTCTGTAGCCTCTGAGAGGAAAGCTAGGGAGCACAGATCACACTCAGCTGGATAGAGACAAACAGAAAGCACACTTAGAAAAGCAAAAGAAATGAGAGATGCAGTGAGCTGACGGAATCAAGCCTAGATGGCGGCAGAAGCCAGAGCAGAAAATCACAGCCTGAACTGCCACTGATACCCAAGAGTGCAAGAGACTCTCACTCTCCAAGTGCCCCCTGCTTTGATGGCAGTGGAAGCAGCTGTAGAAGCTCATCCATTCCCAGGATTCTAAAAGAAAGGCTGGGATCTTCAACATAGTGTGGCTTTTATCCACTATTAATGGGATCTCTTTTTCTTCAATGAACTTATTGAAACTTTTTATCTTCTCACACCTAGAGATTTCTCCGTTTGAGTTCATTCTTCGCCCATGTCCACTCCAGACAAAATGAATGACTAGCTACTGCGCTCCAGGAGCCTCTGCCTCCATTGCATCAAGAGATCACATTTCCCTTGGGATTTTAGAGTGGCCCTAAGCACCCTACAAGTCCACTGTGTTCTTGCAGCTACACTTAGTGGCTCATTTGGAAAGGTACTTAGGCTCTTAACTAAATAAATTCATTCAAGGACAATTACTGGGGACACTGGGAACTACTTTTCCATGCACAAGTCTTTCCTTCCAAGGTCTCTGCCTAAGGAGTTGGCAACTCCTCTGGCTCACATAATAATATATATCTGATTCATTCTAAGAGTCTGTTTTATAAGCTAGTATAACAGGTGATGTGTAGCCTTAAAATACCTTGGAAAGTATATAGGAGTTAAGAAAATGCCCTTAAGAGTCGCTGGTGGCTTTGAAATTTAAATTTGTACAAAGTTACTTGATTGCTAAAATTTCTTACTAAAAGACAAGCATCACGAAGGTTGAGTATCTTATATTCACAAACTCATGAACAAAAGCACCTCAGGTTTTAGAGACATTGGAAGTCTTTTTTCCTTTGAAAAATATGTGTAGTCTTTACCAGTTGAATTCCAAGTACTCAAAGTGCTGGCATTTAGAGCCTTTGGGGATTTGCATTTTCATGTCAGAGATATTCAACCTGGAATAAAACTTTTGAAGAAAGTCTTGATTATCTTAGAGCTGATATTGCTGATACGCTCCATCTCTCCAAAAGATAGACTAGAAAAATGAAAGTGGGTGGATGAACAGTTCAGAGTATATCCTTACATTCCATAGAAAAATAGCAATTATAAAACATGAAAACAAACAAAAACAATAACACTAAAATGAAGAACTAACATCAGCAACAAAACCATAGTCTAGACAGCAAAGGAAGGGTCAGATAGCTTATTTGTCATTGTGTTGTCTCCAGCTAGTGTCTCAGGAGGCCACACCGAACAATCCCACCTGTCTGGACCAGCTGTGAGACCCTTACTCCTCAGACTAACTACATTTCTTTCATTCATAAAAAATAAGACCAATGAACACAAATTTTGGAGGTTGACCAGCTGTATGAGCATGCCCAGGACTCTCTTGATTCTAGCATTTGAAAGCACAGCATTCTAGGTAACCACTGACTTCTGAGCAAGCCAGTAAAGTGAATTAGTCACTTTTTCTTCCTTCCTTCCTTCCTTCCTTCCTTCCTTCCTTCCTTCCTTTCTTTCTTTTTAAAGAAAACCATGGCTAAATTCATTCAAGATGTATAAGGCCATGCCCTACATACATGAGATCTCAATTTAGTAAGGTGTTGTGTTATGAGTACAAGTCTCTCTCTCCCTCTCCCTCTCTCTCCCTCTCCCCCCTCTCTCTCCACACATTTTGAATGTGTCTTTGCAGAACAAGCAGGAAATAGAATATTCCATGACAGTTGTCAGGCTGGGTGACACCTTTCTCGGTGGCCTTGAGGAGCCTGCATGTACCTTCCTGAGGACAGAGTAGAGATTTCCCAGTGTCCCCTGTGATTGTCTATGAGCAGATCTACTTAAATCAAAGCTTCAATACCTTCCAGAGAGGTGAGAGATGGAGTGTATCACACAGACTGGATGAGCATTGAGGGAGCACACACACACACACACACACACATACACACCAAGGCTTATTATAGTTCTATCTGTTGTGCTGTGATCCTCTGGATTCATCCAAGGGCCTTTTTCTTCCTACCGATATTTTTGTTTCCAAATCTTCAACTTTTTCCTTTTCTCATAATCATAGTAGCAAACTCTTATATGCACCCCCGCATCTCAGAGGATCTGCTAGTGCATTTACATCACTGGGTATCTTATCACCCCATGAACTCCAACAGTGGCAAGTGTTGCCTTTTTACTCATTTGGTGCTCGAGGGCATGAAGACATAGGGTGGAGAGATTTGCGGGGGTTTGAGTGCGGTTCGGCAGGAGTCAGGGTCCCAGTGAAGGCTAGTTGATTCTATAATAGCTCTTTGCCTAGCTCGCAGGGCTCCTGGGCTCACAGGGCTGCCATGATTGGTGCATGAAAACGGTTGTGTGCCTTCAGCTGGGAGTCAGTGTGCTCTCCTCACTCTCCCTCACCACTACCTGTCCATTCTCGCCTTGCTGTCTCTAACCACAAATGCTTTGAGAGATAACATGTCTTCCCCCCCCCCCCCAAAGGAGGTCCCTTCTTCAACCAAGAAAGCCAAGGTGCACTTCCTTGGGGATGCAATTTGCAGCAAGGAATTGTCCCCAGTTTCTCGGGTAGGACTCTGTCCTCTCTTGCCTTTCTGATGAGGTTTCCTGCATCCCTGTGCAGAGGAAAGGTGCATCCCATAGCTCTGAAGGTGGGAAGCAGATGATACAGGTTCATTTAGGATTGAATTACCATTCTACATGCTCAAACTGCAGATTAAGGACCATTCAGGCCTGTTTCTCAAAAGCTGGACTAAGCATTTGCCCTTAGCACAAAGAACAAAAGGAGCCTAGCATTCGAGCATTCCATCCAGGGCTTGCTTTGGATTAGAAACTTAACAGAGGGTGTGCGTTCACCTTCAACATTCTCCATTTAGCTGGACTCGCCTGCTGATTAATGGAGGCTGCAGACTTGAAGTGACATCCTCACTGGGGCAGCAGAAGTGGCAGAAACTTCACCAGGTGTGTCTAGTTTATGTTCAGGTGTGGACAGGACAGTCATTGGAAGCAGAGCCTGATTCCATCTCCTACCTAAACTCAACACCTCCCCTGCCCCACCCCTGGCAGCATTTCCTTGCCAGCACAGCCCTCTTTTCCTTGTTGGGCATGCAAACCTCTCACTCATCAGAGGCCCAGAGCACTTTGGAAGGCTAGGATGTGTCAGTATCAGTAAGCTAATGGAAGCCATGTGTTCCCAGAGTGGAAAAAAGCATCCAGACGTGGCTTGCTTAAGTGAGCCTGAAGCAGAGATTCTCTGCCAGGAGTTTATTCTTTTCTTAGCAGTTGTTAGCCACTATGAAGATTAGCCTGCTGTTGTTCTGCCTAATGATCCCATGCTTAAACATAAAGGACTCATTCAGTGAGGGCTAGGGAAGATGCTAAGATTTATCAAATAAATTTTGAGGCTATGCTGTTCAATGATATAATAATAATCAGAAGAACCATTGTCCAGCTAGTTGTGTGTTTAGTGCACATACCTGCCTGCTAAGAGTCCTGTATTGATGGACCTATTTAATTCTGACCCCAAGTCAGGAGCTAGCCATTGCCATTTCCATTCTACACATTGACACCTTTCTGCAGGAGAGTAGAGGAATGTCTCTAACCATGGACACATTGGCGTGCGATTGTCAATTTATTCTTTACACTTTCTCCACATGACACAATGGCCTGGGAAGGGCATGTGTGATATTAATGTTCTTACTAAGAAATATGAAATATAGGATATATGGTAAGGAAAAGACATATGTTAATAAAGGGTCAAAAATCCAATCAGGGTAGCCTGCCTTACCACGAGTAGCAAGGTAAGGAGGGCGTGTCCCAATAGGCTGACAAGATTTGGGTTTAATATACCGTACAATGATATTGACCTAACAGGAGGGAGAGACATTTTTGGGAAGAGAGCTTAGGTATTTGATGGACATCTTATTTTAATTTCCATTGCCAAGATAGATACCCAAGAAAAGAAACTTCAGGGAGAAAGAATGTTTCGTCTCACAATTCCAGGGGACAGTCTATATTAGTCACTTTCTATTGACGTGATAAAAATGCCGTGACCCAATGTGACTTCTAAGAGGAAAAGTTTCTTTGGCTTGTGGTTCCAGAGGCAGAGTTCATGGCCGTGGGGGAGCATGGCAGTGAGAGGGGTAGCTGAGACCTCACATCTCCAACCACAAATGAAGCAGAAGGAGCCACTTACAAGTTGGGGGAGGCGATAGACTTCAAAGCCCGCCCACAGTGACATCCTTCCTCTAGCAAGGCTCTATCTACCTCTTAAAGGATCTGTGGCACCAACAGTGACACCAACAGGAGACCAGATATTCCATTACCCGAGTTTTTCTTTCAAACCACCACACTGTCTACCATTGCAGGGAAATGAAGGCAGCAGGAATTTGGAGCAAGTCGTCATATCCATGATTAAAAGCAAAGAGTACATGTTTGTAGACAGCTAGCTTTCTCCATTCACACAGTCCTGGATCCAAATTCAGAAAATATTGTGTCCCCCTTCCCCCTCCCCCACAGTCTTCTCACATCAATTGCCATGCATGTAACATGTAATCAAGGCAGTCCTCCAGTTTTCTGGGTGGTTTTTATTTTTTTGCCAAAACAATGAGAAAAAAATTAATGTAATACTTCTGTGATGGAGAGAGGCTAGAACCCACTCCTCAGATTTTAATAGATGGAGGTAATTACAGTTCTTCCCCCTCCTTCAGACCTTAATGTCCCCACACCCCCCACTCTGCTTTCCACCTCAACTCAACCAAGGCTTTGGATTCTCATGCGGTAGAAGCCAAGTCTGGCCCTTACCCCCGACAGACTGGGGCCTATGGGAGTCTTTTAGACAGGTCATCTTCCAGAATGTAGGAGTCTTCCTCCTCCCTTCCTCCCTCCCTCCCTCCCTCCCCCTTCTTCTTCCCGCCTTCCTTCCTTCCTTCCTTCCTTCCTTCCTTCCTTCCTTCCTCCTTTCCTTAGTCCCTTCCCCCTCTTTCTTTTTGTAAACTGATGCTAGAAACATTTCACACTGGCTTGCTCACTGATTTGTTCACAGTGGGAGGAGGGGAAAACAAAACCCAAAACTGAACTGGCTATTTCCTGAAAAATCTACCAGCTCTCTCTATCCCCTTCTAAAAATATATTTTGTATTGGAGTAGCAAAGTCAGGGAACTGGATAAGGAGTTAATTAAAACAAATTAATTCTGTCTGCATTTGAAAGAGGGGCAGTCCTACCTTTAAGTTCTCTCATCTGCTCCCTTGAACATGGCATTTTCTCGACATAACAAGATAGGACAATGGTGTTGGAAAACCTAGGTCTTTGAGGCAATAAACAAGAGTACTATTTTCCCACTAGGGGGATGTGATTAGTTGTGTGTGAATACTTCAGGTAATTTTTGAAGGCTGAGTGGGAGAAATTTCACTCTGTCACATCTGGCTAATTGCAAGTCAGTTGTCATGCTGACCCCCTGTTATGTGGTTAAAAAAAATAATGCATTAAATGCCAGGATAGAGGGTTGCAATTTTAAGTAGCATTGATTTGACAATTGCAAAAAATATTTTCATCATTTTTTTGGTCTCCCTTTCTGGAACAGGCTTATAAAGTAGTAGGAGAGGCACAGGTGAGCCTCCTCCTACCTTCCCCTTCACCATTGTGGCTAGACCTGGCCCCTCTGGAGACTTTCCAGTTTGAGAAAATATGGATCTTTCAAAGCTGACCACTTTCCATACTATTGCGAAAGTACTGAATTGTGTTTTTCTAAAATGACAAAAAAATAAAAATAACAAAAGGTGGTAGTGTGGGAAACGAAAGGCAGCTGTCTTTTTGTGTCCTGTCATGGTGGCTCATGTAGTGGTGTGTGTGTGTGTGTGTGTGTGTGTGTGTGTGTGTGTGTGTGTGTGTGTGTGTGTGCACAGGAAGAATCCATACAGTCTTCCAGAGCTAACTGCTGTTGGCAGTATGTTGGGAGGGAGGGAGTTGAAGGTTTGGGCCTGCCAGTGTCATTGCTGGGAAGTGTGTTCTTAGTATTGGCTTCCAAAGGGTATCTAGTATAGTGTAGACAGGGTGATGGCTGGTGATAGCCTGGATCCCAGGAGCTGTTTGAGTCCCACTGGCCAAAAACAACTAAATAAATATGAAGCCATTTCCACTCTTCTTTTCAAACTCGCCACCAGTGTTATCTTCTAGTTGTCAGAGGATGGACATTGACGGAGAATTAGAAAGTATATTGGGAAGTTGGAGATGTGTTGGTTGTATCTCTCTGTTGTCTATATGCTTATTCTTGGAGAAGGAGGCTATGTCTTTTCTCCATCATTCATGGGTCCCATGAACTTCTTCCCTTACATAGGTCCTCTACTTCATTACTCTCTAGTATCCATGGAATTGCACTTTCTCTCAAGACAGGAAAGCATAGTCCCCACTTCTCAGAAGGGGTGTAAAAGAGCATCCTTTGGTTGATGGACTAAGTAAGGTGCCTTATCTGGAAGAAATGACTTCCTATCAGGGTCAATGAATCAAAACAGAATCAGAATCCAGGCCAGGCTGAGTCTTCCTTGATTCCTAATTTGCCTGTCCAGGAGTTAGTTATGTTTCAGTAGACAGCATTTGCATATGTGAGGAGTGAGAGTTCCCACAAGGAGGGTGATCAGTTTGAGCAAACTTGGGAGTTTCAGCAAAATTCACCAGAAGTCAAAGAGGTGACTAGCAGCAAAAGCATCAAGTTCAATTTCAGAGTCTAGAGTAGTACTTCTCAGCACCCAAGAGCCCAGAGTGGCTATTCCCGAGAATTGAGGAGGCAAGGTTCTAGACTGCTCCGTCCGTAAGCATAGGGATTGTTCCCTCTTCTCTCTATCCTTCTCCCATCCCTTTGAACTTACTCTCCAGATTATTTAATAAATGCCCAAGACATTGGTGTTAAGAACATGTTCTATTCATACAGAAGACCTTAAGTTCTGTGCCCAGCATCTACCTATAACTCGAGCTCCAGAGGATCTGACAGCCTCTTTTGATCTCTTCTGATACTTGCACTCTGTGTGTGTATGTGTGTATGCACATGCATACCCACACTTGTATTTAAACATATAATCCCATTCTTAGTGAGTCTTTCTTCAAGACTGAATAGATGATGGCGATCGACTTTAATTGCTTTAATGTATTTATTCGTTATTCATTATCAATTATTTCTGTGTAGTGGGCTGGGCATAGTGGCTCATATTTGCAGTCCCTGCACTGAGAAAGCTGAGGGAGGAGGACAGAAAACTTGAGGTTAGCTTGAGTTACATACTGGGACTATATCAAAGGAAACAAAACAACAACACAAAGAAGGTATGTATGTAAGTCTGAGTTTTCCTTGAAGGAGTTATCTTAAGTACACAAAGAGATTTATAGGCTGCCAAAGGCCAGTATTCAATTGTTAGGCCACATCCTAAATATGAAAAGGGATTATTTTTGTGGTTCTATTTTCATGTGTGCATGTCTTTGCCTCTGTGCGTATGTGCATACCATGTGGACACACTGGTGTCCACAAAGGCCAGAGAGAGCCTCTCCTGTGCTAGATCTGGAGTTGTGATCTGACAGAGTGGATGCTGAGAGCCAAACCCAAGGGCTCTGAGAAGCATCAAGTGCTCTTAACTTAGAGCCATGTTTGAAGCTCTGAACAGGAATTCTCAAAGTGGGTGCTTCATGTCCTGCAGATTCTGGGGTTGCTATGCAGCTATCTGCTTCCTCAGGGATCTCATTCCCTAATGTGGAGGGCATGGATTCTACATCTTTTTAAACTGAGAAAGATGTTAAACAAGGGCTCCTCATTCCTAGAGCTGTCTGCAGGTGCTGGGGAGCTAACCCTATAAACTTCTCCAGCAGCAGGAGGCTTGAGTTGCCCAAGCTCTGGGTTTTCTGATAAGGTGACTTTGACTGGAGATGGATATGTGGTTTGGTCCCAGTAGACAGCAATGGCCATTTTTGCACTGGGACTGAGGTGTTTTGGCTCTTGGTTGAGAATGACAGGCGCAGGGAAATCCAAGAGCAAAGGGATGATGCTGGACATACTAGTGGCATTCTAAAGGGTGGGGATGGTGAAGGATGCTAATGCCATGCAAATAAAGCTCTCATTAAGGAACTGGGCATTTGCCTGCCTTCAGTCCCTGGATTCTATTCTCAACATTCAGGCTGAGTCACTCTGTCTTCTTCCTAGGGTTTTCAGTCCACATTCCAGGATTATGCATTATGCATTACTTCATCTGCAAGGGCATACTCAGGCTTGTTGGTGTCATGGTTCCTGAACATTAACTAGTGTCCATAAGATCTTTGTGAAAACACAGCAATAATGAAGCATTTATTTAGCCAACCTAAACTCCTTGTCCCTGTCCCAGGCATCCATTCCCCCCCCCCACCCTCTCTCCTTCCCTATTTCCCTCCCTCCCTTCCTCCCTCTTTCTCTCTCTCTCTCTTTCTCTCTGAGTTACTAATGAGTCAGTCATTCAGCATTGCCTACTGATGATGTGACTGAAGCAATAAATGATGCAGGTGAATAGCCCAACTCCTTTTACATGCACTAACACAACACACTTTTGGTTGCTATGTGTTTACTGTGTTTTCTCTGAATTCCAGCCAGCCTCTGTGATACATGGAGATTACAGGTGATGCCATGGAAATATTAGGACAATGTAGGAGGGGCTAGTGTTCAAATTTCTGATGTATCACTCACTAAAGCTGCCATCTTAACAAAGCCAGCCAACTTCTGTGACGTCAAAGATTTCATTGGGAATTGGACTAAGATACCATGGCAGAACACACAGGAAAAGCACAGGGAGGCACCCCTGGTGGCCGTTGCCTGTAGGTCACCCTTGGATAGTTGTTCCTTTCCATAGCATTATGTTGTAAAGAACTAACTACTCCCTAGCTATGTATTGAGTGGGAGGATCCATTGTTTCTTTTGTACATGCTTGTGTGTGAATGCACATGCTGTCATAGAGACTCGAGGGTGACTTTGGGTGTCTTCTTTCTCAGGCACGCTCTACCCTGTTTTTTTGGGACAGGGTCTCTCACTGAAACTGGAGCTCCCTATTTCAGTTAAACTTGTTTGGCTGATCAGCCCCAGGGATCTTCCAATGTCTGCCTTCCCAGCAAGAGGATTACAGGCATGTGGCACCTCATCTGGTTTTCTATGGGGTGCTAGGGATTCTCACTCAGGTCCTCATGCTTGTAGAGCAAGCAGTACCAACTGAGCCTCTTGGAGCTCTAAATTCTTGTAGTTGATCATAAACAATGGCAGAGTGCAGACAGGACTTAAGATTGTCTTGTCATAGCTATTTCCGATGCCCTCAAGACCACCTCATCCCTTTCCCAGAGATTTTCTGCAATATCTCCTGAGATTAACTCAATTTCCTTAAGAAAGATTTTTTCCACCCTAAGTTATTGGTGTTTTTCTCTATTAGGTTTCTGGTGGTGTTGTGATGGCTTATAAGCCTAGTGGTCTGAAGGAAGAGAAGTTTACTATCATTTCTGGTGGGAAAAGTTTTACTAGGTTAACATAAAGGATAGGCTGGGATGTTTCTCACTGGAGGCTCTGAGGATGGGTCATGTCTCAAGTTCATTAAGGTTGCCAAACTCAGTTCCTATAGCAAGTCTTTCTTTGAATTGCCAGCCCCTGAATATTGACATGGAAACTTCTTATTAAGTGTGAAAGCTTGGCCTTAGCTCAGGCTTGTTCCAAACTAGCTCTTAAAATGTAAATTTACCTGTTTTATATTAGTCTACTTTCTGCAGTGTGGCGTATTACTTCTCAGTAGAGTATGTCCAGCTTCCTCTTATTCTGGTCGGTGAATCCTCAGCCTCTCAGATTCCTTCCCAGAGTTCCTATCTCTGCCTAGAAGTCACACCTATCTTCTCTTGCCTAGCTATTGGTTGTTTAGCTTTTGATAAAACCAATGAGAAGGTACCTTTTGTAGGTGAGATAAAACAGAAACACATCTTCACAGTATACAAAGAGATTATCCCACAGGAGTTCCTTGTAGGTTGGATGGAGATTCCTCTTCACTTCCTCTCAGCCAGGTCTTCTACATTCCTTGGCTCAGCCTTCCGACTTTCTTCCGTGCTAGCAAGCAAGTTATAATTTCTATATTGACTTTTCCTTTTGCTTCCTTTCTTGTCCTCACCTCTTTTGTCCCCCCCCCACTTTTTTTTAAACAATATTAACGTCAGTTTTGTTTTTATTTTAAAATTTCATTCTTTAAGAATTTCATATCTGTATACCACGAAATATGATCACATCCACCCCTCCATTTCCTTCCTTCAACTTCCCCAGGTTCACTCCAATATATTCTGCTTCCAACTTCATTATTTCTTCCTCTCCTCTTTTTTCTCCCTCCTCCTCCTTCTGTGCTTTCTGCCCTAGATTCTTCTTCTTTTTTTAAATTATGTTTTGTTTCTTTAGAGATAGAGTTTTCTCTGTATTGCTTTGGAGACTGTCCTGGAACTAGCTCTGTAGACCAGGCTGGCCTCGAACTCACAGAGATCCACCTGCCTCTGCCTCCCCAGTTCTGGGATTAAAGGTGTGCACCACCAACGGCCAGCTCCCATCTAGCTTCTTATAAAATAACCCAGGGTCCAACTAACACTGTCTCTGTGTTCATAGATGTGGGCTGTCTACTGGAGTATGGGTAACCCACCAATGGCCACAGCCCCTAAGGAGAATGACTGTCACTCTCAACTGTTTTCAGCTGCCAATAGCTACTTGGTTAGGGTGAGGCCTCATGAGCACCTGTGATCTATTGTGCTTCTATGAGTAATCCAGGCTACTTTCCCTGCCTTGAGGCCAGCTGATTAGGAAATCTGATTGCATCTTCAAAACCCCTTCACAATAATCCCTGGGTTAATGCTTGAAAGGACAGTCAGAAGGGGAATTTGGAGGGAGGGGAAAGTGTAATTGTTTCTGTGGCATCCTCCCACAAGGCAATACAGGAAACTATTGATCATCAGTCATCAGTTCTTTTGGGATGTGTTTTCCCTTTAAATGTTTCAGAAGACATTACAGGGGTGGGGTGGGGTTTTTTAGATCTAGGGGATCCAGGGTTGGTGTTTTTCTGTGAAGAAAGCATGTGAGACCATGTTTGAGGGTGAGAAGTATCTCCTGATTGCTAAATAATAAAATGTCTTAGAAATACATGTGGTCCTCATTAGTAAAATAAATGAAACAACATTTAAATATCTTGAGAATATTTGGAGAGATTTGCATAAACCAGAAATGGGGCACTGGACAGATGGTTCAGCTATTAAGATCATATATTGCTTTTAGAGAAGACGCAAGATCAGTTCCCAGCACCCACATAGGGCAGCTCACTACTGCCTGTAACTCTAGCTTCTGGGGAATCTAAGGCTTTTAGGAGACTGCTCACAAGAAAAATACTCAGATAGGCATAGACAGACTTATTGTCAAAAATAAACTGAAACTTGAATCTAAAAAATCCTGGATATGGCAGAAACATCCCCCCCATTTGCTTATTCATTTATTTTTAAGTTATAGCATTTGCCACTTAAGCCATGTGAAATGAACTCTGTAGTTATGATGTTAGCAATGTTAGACATTCTATAGATATCAATTTATGGACAATACATGTTAGTTCAAAATATGAAAATCATGAGATAAGATTCTATTGCCTTGCTTGGTGATATTAACACAAAATTTTACCTATCCATATTTGCATATATATATATCTGCTACTAAACGTTCTTGTGGCTTGGTTGCCTCCAAAGAAAGTCTACAAATGCCCAAGGCCCTCCCATAAGTTGCTGTAGTACTTGCATATAAGCTAGTCACATCTCCCTGTATCCTCTAAGTCTCTAAACTACACATAATGAACAATATGTCAACACTGTGTAAACAGTTGCTTTCCTGAATTTCTTAGGAATAAAAATAGGAAAACAAGTCTGTGTATGTTTGCTACAAGCATAAGTATATTCTGGGATATATTCAGTCTTTAGCTGGTAGAGCCCATGGACATGAAGGGATGTTCTCATGTGGGTATGTGTAGATATACAACAACAAACAGGGCCAAATGTAGGTAGATACAATATATATTCTTTCTTATCACTATATGGCACGGATACAAATCTTTGCACTCCAGCAAAATCAATTGTAGCACTGCACAAGGAAAAGAAACGGTTATTATCAATTTTGTTTCCGCCCACATTCTATTGTTACACGATTCTCTTTATCTCTCAGGCACCCTTGGGTGTGCGTTCCCTCATCCAAATATCTTCAAGGAATCATTTCCTATTGCCAGGACTTTTCCTCTGCGCATTCACACTTCCTCTGAGGTCATCAGTTTCCTTGCATGGCCTTTCTGTGAATTCCCTTCGGCTTGGCTCAAGTTTGTAGGGAGAACTAGAAGACAGCTATGCTTTTGATAACGGTCTATCATTTCATCAGGTCTGACACATTCAGAATTCCACCCACCCTTGGCCTGGAACCCAGGGCCCTTTCAAATCACACATTAATCTGTGTCAAGTTGACCATTGTCTGGTGCTCAGGCCTTTGACTGGAAGACGCAGGACTGAGGGAGAAAGGAAATCATATCCTGTCAATAGGCGCTGAAAATATTTAGTGTGGCAGGCCCTGTGTTTTCTTTCTTATGAAAAGCTGATTAATATTCAGTGGTTGGAGGTTAATACCCCATTCATTTTATTCGCTTTACATCCTGCACACAGCAGTGGTTGTTCCAATTTCAGCCCCTAATTCATACAAGTCTGTTTCCAATCAGGAGATTAGTAACTTACTGCCGAAGCAGAGAAGAACCACACAATTGCTTAGCTTACTTCTCTCTCAGCTGCTCAGGCATGCATGTGTGCTTAAAACAGACTCACTCAGGGATGGCTATGGATGCTTTGAGAGCAGCAAAGTTTCTTCAACGTGGGTATATCTAGGAGATTTTATTTATGGTATAAGCATGGGAGAGAAGGGCAGGGGATTGTCCAAATCCATCCCCAGGCACCAAGGTCTTCAGCCTTGCTCACAGACCGGATATCTGTGTTTTCTCAATCGCAAATACTCTTCCATTGAATTCTCTTTCCACTATATCAGGATGAGTCACCACTGACAAGATACATTCTGCTTTAGCCTCCTGTAGAGCATTGTATCATTTTCCAAGTTTATCACAGCACAGTTTATCACCTACAAACTCTTCATTTTCATTTCCATTTTTGAGGCAGGGTCTCACTGTGTGGACCAGGATGACCTCCAATTCACAAAGATCCACCTCTCTCTTCCTCCCGTGTGTTGAGATTAAAAGTGTGTACCACTATGTACACTGATTTTTATCTTATAGGATCTTTGATATAATTGGAGCCTCCCCCCCACTTCTTTTTTCTTCAAGGAAGTGAAGTTTCCAGGTAGATGAACTCAAGAGGAATGGTTGTGAAGGTTTTTGTTTGTTTGGAAAGCCTTTGAATGGGTCTGCAAAGCCGAGAGGGCTTGCCATTTTCCCAAAGCACCTTTTGAAATCTTACATTTGTCCAGAAAGGATTCAGAGTAGAGCTGAAGGCCCACCCACTTGGTTTGCAATGATTTAGTCACTGTAGGGAAGGTATTTACACTCAGGATAGGGGAGGGGCCATGACAAGGACTTTGTTTTTCAGTAGCACACATGCAGGATGGTTGATTAAAGAATTCACCATTACAGTAGTTGTCTGTCTTGGGGCTAGGTATATTTTTTATTGCACTTACCACTTTTATAGCCCTATCGTGCATCTAAAAATTGGACATGTCTTTACAAAGGAGGGGCTGGAAATGCAGCTCAGCTGATAGAGTGCTTGCCTAGCATGGGCAAGGGCATGAGCCTGATCCCCAGTGAGGCATGACTGGGCATGATTGGGCATGCCAGGAATCTCAGTATTGAGGAGATGGCGGGTCAACTGCCATTGCACAGTGAGTTTTGGGCCAGCCTGGAAAACGCGAGGCTCTGTCTCAAAACAAAAACAAAATTTTAAAGAAAATGAGTTCAGAAGAAAGTCTTAGCGCCAATGATTTTTCAGAGATGTTGAGTTTGGTGGTGATTTTACTTATTTTTTTTATTTGCACAAAGGAAGTTTTTCAAAATTGTTAATCTAGCTTATTTCAGGGCTTGAAATCCACTTACAATACCTAGATACCATGAGGGTACCTTCTTTTTCTTTCCTCTTTGATTGATGTAAAAAGGCAAAGGATGTTAGTATGAATAAAACACAAACCGATCTGTCTACTACTGAAAACAGTCACCCAATTCCAGGTTGGAACTGACCCTGTGTTAGATACTAGTGAAATGGTCCTGGTCTCATGTCTCTAAGCCTCATAATCTTTTAATAGGCTTAAATAAAATAAGTCAACCTACAAAGGCAACAACAGGAGGCTGGCACAGTGAGGAAGAGGGCTTGCTGTGCAAGTGTGAAGACATGAGTTCAGATCCTCAGCAGTCATGTGAAAAGCCAGATATGGCTGCGCCTACTATTGTAACCCCAGAACTGTGAGGGCCGGAGACAGGAGGATGTTTGGGAATTACTGGCTATGAGGCCAGATCTAAGTTCAATCAGAAACCCTCTCTCAAAAGAATAAAGCAGAGAGTGTTAGGCCAGGATACCCATGTCTTCCTATGGCATCCTCAAGTGTGCACTGGTACAGTTTACCTGTACTTGGTAAGGTGTGTATACTGTACACATATCTCCCCACATAACAGACATATGTTGGTTCATCAGAGGTTCATTGTGTGGACTATATGATTTGTACCTGTGACGATACATGTAAACCTATGCACTGCTAAACACATTAGTTGTTGCAGCTCTTTCTCTGTGCTGTTTTTAAATATGTGCCTGTCTTCTGACTCCCCAGCCGGCCTTCCTTCTTCAGGCAACTAACTACCTGCTGTGTTCTGCTTGAACTGGGAAAAACACAACTGCCTTGACTTTCCAGCTATGTCTCAGACCTCTTCTACCGCACTACTAAAGGACTGGATCGGCAAGAGCCCAAGGAATCTAGGTGAGAATTTTTATCAACTAGAACTGTGCTTCTCATAGAATGCATAATTCCCTACCAAAAACACTTGAGCATCTGTAGTCTTGTGTCTAGGCACCAATGCATGGAAGCTGCGTGTGGGAAAGTCCTTGGAGTTTTAGCTGGGAGCTTCCTAGGCTCTCTGTGACCTGATGTCTCATTCTTGTCATTCTTTAAATGGCAGTGCAAACCCCAATGTTACCATCCTCATCACTTCCAAACATTATCCCCATTGATATCAAATACGTTGCTATGTGACTATCCCCACCCTGCACCACTAGAACTCCTCATCTGATAACAGCAAAACATTGTTGCCATCAAACATCATTGTTCTTTGGCCCCCTTTCATCTTCTTCTAGGCCCCAACCCCAATCCCACTCCTGCCTCTTTGAATCTTGTCTCTCTGGGTACCTCTTATAAGCAGCATTATCTGATACTCCTCTTGTGAGGTGCTTATTTCGGTGGAGCCTCTTGTCTATTAAGCTTATCCCCCTTTTTGTGTGAGGAGGGGTGATAGCTACAGTCTCAAGAGGCATCAGGAACCAATTGGTTGTTGGGGAACCAATCAGCTTGGAGATGGGCAATGATCCAAGGTGGTGAAGTAACTTTAGCCTCATTCTTAATTGGTGCTGATAAAGGGGCCCAATGACCAGGCTTCCTTGAAGCTCTGGGAGGAACTCCAGGGGTCCAGCACTCAAGGCAGCAGCTCTCAGGAGGAGGCATGGCTTCCTGGACACCAGGAAAGCCTCATGCATGATAGAGTTTCTCAGCACAGCCAGGCTTGCCTTTTAACTCTCTCATTTACTTCATAGATGCCACCAGGAGGGATTCCTTGGCTTGTGAAAATACTATTTTCTCTTCCTGCCTTTGGGTGACTAAAAAAAAAAAAAAAAAGAAGGCAGGAACTTGAGGCTTGAGCAGAGAGCTCCACACGGGTTGTCTGGCCAAAATGCAAAGTCGCACCGCAGTTTGCAGGCAGACGCTGTTTTTCAAGAGAGGGAGCCAGCCGAGTGCGGTGCCTTTCAGCACCTCTTCTGCCACTTCTTCAAAAGATGATTTAAATTTGAGGCAATGGGCCCGAATGCTGACCGTCTGACACCCAGACAAGACCTAATGAATCATACCCTTGACCAGCATTGCACCAGCCGCTGCTCTAGGCGGCCATTGTGGTGGTTTTTCCTCCTCCACAGAAACATTTTTATTTTTCTTCCACAGACCGCGTGTGCTTGTTAGCAGTGGCCAAAGCAACTCTTTGCATTTGTGGCATTGAGAAGTCATCCAGGGAAGTCTGCAGACCCAACTACATGCTTCTTATCCACTGGTCTGAGTTCTGCAGGGGGAGGAGAGTGGTCTTCGGGAGAGACTCCACTTAGAACCACATCCCTACATAGCCTTGTTGCATAACATGTAACCTCCACAGCAAGATGTTCCCAGCTCTGTAACATTGAGCTTTGCCATGACCTAAGTGATTCTAAAGGACAAAATGTTCTCAACTGTGTGTTGGTGCTTGGGGCAGGGTGGGGTGGGGGGGAGGGGATGTAGTTCTAAATATTGAGACCAAGCAATAATCCCCAATGTGAAAAATTTCTTCATGAGGGTCTGTGGGATGGCAGACTAGTGCATAGCTTGCCTGAAAACTGAAGGACTGTCGTGTGACCTTGTAAGATGTGAGTGGACAAATGTCTATTCACCCAAGATAAGGAAGTGACAGCAGACCAAAGCAACCACACCATCACAGTGACTTCACCACCCTGGTGAATCAGTGAGCTTGTTATGGTTATTACAAGAGGGAGGGGCTATGCACAGGAGTGTGGATAACTCAAAGACAGCTGAATCTCTGAAAGCCTACCCCAGCATGCATGCCAACTCAAGAAAGATGGAACCCCAGAGGAGCTCTCTGTGCTGCTTGAAGGCATTTCCATAAATCTGGGAGTCTCCTTTTGCTTCTGTAACCTTGAAGAAGGAGGGGCTTTGTATATCTAGTAAATTTTAGGGACTTCCTGAGTCTTGTGAGTTGTTGACTTCCTGAATCTTATGAAGAACTTCCTTTTCTGGATGGAATGTTTCAGTTCAGATAAATTGCTACACTCCAAGGGCACAGGCTGAATAAATCCAGGCTTTTTATCTTTCATGTGGATCCTGCATTGGGCCTCAGTCACCACCGTGAGGGCTCAGTGTTTGAGGGTTCTGAGGGTTTCTGGCGATTGTTATTTTTCAGGTACCAAGAACCATACGCGTAGGGAGTTGGCAGGGCTCTTCCCTCAGTGGCTGTAGCATATGCAAACAATTTAGTCTTCCAGTCCAATCTTTAATGTTAATGTTTAATATAAACCTGATGTTAACATGATGTACACGAAGTTCTGGCAGGAAAAATGGGGATTTACATTGTTCTACAAATCAGATAGTCTATGCTACAGGGGCAGTGGTGGCCTTTAAGGATGGCAGGGTTTTCCTTCACAGTGACAGGTGCGTGCACCCCAAAGTGCAAATGCCTAACATATCATAGGGGGCAGTTACTCACAGTGGCTCACTGTGGTCTGTATGTTCAAATACTCAGGATTCATAATTGGAATTGATGGCAAGTGAATGAGGTAGACAAAAAGTGGACAGCCCTAGCTGTCATGGCTCCAGGAAAGGCAACTTGGAGGAATCTGCTCTCTCCTATCACATGCCAGCCCATTGCCAATGACACCATGCTGATGGAGTTTCAATACCAGGTTTCTGTACACTCACCGTTCCATCCTTCTCCACATGGCATATCATGCATTTATCCCCCCCTTTAAAAGTATTTGCTGATGTGACTGTCCCACTTGGAGCTGACCACTCTGAAGTCTCTGATTCTTTCACACTGCTTCCCAAGGTTGAAGTATTGTCAAGGAAGAGAGGGCAGGGAGAGCAGTAAAGAGCCAGAGGAAGTGGATGACCACAAGGAAGCAGCACTCTTCAGTCACAACAGGAGGAAGCTATATATGTGAACTTGCCAAGGTTCAAACAGCAGATACAAGACCTACACAAGCCCAAGCTAGACAAAAATCTCAGCATGGACAGGAAGATCCCCTAGCTGAGGAGTTGTTGGCACTTGATTGCTGCTGAGAGGCAATCGGTTTTCTTTGAGGGTGTAGGTCAACCATGCTCTGGGGAGTGAACTTGTATTCAAGAGTGTTTGGGCCACACAAATGCACTTGATGGGTAAAGAAGACAGTGAGAGGAAAGGGAAAGGGAAGGGGAGCAGGAAGGGGCAGGAGAGAAAGGGAGGGAGGGAAGGAGAGAGAGGGAGGGAGGAAAGAAGGGAGGGAGAGAGAGCGAGCATGAAGTTGGGTCGGTAGGTAGGGTAGGTGGTGGGTGTGGACCTGGGAGGAGCTGGGGAAGGGGGTGAATATGATCAAAATACATTAAATTTAAAAATTTAAAAGTTGTTGAAAGTTTGTGGCATTGTCACCTGTGTTTGCTTTGGGCTTTTTGTTTTCTATATTAATGGTTGTTTGTAAACAAATAAAAATATCTTCAGGTTTGTACCACATTGTCAGACATCTGAGGATTCATAAAGCAGCTAAGCGGGAGAAACAGTTCAGTGTGTAGAGGACCCACGTAGCACGCATAAGACCCCAGATTTGATCTCTAGTACCATATAAACGCAGTATGAGGATACACTTGTCATCCCAACACTCAGGTGGTGGAGGCAGGAGGATCAGAAGTTCAAGAAACCCTGTCATAGAAAGATTTGTGCATGCATGCACACATTCAAGTGCTTGTGTGCTCATGCGCACATGCATGCTCACGCACGCACACACCACACGTGTGAGCGCGTGCGTGCGCACATACACACAAACACATGCACACACACACACATGCATGCACACACACACAGGAACACATGCACACATTCTCACACAGGAACACACCCACACTTGCCCACATACACACATTACATGGAAGTAGGAGCAAGCCTTGTTGGGAGGAAGAAAGGGGAATTGAGGAAATAGAAGGGGTTAAGAAAGGGTCCCAGGAGTGAATATGTTCGCGCCTGTGAAAGAATTAGATTTTAAAACTTATTAAAAAAAAATAAAGCAGATATTTAATGAAACTGGCTGATCACTAGCCTTTGCAACAGGTGCCTGTGCTCAGCAAGGTAGCCTGAAGAGGAAAGCCAGAATTCTCACATGTTTGGGTTTTGTCTTTAATTCCCACCCACCACCCCCAGTATAAGGCTCAGGTTGATTTGAGATAATCAGCTAGGATAATGACTTGATTCTACACTTTCTTTTTCTTCCTGAGAGACTCTGCCTATTTTTTACAGATAACACCTGGCTTGGCCTTCCTTCAAAGCAATTCTGATTCCCCTTATCTCTGACATCTCTCACTTTCCAACCCCCACACTCCCCTCCTCCCACCATTCCCTCTAGTCAGTGGACTTTGTACATTACAGAAGTGTCTGAGCCTTGGCACTTGAATGCCAGGTAGCACAGTTCCTGATAACAGAGCTGCTTTCCTCCTTCTCCTTGGGAAAGAATGTCCTCATGAAAGTGAAATTGCACCCAAGCACACTGAATTCCTAGACGAAATATACTGAGGAGTCTGGGATTGGCCAGGTGACAGCAACCCTTTTGTTCCCAGCCAAATATTTACAATGCGGCCAGATTGACATTAATTGTGACTGAACATTCCTGACCTTGGTGTAACCTTCTCAGAAGGTGAGGAGAAACCATTTACTCTCTGGGCTTTTATGGTGGTATCTTAATTTTTTTTTCTCCCCTCTAAGCTTAGAATTAATTTCACTAGTTTACAGGCTGTATGGGAATGTCCCAAGGTCCCCTTGGCCCCTCTGGATGAAATAATCAGCTGCACGTGCTGTCCAATATTCTTGTCTACACGGGCCCCTCATTAGTTTCAAATCTTGGTTTCATTTCCAGAAGAAACAGTTCAGGCTTTCCTGAGACTTAGCAACCAAACCTGATCAACCACAGGGGGTCTCCTACCCAGACTGCCCTTTCCTGGTTCTCGGCCACCCCTCTGCATCTTTCCTGAGGGCTTTGCGCTTCCGCTTCAGCCTTTTGCAGTTGCTGGCTTATATTGGAATCCCTTCGCTTTCCCGAAGAGCTTTACTTGAGTCTATTCATGGTACCTGGAGGCTGCTATGGAGGGGAGCATCAGTTCTGCCCAAAAGGAGAGAAGCTCATGCTTCATTAAACTATTCTCTATCATTTTCAGATTACAGGTAAAGAAATGAAGTGACAAACAACATGGATGCAGGACAGCCTGGGGTCCTAGAGAGGGAGGGACCGACCGCAGGAGCAATGGAGAAGGAAGCTTGCTGGGTAGGGCAATGGGCCTTGGAAGTGGCTGATGGATAATTTCCTCAGATCACATAAAGAACCATCCTGCTGGAGGATGCCCAGACTCAGCCGACTTCAAATTCAGTGGAGTCCAAGACACTCAGAGCTGTGTATCTAGCGGGTTCAGAATTCTATAACATTTGATTGAGGCTCTCTTTCTCTTTACATCATCACTCACATGATCCCCTAGCTGGTATGACATGGGGTGATGCTGGCATCATCTGATTTGATCAATGCTACTGAATCTTGTGTTCTTTGTATCCCTCCTTCCCCCAGAGACTTAACTCCAACTGGAGAAGCAAGAATGGCCTGATTTGGGAGTAAAATTTGATTAATGCCAGATCCTTAAACAGGAGAGAGAGAGAGAGAGAGAGAGAGAGAGAGAGAGAGAGAGAGAGAGAGAGAGAGAGAGAGAGAGAGAGAGTTGAGAAGATGGAGGTATTCAGATTTTCGACCCTCATGTTGAGTTGTTTTTATTGGATGAAGTAACACTCTGATTATTCCTCTCTGCCTGGAACAGAACACGATCCCACATTTCTTTACAATTAAATTAAGGCTAAAGAATGGCAAAGACGTTATCGTTCATATGATATGTCTGAGAGATATGGGCTTTGGTCTGTTGGAATGGAGTGCAGAAGCCCTTGACTCGGTTGCTTTCTGAAATGCCAAGTTTTCTGGACAAATCCCATTATGGGGTTCAGTGTAGCTTCTGTCTTTTTGTTTTCATTTGTTGGCTGCCACTGTTGGAGATGACTCAAGGGCTGTTCACGCCAAGCTTGGACTTAATTTAGACACTGGAAATACTAAAATCGGGATATTTGTCTGGTCATTACTTTCGTTATCTGTTTATCCTGCAAGCATTGATCATATCTATAATAATTTCATTACAGATACTTGGTCAAATGTCAATTTTCTTCACTAATCTGGTTTATGGCAAAACTTGTTATGGATTGTAGTTATCTTGTTTTCTCAGCTTCCTCAACATGTCAATGAATACTTTTTACCAAGTTGGAAAAATACTTGAACATTTTTTTTAGATGGATTCTTGTGTAGTCCAGGCTGTCTTTGAACTTGCAATGTAGCCAAAGCTGGCCTTGAACTTCTGATCTTCCTGGCTCCATCTTCCAAAGTCTGGGTTGAAAGGTATGTACAACCACATTTGGCCTTTGTGCATGTTTTCTTCATTATTTTTCATGATTCCTATGCTGTGTTCTGCTTTCAAGGTATCATTTTGATTTCCTTGAAGTTTTTCCATAAGTCACTAGAGTTCTATTTTTTTAATTAATTTATTTATATTTTATATGTGTTAAAGTTTGCCTGTATATATGTAAATATACCACATGTATGCAGTACCCGTGGAGGCAAGAAGAGCCTGTTTGCGTCCCTACAAGTTACAGGTGGCTATGAGCTACCATACAGGTGCTGGGAACTGAACCCTGGTTTTCTACTATAAGAGCAGTACATACTATTAACAACTATTAACATCTGTCCAATCCCCTGCTTGGGTTTTTTTTCTTACTGGTCTTCTTTTGTTTCCTTAGTTCTTCAATTTGGATCTTATTCATCTTTGTTTAAGGTCTCTCTTCTCTCTTCTCCCCCCTCCCCTTTTCCTTTGTCTTCCTAATTCAGTCTTCTACTGTATTACAACCCTCCAGTTCTGCACCATTTTTTTTTTTTTTTTCAACACTGAATGTTTGGTTGTTTCTTGTGACTTCCGTTTCCCTGACAACTTTATGGTAACTGTTTCTCCATTAAGACCCTCATATTCTTCCAAGACCTTGACAAACAGAAACAACTGTAAATTTCCTTTAAAGCTCATGCCCACAATTTCCTTCACATGGGAGATCCTGGGCTCATTTACTGTGTGTGTTTCCTCCCATGAGGGATTATGGCTTATAGTTTCCTTCTTTTGTGAATTTTGAATGTTTTTTGCTAATCTAAGACAGAGAGGCTCTCTATGTACTCCAGGCTAGCCATAAACTGTGATCCTCCTGCCTCACCCTCCTAAGTATTAGTCAGGATTATAAGTATGTGCCATTGTGCCTTGTATGTGTTCAGTGTTTTCTGATTGCCTGGGTAATAGCATGACAAATATTAAGGTGTCCAGGGTAGATGGTCTTTCCTTAAAGGAGGTTATATCCTACAGCATGTCATTGATTCTCTTTGACTTTTGTTTTAGGTTCAGTTGTGATACCCTGGAGTATTGTTTACTTTAGGGCACATGTTTCCCAATTGTTCCTCAAGGGCACAGTGGTGAATGTTTTAGGCCTCTGGATGGATTTTCATGTGTTGAACTAGTCATTTCTTCAACTGTAACATGATAACAGCCATAGAAATCTATAAGCAAAAGGCACACCTGTGTACCAGCAAAATTTAATTTACAAAAACAGATGAGGTAATGGGCCACAGTTAGTTGATCCTGAGCTAGGCATTGCATAATATTCTTAAGTAATGGCTTCTCCAGTGTTTAGTTGCAGGTTTAGGATATTAACAGTATCTTTCTCTTCTGGGGGACAAAGGCCCAATGTCTTCCACCCTTGTGCAGCCTCAAATTTCCATTACATTCTTAGGCTCAATGGTTTTCTCTCCCTCACAATGTCATAGGGAGTATGTATGACGAGGGCATTCACACCTGGGTCCTTGGTTTTCCTCATTCATCCAGCCCATGACTTCTGTCCTTTTCCACGTCCTGCCATGAAGTCCTATTTGCATTGGTGTTTGTGAAAGTTACTTTTGTCAACTTGACACAAGCTATAAGTTCCTGGGAAGAGGGAACTTCAAGTGAGGAATGGCCTCCATCAGATTAGCTTGTGGACAAATCTTTAGGGGACATTTTCTTTACTAATGTTTGATGTGTTTTATTTTGGTACTTTTTTATCCTCCTGGATTTTGGGGTGCTTATTTGCTTTTGTTTTTTGTTTGTTTGTTTTTTTTTTGTTGTTTTTTGTTTTTTGTTTCCCAGAGAGAGAAATATGAGGTTGGGAAGATAGGGAGGTGGGGATCATATTAGAAGACCTGAGGGATGAAAAAGAGTATGATTAAAATATATTGTGAAAAAAGCCTAAATAAATATAGGACAGAGAGTATGTTGTGGTGAGGTTAAATCAATAAGAGTCCCTTGGAATTTCCTGACTTCTGACTAGGAGGCATCACTCTAACGCTGAAGTGATGACAATTCTTGTAGGAGCCAAGAATCATTGCAGAATGTGGTCAAAGGAGGCACGCCCACATTCTGCAGATCAGGAGTCCTCCCAGCTTAACCATTTAAAGAATGACTTGAAAGTGCTCAGGCTCCCTAAGACTACATAGCCACTTGCTTTTGCTTTTATTTTATTTTATTTTTTACACAAGGAGGACTTTTGCTTTGAGCCCTGTTGACTAGAATTTAATCGCTGTCATCTGTAAAAGATGATAAATCTGGATAGAACATATAAGGGGCCTGTTGCAGAGGTATTATTAGCAGCACTAGTTGGAGGATTCATTTTTTCAAAACATGTTTTATTTTTATCTTTAATGTGTGTGTCTTTGTTGGGCTATGTACACATGAGTGCAGTTGTCTGAGGAGACCAGAGAAGGCATTGAGGCTCCTGGGGATGGAGTTACAGAGCCACCCAATATGGATACTGGAAACCAAACTCCACTACCATACAAGAGCAGAATACTTTCCTAATTGCTGAACCATCTCTCCAGCCCCTGACATTTTGGAGTTAAGGGAGATGCATAAAGTAAGCTCCCTGTTCACTGGGATGCTCTTGGGGTCACATCCAAACAGTGACACTCCACAGAAAAGAACTCAAAGTGTGTGCCCATCCTTCTCAATGCAGGAAGCAGAAATCAAAGCTCAGTGGCACTGTCCTGGTTTACTTTCTACTGTTATGACCAAAAGCAACCTGGGGAGGGGAAGGTTTATTTGGCTCACACTTCCATGTCACAGTCTATCATTGAGAGAAGTAAGGGAAAAGACTCAAGAAGAAACTGGTGGAAGGGACTGAAAATAAGACAACAGAAGAATTCTGCCCACTGGCCTGCTTTCCATGGCTTTTATACACTCAGGACCATCTGTCCAGTGGTTCCACAGGTTCTTAGTCATGTTAGCAGTGTTGGATGTGGGTTCTGTCTCATGCAGGAGGTCTTAAATCCAAATTTAAAGACTTGTTGGTTACCCCCTTAGCTCTTGTGCCATTATTGTACCAGTACATCTTGCTGGCAGTTTGCTATTGGAAGTCATTGGGTTTGTGGCTATGTGGTATTAATGACTACTTTTCTTCTTGGGTAGCATGCAGAGTACTTTCCAGTACCATGAGCGCTAGCTAGGCAGTGGGAGTGAAACATCTGTCTAGGTATCAGCTCAGCTTCTCTGTGTTTAACAATGTAAGTAAGTAGTGTCTTCATCAGTAGAGCCTTACCATCAAGTTGTGGAGGACAATCAGTGACCTCTTTTCTGTCTAAATAAAAAGAAAGGTTTTAAGCTTAACATAGTAGTCCATTAACATTTAGTAAGATTTGAAGAAAATATTCCATCATCTATTTTATCTTGTGAGTCTAAAGTCCTATATGTACCTTATCATTGAATCCTAACTAAGGAAAAGTATAACCATAACTATCTGTCTTTAACTCCTTTAAAGACCATAGAAGGATAGTATATAAACTCTAGAAATGACAGAGACATCTTGCCTTTTTAGTCACCCGAAGTTCTTCTGTAATTTTCCATCTTCAGCCCATAGGCCATAGTGTGTCTGGCAGACTCTTTAGCAAAGTAGGAAACTTTAAACTGTCATCTTGTATTGGCTGTTTGTCAGTCATTTTTCTCTGTGTCCTGCAGACTGTCTGGCAGACTCTTTCATGAAGCAGGAACTCTGTAGCAATGTCCATCTTGAATCAGCAGTCACTTTTCTATGGGTCCTGCATGTCCAGTTTACACAGCATAAAGCCAAACAGTCCAGACAAGAGCAGTATCTTGTCCACCTGGCTAGTCTAGCCATATTGGAGGCAAATTCCATAACACGTTTCTTCAATGTCCATCTTCCTTTCTGACATAGGTGTTGTTGCCAGGAGCATTTATGTCTCACTGTCAAGAAAAACCCTAAACCATTTTAAATGCCATATTCTATAGGTCTTTGAAAGTTTTGAAGAATGCCTATCCATCTCAAATACATCTTGAATACCTAAGTAACTTAACTCTAAATTTTGACTATCATAGGTAACTATCTATAATCTGTACTAAGTTAAACATTATATTTAAATGAGCTATATAAATACAATGCCTAAACAAGAGGAGAAATAGACATATCACAAAATTGACCTTAAATTGTATCAATAAATGAAAATCCATTCCAAAGCAAAGTATTCATTTCTATACCATAATCCCTTTTTTTACCTTTAAAAAGAGATTGGTTGTGGTCATTAACCATTTATAACTAATCCCATTTAAATGAAAACAAACATTTATAAACAATATTTGGGAATTTGGGCGTTGTTTTTTTTTAAACTACTTTTTGTTGGTAAAGGGCGCTGTCATGGGGGAATCCTAAGAAGACGCAGAAATCCTGGCTGTAGTCTGTAAAGTTGTCTTGTTTAAGCTGTTTTGAATGTTAGATCACCAGGAACACTGTTTTAGGGGGTCTGGCTTGTTTAAACCATATTAGTTTGGAAGGAATTTACATCTTTTTATTTTTTGTGGAAACAAAAATAGAAATTTTTTTCCCCAGTAACTTGTTCTTGGACTTAAATTTTGGAGTTAAAGTATTTTTAAAATATACAAATTGAATTAATTTAGTAGAATTTTTTTTATCAGTTGTTATTTTTTTAGTAGTCAAACAATGTAGAGACAACACAATAGTATACAGATATTCTATAAATGTTTCTCATGCTGGTTAATGAATAAAGCACTGTTGGCCAATAGGAAAGGAAGATAGGAGGGACTAGGAGACAAGGAGGGAATAGGAAGTAGTAAAGGAGTCAGCATGGGGAGTCTTGGAGAGAACAGAACTGCCATTCCTCTGCTCTCGGTAAGACCATGTGGAAATACATAGAAATGGGTTAATAATTAAGGCAGAGCTATCTGATAAGAAACAAGTAACAGGGCCAACAACATTGTATCAAATATAGAGTCTCTGTGTATTATTTGGGGCTGGCATGGTGGTGGGACAAGACTGGCGGTGGGAGGAAAAACCTTACGTCTTACAGATTATATTAAATCTTTAGCTTTCTTTTGGTTGAATGGTCATTTTTATAATATTAATCTTACTGATCCACGAGCATATGCAATCTTTCCATCTTCTTGTATCTTCTTCATTTTTTTTCTTCAATGTTGTCATAGATAACTTTTGTCAGCTTGCCATAAATTAAAGTCACTTAAAAGGAGGATCTTCACTTGAGGAAATGCCTCCATAAGATCCAGCTGTAGGGTATTTTCCCAGCCCATTGTGGGTGGTGCCATTCCTTGCCAGTGGTCCTGGGTTCTTTAAGAAAAACGGATGAGCAAACCAAAGAGCAAGCCAGTAAGCAGCACCCGTCCATGGCCTCTGCATCAGTTTCTGCCTTCAGGTTCCTGCCATGTTTGAGTTCCTGTCCTGACTTCCTTCAATGAGGGCCTACGTTGTGGAAGTAAAAGGCAAATAAACCCTTCCTCCCAAATTTGCTTTTCAGTTATGGTGTTTTGTGGCAGCAATAGTAACCCTGAGTAAGACAAGCTGGTACCAGGATATTGGGGTATTGCTGTGATGGACCTGACCATGTTAATTTGGAGAGGGTTGTGGAAGGACTTTGGAACTTTGGACTACAAAATCCATTGAGTGCTGAGAGCTTGGTGAGCTATTCTTTAGGATCTTGGGAGATAAAATGTTGAGAATAGTGAAGACAATGGAGGCCTGACTTGTGAAGTTTCAGAGGGAAGACTCTTTGAAGCCTCATGAGTGTCTGATGTGCTGTAGTTGAAGAACTGGCTGTGATTTACAAGAGGCCAGGACCACTAAAGCAAAACTTTGCTTGGCTGGAACAATGGATGCTGGTCAGCAGGGGCTGAAGAATCGGCTGTGATTTGCAAGAGACCAGCATCACCGAGGTGGAGTCTACTGGGAAGTGTTTCCTCAGGGTCAGCACACAGAAGCCGTGGTCCAGAAGTGGTGTTGGTTTTGAAGGCATTAAGGGGTCATGGATTGCAGCTGGGGCCTGGCACTGTGTGGCAGGGCTGGAGTAACTGAAGAAATACCATAGGAGGCTTTTTGGTAAAATAGAAGTTCAGTTGCTACAAGGGACCCTAGCTGCTTTTGGAGATGCCACTGCCATGGAATGACCAAGAACAGCAGCATAGGTGGAGTGGAGCCAGCTGGAGCCCAGATGACGAGACGAGCTGTGTGTGCTGCAGAGGACAGAGCTGGAGAAGTGACCAATGCCGCCTGGAAGAGCCCAGAACATTGTGAGTGAATCCCAGATAACGGGGCATCGAGTTGTTTATACTTTTTGGAGTTTGGTTTTGCTGTGTCAGATTGTGACTGTACCCTGCTTCCCCGCCTCTTGAAGCATTTAACTTATTTTCGAATTTACTGGAACTCACACTTGAGAGAGTGAATTAGAAAAGATGTTTTTTGTTTTGTTTTGTTTTTTGCTTTTCAAAGAGTCTGGATTTTTAAAGATACTGAATTTTAAAGTATATGAATTTTTGAAGAATGTGGGACTTTTAAAGTTTGTGAACTGTTTTATATTGTGATGTGGATGTTAATGTGTGATCTTGGGAATGAGCAAGGAAGGAAAGATTATGGCTTAACAGTGAGTGTTGTCAGTCAAATTGACAAGGGGTTCGAACATCCTGGCTAGTTTTATGTCAACTTGACACAAGCTAGAGTCATCTGAAAGGAGGGAACTTCCACTGAGAATATGCTTCCATCAGATCCAGCTGCAGGGTATTTCCTTAATTTGTGATTGATGGGGGAGGACCCGGCCCATTGTGGGTTGTGCTAGCTGTGTGCTGATGGTCCTAGGTTGTGTAAGAAAGCAGTCTGCATAAGCTATGAGCAGTAACCCCACATGACCCCCTGCGTTGTCTGCTCGCGCCTCCAATGTTTGAATTTGTGTCCTGGCTTCCTTCAGTGATGGCCTAGAAATGTAAGCCAAATATTCCTTTCTTCCTCAACTGGCTTTTTGGATATGTTTCATAGCAGCAATAAAAAACCCAACTAAGACAAATGTCTTAAAGTTTTTATATCTATCATACAAACTTTTTACTTGCCCGGTTAGAATGATCCCAAGATATGTTTTAATGATCCCAAGATATGTTTTAGAGACTGTTGTAAATGGTATTATTTGTCTTATATCTTTATTAGTATGCTTGCCATTTCTTTGTAGGCAGGTTGCTGATTTTTGTGTGTTAATCAGGTGTTACACTACTTTGCTGAAATTGTTTATCAGTTATAGGAGTTTCCTGGTTGAATATTTAGGGTCATTTTAGGTGTAAAATCATATCATCTACAAATAAGGATACTTTGACTTCTTCCTTTTTTTTTTTAAATTTTGATCCTCTTAATCTCCTTCAGTTGTATTATTGTTCTAGTTAAGACTGAATCCTATTATTTATAAGTATGGAGGGAATGGACAACCTTGTCTTATTCCTGATTTGAGGGGAAATGTTTAACGTTTCTCTCTGTTTAGGATGATGTAAGCCATTGGCTTTCTGTAAATTGCCTTTATTGTTGAGATATGTTCATTGTATTCATAGTCTCTCAAGGACGTTTAGCATGGAAAGATGTTGGCTTTTGTCAAAGGGTTTTCCTGATAATAATGACATGATCATGTGGTTTCTTTCTTGTTGTCTGTTTATATGGTGGATTGTGTTTACTTATTTACATATGATGAACCATCCCTGCAATTACGGGATGAAACTTGCTAATGGTGGATAATATTGCTATGTGTTCTAGAATTCAGTTAGCAAGTGTTTTATTGAGAAAATTTACATCTATGTTCATAAGAGATAGTGACCTATAATATTCTTTTCTTTGTTTTGGTTGGATTTTTATGACTCTTATGATTTCTGTATCAGAGTAATAGTGGTTTTGTAAAAAGAATGTATAAATGTTCCTTCAGTTTCTATTTTGTTATATAACTTGAGAAGCATTAGAATTCTGTACTGAATCCATCTGGCCTTGGGATTTGGCGGGGGAGTTGGGTGGAGATTTTGAATACTGTTTCTGCTTCTGTCTCAGTAGGGGTTATAGGTCTGTTTAAATTGCTTAGTTGATTTTGATTTAACTTTGGTAGGCTGTATATAACAATCAATTCATCATTTCATTATGTTTTCCAATTTGGTGGCCTGTAGAGTCTTAAAGGATGTCTTTATGGTTCTCTAAATTCCCTCAGTGTTTGTTGTAACATCTTCTTTTTCATCTCTGTGATTATTTTAGATCTTTCTCTGTCTTTTGTCCATTTCTGCTAAAGAATTATCAATTGTGTTGTTTTCTCAAAGGGAAAAAAACTGTTTATTTCATCGAGTCTTTGTATTTTCGTTTTGTTTTATTACATTGATTTTAGCCCTGAGTTAGGGTATTTTTTTTCCTATTTACTCATTTGAGGCATTATTGATACTTGTTTCTCCAAAGCTTCCAACTGTATTGTTTATTAATGTGGGGTATCTCCATTTTTTTTTTAAATAGACACTTGGGCTATGAACTTACCTCTCAGAACTGCCTTCGTTGTGGCTCATGTATGTATCTGCCCTGTCTTGACACCCATCTACCGCTTAATTCATCAGACATTTAAATTCCTAAGCACCGGAGAAGGGTTAGCTCTTAGGATAGTTGCTGAACACACAATTAAAGAAGACAGCCTCCTTAAGACCTGATAAGAGGAGAAAATAGAAATGGAAAATATTAATATAGTGACAAGAAACAAATATAATGGAGGAGTGTGGTGGTTGGTATTGTCAATTTGGCAGGATCTAGACTCACTTAGAAATTAAAACCGCTGGGCGCACTTATGACAAAGATTCCCAATTAGATCAGTTGAGGTGAGAAGGCCCACGTTAAATGAGGGTGGTACCATTCACTGGTTGGGATCCTGGATTGAGTAAAAGACAAAAGGGAACTAAGCACCAGGGTTCATCTTTCTGCTTCCTGACCATGGTCACAATGTGAGGAGCTGCCTCATGCTTCTGTAGCCATGACTCCTCTGCCTTGATGATCTGTACTTTCAAAGTATGAGCCAAAATAAATTCTTCTTTCATTTGTTTAATTTTTGCCACAGTGATGAAAATAGTAACTAATGCAAGGGAGACTGGATAAGGTATGTTTATGAGTATCTAGGGAAGTTCGCAAGTCCTTGAGCTCAGTTTTAACCAGCTAGTAGCAATTTGACACTTAGCAGGTCATGCATGTGTTAAGGATACTTCAGGAAGAAGGAAAAATCACCTGTTCAGAGCCAGTCAGGCAGTAATGGCACATGTGTTATGTGCTTGGGGTTAATAGGTAAGAGGTCGAGGGAGAAGAAGGTGGATTGGCAAGTTGGAGCTGGCTTGGGAAAGACATTGTAGGACACGATAGAGAATTTACATAGGATCCTCAGACCATGAGCAGCTACTGAAGTGTTGTCAGGGAGGACAGTGAGATGATGATTCCTAGGCTTCAGCTCTAGGTGGCCAACTGGAAAGAATGAATGGGCAGGGCTGGAATTTAAAATCAACAGGAGGAGGAAAATGGTGTACAAAGCTTGATCCTTTCACTAGAGCAAGGGATTGGAGCCAAGAAGAATTAGATTGAGAAATATGTTGGAAGATCATTTTTTGTGGCTAATTCAATGGTAGAGTTAAGTTGGAATAAGCTGTGCATGACTTCAGCAGTACCCTTTCTTATGAATACAAAACATGCTAAGAACAGTTGTATGGAGAACTGTGGTTGGCAGATTTATTCAACAAGCATTTAATGGATACCTAGGGCATGCCAAAAATTGCCACAGGTAAAGTTGATTCTATCACAGGGGTAATACAACCCTTTTTAAGTCCATAAGAATTTTACGTCTAAATGATAATAAATAAGTAATTGAAAACCAAAGTGTGGCAAAGAGGAGTTCTTTATGAGAATCTTCTTGGAGGTTGAGCTGAGATGTGTATGGTTAGTAGAACTTTGTTATGCAAAGATGACAGAAACATCTAGAAGGAATAAATAGCAAGAACAAAGCCCTGTGGTCAGAATGAACTAAGATTGTTAAAACAGGGTCTGGAGAGATTGCTCAGTTTTCAAAAGCATTTGATGCTCCTGTGAAAGACTGGTGTTCAGTTCCTATGGTGACCCACCCACAACTGCCTGTTCCTGTAGCTCCAGATGATCCAACACATTGTTCTGACCTGCACGGGCACCTACACACACACACACACACACAGACACACACAAGAGAGAGAGAGAGAGAGACAGAGACAGAGAACAGAGAAATAGACACCAACATGCATACAGACTAAATAAACATAAAAATCTTATGCAAAAGATTATTAAAATAATCACATGCATGGGGCTGATGAGTATGAGAGGGCCAAGGAAATAAGATAGATTTTGGAGGATGTAGGGAGAGTTGGAAGAGGGGAAGTAATATGATTATAATGTGTAAGTTTTTTTTTAAGTTTAAAATAGGGGGACATAAGTGTTTGGAAATTATCAGGATAGCAGAATATTCCTTGCTGTATGCCACAGGCTTCATTTCCCCTTTCCATGATGAACTCAGCCCTCATAATGACTTTAGAGATAATTGAGTTTGGAAGGATTTCAGGCACCTGAGTGGGGATGTTTGCTGCCAGATGCTCATCATAATTCTGCAGGGGTACAAGGACCCCCCCCCCCAAAAAAAAGAAGTTTTGGAAGTTGTCAACCAACGGGATCCAGTTGACAGATGACAATTGAGGGTGTAGAAGCATTTTCCTAGCATGAATGTGCAGAAGCAGAGAGTGTTGAATTAGCTGTCTCCTGTGTACATTGTGAAGACAGGCTTGTCTTGGGGTTGCAAGCAATAATACTAGATGGTGTAGCATCCCTGGTAATGGTGCACATAGCCAGGTTTTCCTCTCAGGCCTGGCTTGCTCTATGCTTTTAGAAGGCACAGAGCATCCTCCATGGGCATTGAATTTGGTGAAACACAAATGCCAGAGACAAGAATTTACTTGTCACATACTTAATAGAAATATTAAAATTTAAAATAGAAAATACAAACACCTTTCAGACTTACCAGGCTGTTTGTGGTAACCACAGGTAGAAGGTACGCAGATCACACATTGTAAATTTGATTTTACTACATTATTTCACTAAAATAATCAACTTCCCCCTGTGTTTTACCTTGTCAAATGAAGCTTTCTATGGTGAGAACCAGGCTCATTTACACGTGCTAGCTAGCTCTCAATATCCTACTAGGTATCAGCTGGAGCAGAGAATTTCCCTTTGTTTTTACTATGGATTTTAAAGTTTAATTACAGGTTTCTTATGTGTGTTTGTGCTATCCAAGTTAATTAACTGGCATACATGCTTGTTTTCTTTTTATGTGTATGTGCCAATGCCTGTGTGTCTGTGTGCTCGTGTGTGAGTACCCACAGAATGCAGAAGATGGTTGTCAGATTCCTTGGACAGTCGTGATTCTCTTGATAAAGGGTGCTGGGAACTGAACTCCACTCCTCTGTAAGAGCAGCAAGCTCTTTTCATCATTGGGCCATTTTTCTATCCTTCTCTCTCTCTCTTCTCTATTTTTTCTGTTGTGAAATAATTGTTTTGTACACTGTGACGATACATCACTCTGATTGGTTTAATAAAAAGCTGAATAGTCAATAGCTAGACAGGATTTCCAGGCACAGAGGACACTGGGAAAAAGAAGGAAGAAGCCAGGTAGATTCTGAGAAGCAGCAATGGGCAGTACAGAGTAAAGGTAACCGAGCCGCCTAAAAGAACGTAGATTAAAAGATATGGATTAATTTAAGTTATAAAAACCAGTTAAAAACAAGACTGAGCTATCAGTCGAGCTTTCATAATTAATAATGTCTCCATATCATTATTGGGGAGCTGATGGTCCCGACAAAAACAAAAAGTCTGACTACAAATTTCTTCATTATACTTTGTGACACAGTCTCATGCTGGCCTGAGTTCATGGATATCTACTTATCCCTGCCTTTCAAGTGCTGGGATGAAAGCATGTACCACCATACCTAACCCTTGTTTGTTTCTCTTTCTAATAGTAATGATCTTTTATGTCCTTATATCAACATCCAGTCCCTGTGTGCACGTGTATATATCACAAAAAATTCCCCCAGTTTCGTGATTTAGATTTTGATATTATAAAACCACTTGTAGATTACTAAAATGTAATTGGTTCTATTCAGCTCTATCCTCATGGCTTTCTACAGAGGCAGAGGTGTTTCCTCTGAGCTAAGTAGCACATTCACACTGTGGCTCTACTCACTTGGAAAGATTCAGAAGACTATGTCTCCCATCAGTTCTGGGCCTGCCCTGTGCCTATAACTCCTCCCAGCCAAAGAACACATATCTCATTAAAACTACATAGCATACTAAAGTAAAGCATTTCTTTTCTGTATTAAAACTTGCCTACAGGTTGTTTTTGGTGGTGTACTTTGGAATCCATGCACTTCCCTAAACATTGACCGTCAAGTAAAAAGTGAGTAAGATGTCATGGCAACAGTGTTCTCCACGGAGGAAGGCAGAGGAGAAGAGCAACACTTCCAAGCCTGCTACAGAGGCAAGGGGCAGATTTTCCTCATCTTCAAAATAAAAGGTGAAAGAAGCCATGTGAGCACATTACCTTTGGAGGTGGCAGAGTCTGGTGGCAGGCAAAGCCCTTTTTATCATGCCTTGATTGACATGCCCTGCATCTTTGTCTAGGAAGTGCTTCTGAGACCAGGTGGGTTGGCCAATCTGAGGGAAGTCCTGAGCTTCCCACTGAGACCTTTGTTGACTCTGGCATTTAGGCAAATTCCAGTGGCATTTCAAGTCCCCATGCCTGGGAACAGGGTTCTTGCAGGACTCTCTCTGCCTTTGGCTATGGCATACCCTTTGGCAGATACTTGCAGCAGTTGTCAATCTTAGTCTCAATGTGGAAATAGATGATTTGTCATCCCTTGACAATTGGTGGTACTGATGGTGGTGGTGGTTGCAAGGGAGGCTTTAACGGATAACTCCCTGCATATGTAAAGATATAGAGTGCTCCACGAGTGCTCCACGAGTGAGGAAGATAGCCTTTGGCTTGCTTTACTTTGGGGGAATTTAAGACAGACAGAAATGGGTGATATAATGAAGTGCTGTCAGGAGAATATCTGAACATTGTTAAACACAATACATGCTTGACATGTTACTTAATGTAAGATTTTAAAAATTAATTCTTTGAAAAGTTCATGCAATGTATTTTGATCCAATCAACTCCCTCCCATCTCCCCTCCGATCTACTCCCACCCGACATTTTGGTATCGATTCTTTTAAACTTGCCAAGTCCAATTTGTGTTGCCCTTATGCTCTTGAATGCCTGGTCATCCACTGGAGCATGGTAGGATGACAAAGGGCCACACCCTCCAAGGAAACAGACTCCCATCTCTCAGAAGCCATCAATTGCCAGTAGCACTTCAGCTAGGGGTGGGACTTCATGCCCATATGTTCCCCTCTCCATGGTGGGATTTCGTCTGGCTTCATGGTATTTGAATAAGGATACAAGTAATCTCAATGGCACAGATTTATTTTCCTATGCATAACCATTCCTTGGATATTACTCCTTGAATAAGTGACACCGTGTTTGGTGGAGTTCAAATGTAGTTAATGGTTGTCTGCATAGAAGTGCCTTGTCTTAGCTGTGAATTGCACAGCCGGGCCTTATCTATAAAACCGAGTAAAAGAAGGCTCAGGGAAGGAGTAGCAGGCACTGGTAGCTGGACCAGGCAGTAGAGCCACCCTTTCAGAGTGCCAATTTCCATCAGCTGAAGGTAGTTGTTTAGGATTTTTAAGTAAGTTCAATGACTTACAGGAATCGATGTCAGGCATTTAACCCCAGATAAATAACCCTAGTCAGGATTATTACTGTCTCTGAGACATTCCCTGAGGTTCAATGTGGAATGCTAAGTGGATAATTGCAAGTTGGTGGACTGCATTTAGACCATCTGAATGTCATGCAAATCTGGGCTCATCAGACTATAATTGGAAACTATGTCATAGACCATCTATTGTATACAGTCTAATTTTGTGTGTGTTAACACGTTGTAAATGTAGGTGTAGCTGTGTGGTATGGCTATGCATGTATGCATTTATAGAATTGGAACTAAACTTAAACTTCAGGCATCATTACTCAGGACACAGCTTACCTGAGGTTTTTTTTTTTTTTTTTTTTTTTTTTTTTTTTTTTTAGTTAAGAGTTCATCACTGGGCTTAGAATTTGCCAGTTTAGCCATGGACCTAGCCAGTTAGTATCATGGGTCTTCTGTTCCCCACCCTCTGTTCTCAGGCCCAGGATTCTAAGAATGTGCTAACATGTATCACTTTTCAATGCATACTGTGTGATTGAATTCTCATCCTCACCCTTTTGTGGAAAGCACTTTGCTGACTGCATCATTGCCCTAGCCATAGTGGAGAGCTTCTTCAAGTCACCATAGATGCGACAAAAATTAAGGATTGTAAGAAGAAACTGAAGTATAGGCATCTTCTTCCTGATGTCTTTGGACTTTCTTGTGGGGCTGATCAAACAGAGGTTATAAAAGAGAAGCCAGGTTTAACCATGCCTTTATAGATGCCTCAGAATGGATCTAGCATTCATCCACCTTCTTCCACTGAAGGAAGACAAGCAACACCAAGAGATGAAATGAGCAGCAATAGCACTGAGTGAACTTCTTCTGCTTCTCAGGTCCCTCAGTCTAATGTCTCACTGGAACTGGGCTTGGAATGGAGTTGAAAGGCAATGCCTGGAAGTTTCATGGTCTTATCTGATGAACTTTTCTAACTTGCCTAAAAGTCATCAATTTCTCTCAAGGCTTCTCTGGAGATGGGCGTATCTATCTGAACACAGGTTGACAAGAGCTCAAGTAGAATGGAAGGTAGTAGAGACAATAAGCCTTCAGACCAACGTTGGACATCAATATTTTATAGAATTAGGATGGCAGGTAAGTATCACTTGTACCCTGTGTATGGAAAGTTACCTTTGAAGTAAGGCTGTGCCTTTGAAGTAAGGTTGAAAGCAGCTGCTATCATCCATTTAGTCCTTTGCTTCTTATTCTGTCACTTTGAAAGACCTGTCAGCACAGCTTTGCTTGATCTATCTGTCTAACATCCATCTATCTACTATATATCAGCTATCCTATCTATCTATCTATCTATCTATCTATCTATCTATCTATCTATCATATATCTATCCAATCTATAAATCAGTCATCTATATACCTATGAATTACCTATCTATATACCCTCCATTTACAAATATCTATCATCTACATCTGTATATATATATATATACACACACACACACACACACACATACAATCTATCATCTATCATAGATCTCAGCCATTCTCTCTCTCTCTCTCTATATATATATATATATATATATATACATATATATATATATATATATCATCTATCATCTATCTATCCATCCATCATCTATCTGTCTGTCTGTCTATCTATCTATCTATCTATCTATCTATCTATCTATCATCTGGCTTTACTTTCAGCTCCCTGAATAGGCTCTGTCTTCTTTAATCCTTAATGCTGCTTGGATATTGCTTTAGAAAAAGAAAGGTATTGATAACCGAACACAGCTGTATATGGGACTTTCTTGTATTTTTTTGAAGGTGCTGGATTGACATTCAGAGTAAGCTAGTCTTTCTTGTGGTTTTATCTCCAGGAGGAGAGGCTTGGGTTCTGATTTTTACTATGCCTCTCCAGCTAATGAGCACTTTATAACATCCAGAGACATGGATGCCTCCATTGCATGGCTACACTAAGACCACGTGAGAGGTACCCTCAGGAGACTGGTCATCCTGTTGTGATGTTAGGAGGTGACATGCCGGCCCAGCACAAGGCTTCCCTTGTGCTGGGCTATTTGTCATCTTTCTGCTGCTGTATGTGAGTTGCAGAGGTGCTAGGCCTACTCAAGAAACTTACCAGGGCCAGAGGAATACTTGCAGCTTTTCAAGGAATTACTGAAAGAAATGTGGTTTGATTAAGGGCAGATTTATCTTAGCAGCCACACCCAGCATCTTCTTGGAGAGCACGGGACATCACTAAATCTGTCTTTAGGAGTGCTGCTACTGTATACTTCTTGTAATGTTCTTGATGAGAATGTAGGGCTGACGAGGCTTGGCCAGCAGACATCGCATGGGTGGAGTGATACTTACCTAACCACACCTCTGGTATGCTGAGACACTCCAAGGAGAATGTATGTGTAGAGAGGCCCTTGGGGACACCACACCCTAAGTCTGCTTCCCTCCCTGCTGTGAGAAACTATGGGAGAGCTTCTAGACATCACCCTTACTTTCCAAGTGCACAGCCACTATCCCTAGACCTGCCAGAGAGGGAGAAGGTGTCAGGTGGAAAAAGTTGGGGCCGTGTTCTCTGTAGGTGTTTATCTGAAAATACAAGCTACCAGTTTACAGAGTTAGTTCTCATGTCACCCAGAACACCAGAACACATTGGCGTCTGAGACATGGGCAAGTAAAATGTTGACTGTTTTGAGTTGAGTCCTGTAAATTTCTGTGTGTGTGTGTGTGTGTGTGTGTGTGTGTGTGTGTGTGTGTAATTTCCAAAGTATCTCTCTCCTCTCCTCTCTTCATTTCTTTCCCTCTCCTCCCTTTTCTTCTCCTATCTTCCCTCCTTCTCCCTCCCTTTTCCCTCCTCTTTTTCCCTTCCTCTCTTCCCTCTTATTTACTCATCTTCTTTTCTCTTCCTCCCCCTCCCTCCCTTCTTCCCCGCTCATTCCTCCCCTCCCCTTCCTCCTCTCCTTGCCTCTTGTCAGCATAAGTAGAAATTATTTGTCATGCTAGCTGCCACTTTGCTTCATATTATCTGGGTAAGAAAACAGATTGAGGGGTGATCTACGAGTTGCATATTGCATGGTAGTTTCATTGGTAAGTATTTTATAGGCAATATACCTCTAACATTTTCCCTTAACGAGGTTAGTGCTGCAAATGAGGGGAAAAATACCCAGAGTTAGAGAGCGTGTCTTGATTCATGGCTAAAAGATTGTATTTTTAAAAATAATCTCGGGGGCTGCAGGGGTGGCTGAGAAGCTAAGAGATATTCCTTTTCTTCCAGAGGACTTCAGTTTGGTTCCTAGCATGCACATCAGATGGAGACTGTAACTCCAGCTCTGAGAGATCTAACATCCTCTTGTAGCTTCTGGGCACTCACCTGGTATGTACACACACACACACACACACACACACACACACACACACACACACACACACGAATAATGAGCCATGCCATAATAATCAAAGCCCACCAATAGCTCCCTGATTCTATGTATGTCCATTTGTTTTAAACAGGGGACAGGATTCCCTGGTTGTAAGGACAAAGACTTGAGTACTGGATAGACTCTCATTTGTAATTCTATTCTGGACATGGCACACGTCACTTTAGCTCATCACATAGCAAGCTGCTGAGCTGTTCATCCTCTTTCATGCACCTTATTAAGAAGGAAAGCCTAGTAGCTGACTAATAGCAGGAGCTAGGTCAGTGGTAGACCCTGGGCTCTCACCTCTGTGATACTGCCCCAGAAGAGTGGTTGGGGCTCACTTATAACTTAAAAGGGCCTTGCTTATCTGTACGCTTCACTCCCTTCTATCCATTTTTACACTATCATACCTACTCTTAAGTCCCAAAGAGGCATAACCTTAGGAACATTCTCAGGGGTTCTTCTGGGCTTGACCTAGCTCCTGTGTGCTCCAGACCAATACTCAGTGCCCTGTGGCCCATGCTTAACCTTTGGGGTGCATGTGATCAGCACCCACACAGCTGGGAATCACTGAGTCACGGGGCTGAGTTGCTGCTTGCATGTTTTGCGCCTGGAAGTGAGATCTATAGGGCAGAGTGTCTTTGCTTCCCACGCTTCTGGCAGGTTCCCTGTGCATTCCTGCTGCAGAGCCATATAGAGCTTATCTGTCTGTCTCAAAGAGAAGCCTTTAACAAGGGTCACCATCCGTAGATGACAGAGTATAGTAGATTTAGGCCTGAGAGCCACAGCAATGAATGCCTTGGCAGGCCACTCCTTCATAGTTCTGGACAAGTGAATTAGGGAATGTGTTCATTCATCTGTTCATTTCCTTTTTACCTTTTCAACTTACCCTCCAGGTAAGATGTGTAAGTGAGGTATGGGAAGAGCCAAAAGAACTCAAATACAGGAGCTGTTTGCAATGCTGCTTTGCAAGTCCAACTCCTTCAAGAACATGAAGGGGGGGGGGAGAAGGAAGGTAGAGAGAGAGAGAGAGAGAGAGAGAGAGAGAGAGAGAGAGAGAGAGAGAGAGAATCAATCCATGGAAGAACTAATACGAAGAAAACGCAATTGTATCCCGAAAAAGAAAAGCACACTTCTGAAATTGATCTCCTCGAGGAATCAGTATAACTGAAGTCAAAGTTGCAAAGCCCTTTTCATCCCTCCTTCCTCTTTGTTGACTCTCTTCTCTATCGGCTTTTCTTCTATTTCACAGGATACCAGTTGTCCTTGTATCCCGGGAGTGAAGGGAAATACGATACCTGCAAAGAAACAACCTGTGATATGAGAAAGCACATCAGTAGTGGAGAGGGGGAGAGAACAGAATGATGCTAATGGCACCCATGGGAGAAGGGAGATGGCGCAGCCATGCTCTGCAAACAGGAGGACCTGAGTTTGATTCCCAGAATCTGTGTGAAAATGCCAGGTGCAGCACTGTGTGCACTTGTCACTTCAGAGATGGAGAAGCAGGGATAGGTGCATCTGCTGGGCAGCCAGCCTGGCCTACTTGGAGAGTGCAAGCCCAGTGAGAGACACTCTGTCTCAAAGGAAAAAAAAAAAAAAAAACAAAAAAGGTTGGTAGTGCCTGATACATGACACCCAAGGTTGTCTGGTGTTATGTACACAGACCACACTCTTACAAATACACATAGCTATACATATGCATGCACCTGCATGCATACAAATAAAATTGTGCCATACACATGATGTCGGGTATGGTATCAGTGGCAGAGAGCGATCCAAAGAAACTTTGCAAATACTAAGAGAATGGGGAGAGATGCAAAAGGAAATGCCTGTTAGGGAGGAGAGAGGCTAAAGACACAAGAGAGATGTAGGCATTCTTAATGTGAGAAAATAAATCCCTTTCAAGGATGCTGACATGAAACCACGCATGAGAATCATGGCAGCTGCACATACAAACTCACAGCGATTGTGACGGCATGCACAAGCTCCAGCCAGACAGCCACCCTAGCTGAGGGGCTTTTGGCTTTTGATAGTTGCTGGGGGAGGGAATCAGTTTTCTTTAATGGTGTGACTGCTGGTAAGTCAACCACAGGCAGGGTCAGGTCCCACACTCAAGAGGAGTTGTGCAACACAAGTTGGACTTGATAAGGAAAAAAAAAAATCAGAAAACTCAAAATTGGGTGGGTAAGAGGGGAGAATAGAGTAGGTGGGTATGGGAGGAGTTGGGGATATATATATATATATATATGTATATATATATATATATATATTATGATCAAGATACATTGTGTGGGATGCTCAAAGAATTAATAAAAACACTCCTTAATAAAGAAAACCATGACAAAAATCTTTCCTTGTGGTATCAGTCACTGACACATTTTGAAATACTCAATTCAGGCAGAAAACCTAGATTTGAAAACCATCATGATACACACTGATAGTGCCCCCCCCACCCCGCAAAAAAAAAAAAAAAAACCCAGGAACAAATATGAGTTTAGAGTCACCGGCATATTCCCCTGTGCAAAAATCTGTTAGAAAGAGGATTCTTGTTCTGTCTGTATTTTAGTTTGATTTGAATGATTTTGGTAAAATCCTAATGCCATAAGCTAAAGGGGCCACTTAAGAAGTGAACCTAACCATTATTGGAAAAGAGAGAGGATATAAACTGGCCAGAAAAAGTTTTAGAGGACGGCGATGATAGAGTTTAATCAAAACAATGTGATAATGGGGTAAGACCTGATAGGCAGAGAAACATTCAGGGCGGATGCCCCAATGTTACTTAATGATTCTTTCTTCTCTGATTTCAAGTGCCAAAGTTAATCACAGTTGGGCTATTCTATGGATCCTGGAGTCTATTTTTAGGATAAGTGGTTAACTATTTGAAATAAAGTTGGCATCGTTCCTGAAATCCCACACCACAATATAGAGACCAAAGGAACCAAAAAAGTATCCAGATGCATGAGAGGAGAGAGAGAGAGAGAGAGAGAAGAAAACAAAAGGCAGGGGCTAAGGGGAGTCTCTCGTCTTGGCTCTGGATTGGTCTGCCCATGTGGAATGAGTTGGAGAAAGTTTTGTTCACTACAATTCTACTTATAAATGGAACTCATTAGTTGGAGAAGTTTCCTGAAGGAGAGAAGGAGGCAGAAGCAGGGTCTGTGTGAAGAGCATCTCTCTGCGGGAGAGGATGAAGGAGTTTCCCTCATATTTAGCAAGGAAGGGAGCAGTGTTTAGAAAGAGAATTGCGTTTGAGGGGAGAGAACTCTGACAGTGGGGATTCAACATGCCTGCTTTCTTCCTGCTTCTAAACTGTAATGGTGTATGGAATAGAAGTTACAGAGAATATGTGACCCATACGTCTGTCAGCCTGACCCCAGGATCACCCTCTGAGGTCCTGTCTTCCTATTTGATGGCTCTCCCCCATACGTGTGTCTGTCATAGTGCCACTATCTGCCAGAAGACCTTCAGCAGACTCAAACTGATACCTTGCAATCTATCTTAGAAAATCTCTTTTCTTGATAAACTTCCCAGCTTCCTGTATTTCACTTTATTAACAAAAAACTGGCTCATTTCTACTACTAATTTTTAAGAGGTCAACTAAGAGTGAATTCTATTATGTTCTTATGAAGGAATATCAACAGTCATTAATTACCATCAATACTATTATTACCAGTTAATTTCAGTTTATGAGCTTAAAAAACATTTATAATATAGAAAAAACACCCATAGTCATAATAAATATAAGTATAAAATTATGTATGCAAAATTATACCAATGATGAATAGAAAAATAAATTAATGTATAGACACATGAATATATTAAAACACTAAGGATAATTTTGATTTTCAGGAATAAGACTTCATTACTCTTTTTCATTTACTGATAACAATTATGACAGGTAGAAAGTCAGAAAAGCTTGCAACTTTTATATTGAGTCATTTGATGGATCCACTGGAGGAATTCAAATTTGCCTCTCACCTAATTTTGCACCAGTCTCCTATGTTTGAGGTCATGTATGTGAATGAAAAAGATGGTTGGAGGTGGAGGACCCAGGTTTCTCTTAGTTCTCATGTTCTGGGTTGCTCAGTGCCTAAAACTTCTCTTTGTCTGAACCAGGGTCTTTCCATGCCTCAAGGATGCTCCCAGATAAATCTGCCTACTTCCTCCTCTGCACCTTCAGCACAGTCTCACCACACACAGTTGGGCAAGGTGCATCCTCCATTCTAGTGTACCGCTTTCCCCATCTTGCTATCAGGCATCTTCTTAGATCTGAGCCCTTCCTACCAGACTGCCAATCTAACCGGGAAGGGATGAAGAAGCTGTTGTCAAGGAAACTGTCATACACTCTGTCTCCAGGAATGACTACAGTGTATGCTGATAAACATTATCTCTACTATGGACTTCACTGGGCTCAATAGCTCAATTAAATCATTGATGTCTAGCCATGTAACCCTTCAAACTGAAATGATTTTCTTAGAGAGGCCTCTAGGACATAGGTGGTCTGGCCTGGCCCTGGATTCTTTTCTGGCTAGCGAAATATGCCAGGCCTAGGTGCATGTTTGTGCTCTCTGATGGATAGCTTGTTCTATTCTAATCTTCAATCAGCATCTACCCCATTACAGTTCCTGAGTTAATTGCCTGTCTCCTGCCATTCTAATAATGCAAGCTGTGTCTCTCCCTTCTACCCTTCCTCCCAAGACTCAGGCCAGTTTGGTACTTAGTAAATATTCATCCACAGGTCATTATTTCTAGCCACCATACCTCATCGACGGTTTTCACCAAGACAGGCCAACAGCTGGTGCTGAGAGACAGAAGCCCATTTTCTAATATACAGATAAAATGACTGCAGGAATTCCTTTTGTTCTTTCTGCATCTCTATTGGCCATGAGATAGCTCAGAAGGTAAAAGGCTTCTGCTGCCAAGCCTGATGGCCTGAGTTCAATCCTCAGAATCCACTTAGTGGAAGGAGGAAACTGACTGTTGTGAGTTGTTCTCTGTCTTCCAAATGTAGGTAGTACCCCACACATGAGCACACATGTGTATGCTTGCACATACACAAAGACACACATATACATAAGTAAATAAATATTTTGTATATGTCAATATTAATATGTTACTATGATATTGGAAATGGGGAACTGGGTAAATCACATAGGTCATTTGATCTCAACCAAGCCATTTGTAGAGGAGGGAATAAGACCCTAAGAAAGCTCCAAAGAAAGATGAGCAGTACCATTCCCTGAGCTAAGCACCTGTGGTGACATGGAAGGACCCTCAGAGGCTCTGAAGTCCACAGCACTTTTTCTCTGTCTAAGCATTCCTTCCTCTCTCTGCTGGTGCTGGGAATACTCAGAGAATGCATCACTACAAAGGGCTTTTGGTCCCTATACTGGGTAGTGAGCTCCAGTACTCATCTCTACCCACCATGACAAGGTGTAGAGAACTAGAAGGGAAGTCCTGCCAGTGTTCTGCCAGGGTTTTTGGTTTCTGCCTCCCAGGCCAGCAAGCATTTTATCAGATGGGAATGACATGGAGTCATCTGATCTGGCTCATGTTTGAGATGCAGGAGCACAGGGTGAATGTTTCTGGAACATATTTGGCTAATGAAACCATCATGGCATCCTTTGGACCTGTGGGTGGACAGAGAAGGGGCATGATGGAGGAACTTGGTGAGTGAGTCTTTTCCACACATGGCATTACAGGTGAGGATGTGAATGCCTGGGTGCTATCAGTTTAGTCACTAATGAAGAGGCCCCAAAACAGCATCCACCGGACATGTAGGATGCAGTTAGTCATGGGCATTATAAAAAATGCATTATTTGTGGGACGGTAGAAGTCTATTTTTGTCACTGTTGCTGGGGACAGAGGGAAGACAAATGGGCTTGAGATCTGAGGGAGAGGGGATACAGAAAACTGTAGAAAAACATGCTAGTTTCTCTAATCTTGGAAACTTTATGATAATTTTTGAAGGCAGATGGGATGGAAGCCAGCTGCAGGATCAGGACCATCTATCGATAATATGTCATATTGTAAAGCATGCAAGCAGAGCGAAGTGAGAAAATGACTCTCCGTTGTCATACATGGGATGGACAAATGCAAGCGTCTTCATTCCTGCACTCATTTTCTGAACTACACCATGCATTTGATGATGTTATCTCCTTTTCCAAGAAAGTAGATGAGATTCAGGGAGGCTGAGGAGATCCATCACCAGGAATAAGGGAAAGAAGGGAAGGGGCTTTGAACTCTTTGCGTGTGTTCTGTTGATAACAGGAACTGCCTCACTCTCAAATGCTATAGATGTTATAGATGAACTATGTCTTAAAGGGGAGGAGGGGGAGGGAAGGGAAGAGGAAAGGAGATGAGAGGAGAGAAGAGAAGGGAAGGGGCCATCTGGGTTGCAGTTATCTGCTAAGGACTACTGGTATGATTTGAATGTGAAACATCCTACACAGGCTCATGGTTTTAGAACTTGGTCCTCAGCTGTGTGTGCTTTAGGAAGCTGTGGGAGCTTTGGGCCACAGGGCCTGGCTGGTAGATTCAGATCACTGAGTAGTCTTTGAGGATTATAGTTTATCCTTTTTTTTTTCTTGTTCATGTTTCTGTTTTCTGATGTGTTGAAGCAAACCACTGTGCAAGCTCACTGCCACATATAGAGCCACTTCATAGCCATCATCCCATGTCTTCCCTTGTGATGGACTGATGTCCTCTGAACCTTGAGCCAAAAATAAACCTGCCTCCCTTAAGTTGCTTTTGTCAGCCCTTTCCTCTGTCACAGTGATAAGAAAAACAGGGGAGCCTTCTATGGTTATGACTTAGTGGGTGCCTCCAGGACCGTTTAGGCAGAATCTGCTCTGCATGTGTCCACTTTTACCCCCTGTGATTCTTTCCTTTGAGTTCCACACACATGGCCCTTATGACTTGACTTTCTTTCTTCCTTCCTTTCTTTTTTGAGACAGGGCTTCTCTGTGTAACAACTCTAGCTGTCTGTCCTTGAACTCACTCTGTAGACCAGGCTGGCCTAGAACTTAGAGATCTGCCTGCTTCTACCTCCCAAGTGCTGGGATTAAATGTGTGCACCACTGCCCCTTGACTTTCTAGTAGCATCACACCAGGAAAACCATTTATTCTTTAGGGTTGACAGGGTCACGTGTGAGGATTCTGTGAAGGTCCCAGCAAACCTTCGTATGGGATGTCTGTGGTCCTGCCTGCCCTCCTCATTGGGCCCTAAGATCCTAGTAGTGTCTAAGAGAAGTTGCATTGCAACAATAACATGAGGCTACCTGCACTGCACAGCTAGCACTTGGCTGATGGGACCCATAGTTGGGCCTGTTACCTGGCCTTGGCCTCAGCAGGAACAGCTATTAACTAAGAAAGAGTGATGTAGTAAGTGTTCAAATTCACTGATGCTGACATGGCCATGGCCAGGAGTGACCCTATGAGGACCCTTGGGGAATTAGCTATGCAGGCATAACCCTGGGTGTTATTTGATGTTTTGTGGATAGAGATGTATGTTGGTGTGGACAAAGAAACTCAAGCAGGGTTGTTGAGACCACAGTTCATCTATCCAAGTGTATTAGTTTCATATGGATGTTATGACAGGTAAGGACAGATACAGTGGCTTAAACAGCATATAGTGGCTATGTTATAGCTCTGCCAATATCGGGTTTCACAGGGCTGAAAATTCAAGGTCCAGGTAGCTGTTAGGTACCTTCTGGATGCTCGGGAATGATATTCCCTTGTCCTTTCTATCTGAAGGCTGCCTGCATTCATGAGCTCCTGATGCTCAGCCATTTGGCTAGTTCAGTTAGCCAACCTGCTTTCAGCATCCCCTGTCTCTGACCCACTGAGCACAAGGATTATAGGTGAGCTGCCTGACTGCGGGGAGATCTGAACTTTACTCCTCACCCTTCAGAGGTAAACTTTTTGTCCACTGAGGCATCTTCACAGTCCCTACTCCTGCCTCAGCTACACCATTGTTTTCCAGTGCTGGGGATTAACCCCGGGGTACATCCTGCATGACCTAGGAACCTCTTTACAACAGAGCTACTTCCTCAGCCTCAAATGAGCTTGTATTGATCTGCTGGAGGTGCTGGATGGAGTCCTTGGGTGATAATACTGAGTCCAAGAGGGAACTTTCTTTCCTGCTAGCCATGCATCTGATGGCGAAACTGCCAGTGCTCAGCTGTATCCCAGACTTTGTCCCTCTTTGTGGTGAACACAAATCATTTGGTTCAGCCTCTGAGGGACAACCGTGATGGGCAATATGAGATAATGAAAAGTGTTTAAAAGGATGTTGTTGTTTAATCAAGCAGTTTCTGTGACCTCACCCAGAAGTAGAAGAGGGACCTGAGTATGTTCCCGCCCACAGCGCAGCATCCATAACTCTGTTCACTCATGCCTCCGTTGGCCCTGTGAGTTGCTCTGTTGTCACAGGGCTTCTTTACCCTTTCCCGTGTGTGGTACTCAGTTGTGTTCCATAACATAGAGGATCTCAAATATTATTACAAGGAGTAGTGGGAATTTCTTCATCTTGAATGTGCCTAAAGAAGGGAAGAGAGAAACAGAAAGGTGGCTTTGTAGACTCCCCCCTCATTGCTCTTGAGCAGAGGGAGTGGTGTGTCTGAGATCATCTTCTGTGGCCAGAACACAATACCCAAGGCTTGATGGCTTATAAAGAATAGAAGTTGTCAGGCTGGGGAGATGGCTCAGCGGCTAGGAGCCCTTGTTGCTCTTCCACAGTACCTCAGTTCAGTTCCTGGCATCAGTGGGGTCACAACTATCTACAACTCCAGTTCTGGAGGCTCTGTCACCCTCTGGTCTCTGTGCACACTGCTTGCCTGCAATGTACATACATACATACAGATAAACATGCAAGTAAAAATAAGGGGTAAAAAGAATAGAGGTTTGAGACATGAAAGTTCAAGAGCAGAGCTGTGGTGTCTACTGGACCCTGTGCTGTTTCAGCTAGCGTCTGATGATGGGAGGGCCAATGGGCATGTACAAAATGGACATGGCACAGGCAGTAACCATATACATTAGCAACTAATGCAGTCTTAGTTATTGGATTAATAATACCAGCAGTATTATTAATCCATCCTAATGGCTTTATCATTCCTTGCACACCTCATTGTTACTTTCAGCTGCTTCTTTCCCTGTGGATAGTCAAATTCCAACACGAGTTTCGTATGGAAGGACCATATTCAAATTATGGCATTTTGATTATACTCTCTCAGGAGAACAAACTCCTTCCTTTTCTCTTTCCTTCCTTCTTCCTACTTCTTCCCCTTTCCTTCTTCCTTTCTTTTTTCCTATCTGTTTCCTCCTTCCTCCTTCACTTTCTTCCCTAATATTTTATTTTAATTGTTTTGAGACAGCTGCACCATGCAGCCCATTCTGTCCTCAAACCAGGCAAAGCAACCTTCATCTCACAGCCTTCTAGGTGCTAGGATCACGGGTCTGCACCACTGTGTTTGGCTTTTCTGAAGTGGTTCTCCAATGTGGACCCTTCTAAGGGAGGCCCCCAACACTGCTGAAGCAACCAAATTGCATCCCAAACACAGGGCATGACTGCCAGAGGCCTATTCCTGATGTCCACGTTCCTGTTCTACAGAGGAAGGTCAACTTTGCAACTCTTCTACTGTCTGGGCAGTTGCATTAAGAGTCCTGGTCCCCAAGGTTAATCTGAAAAGCAGCAGCCCTTCCAGGCTCAGTTTGTCTTTCTGTCACTCAGTAGCTCCTCCTCCATGCATAGTAGGCCCTGAAAATAACATTCTGTAATAGAATGCATGAATGAGAGCTGAGGAAATGTGGTACAGGGCAGCACAAAGAAACATTACAGCACGTTCACATTGTGGAGACTGATCGTTTTTGATGATGATGGATGATCTGGGGACTTGGGGCCACTCAGCAGAATTTCCCTGGGGTTTTGCTCTAGCCCTGCTCTCCCAGCCTTACAGCCAGGCCAGAGAAAGGAAGGAACAGGGCAGGCAGATCAGTTAGGTATGAGGGGAGCTGCTCGCTGGCCAGAGCCAAGGGCTTCTAAACCCTTTTCAGATCTTCCCCTAAGCAAGCCCTCCCTCCCGCGGCGCCTACTTCTGCCTCTGCCCTCCTGGGCTCCCTTCCATTTCTCCTCTCTTCTGGCCTCTCCCTTGAGCTGGGCAGCCCGCTTCTGGCCAGGAAGAAGGTACCTCCTCTGAGTCAGGGCTGAGTGAGCAGAAGTTGCTTCACGCCAAACCCCCAGGGCTTGGAGAGCAACTTGGTTTGTCCACACAAAAACTGCAGGGCTGAGGCCAGTGCGGTGGACTGCTCTGAAGTGAATAAGCAAAAGTAAAAAAAAAAAAAAAAAAAAAAAAAAAAAAAAAATCAGATTTAATGGAAAATAACTACTGTGTCCAAAAACATTTTTCCTTTTGGGGGGCAGTTCTACAGTCCAGGGGTAAGGGAGGTGTCTGCTTGTGAGTCAGACACTGCAGCCCTTCCCCCAGCCTCAAAGTGGGGGGCTCAGGGTGGCAGCCCTGTGGGCGGTACAGGGTGTGGGGCGCAGGGCAGCCAAACAAGAGGGAGCAGGCTCCCCAGCTCTGCAGACAGCAGCCTAGGCTGGGCTTCCAAGTATTGCACAGAGTCTCCATGGAGGAAAGGCTCCTGCCGTGGAGCCAGGAAGGCAGCGCCTAGTTGCTGCTGGCACTTGCAAGGCTAGGCTGGGGCTGTCTGCTCTCCCAGGCTCCAGCAGGAGTGGGAATCCCATCTGTTCTGACCTCACAGATGAAAAAAAAGCAACTGTGGCCCCTTCCAAGGTTGAGGCAGCCCTGCCCGGGCTCAGACCCCGCCAGCTGGACCCTCCCAAAACGGGTTCTCTTTTGTCAGCTGTCTTTTATAGAACTATAAAACCCGAAGTTCAAGTGCGAAGCCTTAGACCATCATTTTTCAAAAAAGGGTTCAGGCTGCACCTCCAGGATTCTTCCTGCCGTGTTATGCTGCTGGCGTCCACCTCTCAGACTCAGGAAAACCCCGGTACCCCTCCAACATGCAAGCTAACCCGCTGCGAACTGTTTGTTCTAGGCTCAGCTACGGAATCAGGATAGACAGAAGGGGGAAGGGAGAAGGAAGAGAAACTGAGAAAGTGAAGCAAACTATGCTGGGGGCGGGGAGCTAGTTCAGCAAGCAAGCTGGAGAACCAGACTTCCCGTATCTGGTACCCAGTGCAGCAAGCCTCTGTGGCTCCAACTGTCCGGGTAGACAGACTAACACAGGCCCATCCTTGCAGTTCATTGGGTGGCCACCCTAGCCTTTGAGCAGCTTCACATTCACTGGGTGACCCAGTTGCGGGGGTGGGGGGGAAGTGGAAGTCTGCAAAGACGACTCAAAAGTTGTGAGTCCTGCCTGCTCTTTCAGAGGACCTGGGTTCGATTATCAGCACCTTCAAGGAGGCTGACAACTATAGATGGCTCCAGTTCCACCGTATCTGATGCCCTCTTCTGAAGGGCAGGGATGTAAGCGCAGGTAAACCGTCCATACAAATATTTAAAAATCTTAAAACAACAAACAACAGAGAGTTACTGACCCTCTTGTCTGTGCACACACACACACACATACACACACTCATGGGAACATGGATACACACAAAGACATAGTGCTGCTCCCAAATCAATGAGTCCTAGGGAGGCTGGTTAAATAACTGTACTCTTTTTTGCTTCATGTCCCCTCTCCAAGTATTAAGCCAAAGAGTAGGCAGATGGACTACCGGGAGGGTTTGTAACCGGCAGACTTGGAAGGAGAGAGATAACTAGGCCCATGGGAGCTGGAGAAAGCTTAGTTTGCACCATCACTCACGACCTGGAACATAGCAGGCTTCACGTCATGATTCTGGGAAAAGTGACAGATGAACCTAGTTATTATTTTCAAGACCTTCCAAAGGAAACCTGGGGCAAGATCAGTTCATAACATATATGTTTCTCATACTGGTTAATAATAAAGCACTGTTGGCCAATAGGAAAGGAAGATAGGAGGGACTAGGAGACAAGGAGGAAATAGGAAGTAGTAAGGAGTAGCCAAGATGGAGAGTCTGGAGAAAGCAGTATGCCGCCGGCTCCCCGGTAAGAGAAATACATAGATCAGCAGAAATGGGTTAATAATTAAGGCAGAGCTAGCCGATAAGAAACAAGTAACCAGGCCAACAGCATTGTATCAAATACAGAGTCTCTGTGCATTATTTGGGGCTGGCGCAGCTGCCGGACAAGAGTGGCGGCGGGTAGAAAAACGATACTCGTTACACTTCTGGATTCTTAGGAGAAACCACTTCTGCTGTTCTGGAACCTCCGTGTATGCTTTTAGTATACAAGCAGAAAAATGAGGGAAAAAATGGAACTTTCCTGAAGGTCCATGATGGTGGTCTTCAACACAGCTGCGCCTGTGGGTCTGGCCATCTTTACTTATCTTTCACACAAAGAAAAGAGACTTCATTTTTTATTTGTGTGTATGCGTGTCTGTGTGTACACATGGTGCTCTTGGAGATCAGAAGAGGCCTCAAAGCATCAGATGTCCTGGGAATGGAGTTATAGCAGTCCTGAGACACTTGACAAGTGTGCTGATTATTTGTTTATGTAAACCTAACACAAGCTAGAATCATCTTCAAAGAGGGAATCTCAACTGAGAAAATGCCTCCAGCAGATTGGCCTGTGGGCATGTCTACGGAGTATTTTCTTGTTTCAAGATTGATACAGAGGGCCCATCCTGGGATGTATAAGAGAGCATGCTGAGAGAAACATGGAGGACAAGCCAGGAAACAGCACTCCTGTGTGGCCTTCACTTCAGTCCCTCCTTCTGGTTCCTGCTTGAGCTCCTTTGACTTCCCTCAGCTGTGGTTTTGATATGTAAGCCAAATAATTCCATTTTCCCCAAGGGTTTTATTATAGCAAACTAAGGTAACACCGGTGCTGGGAACACAACTCCCAACTTTTAGGAGAGTAGCAAATGCTCTTAACTACTGAGCCATCTTTCTAGGCCCTGGTTTTACATTTGAAACAGGCAGTGTAGCCTCAGTTTAAAGAATTGAGGGGAGTCTATCAGAGGCACTTAAGTAAAACCATTCTTTGATCAAATCAGATCTGTTACTAGATCCCATAAAGAGCCATTTTTTAAGGGCTTAATCCATGGAGGCTTTTCTTCTCTTGGATTTGCAGTATTAACCTGCTTGCTAAACTTCAGCATTCTTGTGGGTGTCTCATGATGTCAGGCTGTCATGTGACTGGTGTTGAAAGACTTGAAAGCATCTTAAAGATATGTCCTAAGAACTTTTTTGGGCAGGGGTGAAGGGGGTCAGTATTGGGTATTGAACCTAGTTCAATGCATAATAGGAAAGAAAGTACTTTCCCATTATGCCTTGTCACTAGGCTGGCCTCCAACTCACTATGTAACCCCAGGCAGGCCATGAACTGTAATCCTCCCTTCTCTGTCTCTGAGTAGCTGAGATTACAGACCTACACCACTAAACCTAGCTCCAATTCTTTGATTTAAAAATGAGAATGAGAAAGGCTGAAGAACTTAATGCTTGGTGTACACTTACGTTTATTAATTCAGGCAACCCATTTTGCTATTGTCATCATTATCGCTGTTCTATGCACTGCGGAGTAAGTGGTGAATGAAGAGGGATAGTCTTTTTGTTTTGTGAAGTTTCATGCTCTTGCAAGAGGCTAACACTAACCAGATGAACAAATAAAAGTACCTTTCCAGAAAATGATGATTTGATCAGTGATGAATAGTGAGGCTCAAGAGGTGATGGCCATAGCAGGCTCCTTTAAGCAGGGTGGTTTCTGAGCTGTCTTGGGCAAGATAGGAAGCCAGCTGTGAAGGCTTCTGTAAATGATAAGATGGCATGTGAAGAGCCTCTGGGTGTAAAACAACCCAGGCTTTTTTTTTTTTTTTTTTTTTTTTTTTTTAGGTAGAGTGAGAACAGAACAACTTGAATAGAGTAGGTGGTGATCAAGTAACAGGGAGACTTACTGCCTAGCTACACCCCACCCACAATCTATAAAGCAAGCTCAAAAATTTCTCAGACTGCCTACTTTAGCCAGCACATTGTTGTGGGGTCATTCCTCTTTGTCATGATGTCTCTCTTCTCACTCACACACTGAGAGAGCAATGTCAGGACACAGGCTGATCATCCACACAAGAAAACCCCAGGACTCATTTCATCCTGTGTCAATTGTAGATGACCATGGGAAGTTCAAGCCTACAGTAGCATCTACTACCAGGCTGACCTCCCTATGGGTTGAATTGTACTACCTCAAAAGATAGGCAAATTTTCTAACCGTGAGAAGCCCCGAGTATTAGGACATAGGATAGTCTTGGATTATTGTGCTCATATGTTGAAATCTGATCCATGATGCAATATTAGGAGAAATTAAACCATGATGGTAGAGCCATCATGGGTGGGACCAGAAGTTTGGGGCCAGGGGAGAAGTGTAAAAAAGGTTGTTTGCCTTTCCCATGAAGACATCGTTATACGGTGCCATCTCTCAGGTGCTTTGATCTTAAATGTCCCAGGCCAGGAACTGTAATACACAAGTGTCTGTTGCTTGTAAGCAACCTGTTTTACAGTGTTTTTATTGTAGCAGCTCAAGTGGACTAGGACACAGATTTAATCAAGTTAAGATGAGGTCATTAGGGTGGGCCCCCACTCAATGTGAGTGGCACCCTTATAAAGAAGGATAAATTTGGGCCCAGGGATAGCCAGACACAGCAAAGACTGTGTGATGGACAGACTGTACAATATCCTGTGGTGACTCTAATGACAGTGCCACTAGCCAACCAGGGCTGCAGTAGCTGGAATTGGCAAGGAATTTCTTCCCCTGTGGGTCACAGAGGGCATGTGGCACAGCCGACACCCATGTCACGACACGTGACCTCCAGAACTGTGACACTGTACCCTTCTGTTCTCATAAGCAACATGGATTGGGATACTTTGCTCTGGAAGACCCTGGGAAACAGGCATAGACCTTTCTTACCTTATAACTCTGTACATCCCAGAATCTAGCAAAATCACTCACTAGGTGGTCTTCAAAACTCATTTACTACCAGGAGGTGGTGGTATATGCCTTTAATCCCAGCATGGGAGAGGCAGAGGCAAGCTGATCTCCCTGAGCTGGAGATCAGCCTAGTATACAGAATGAGTTGTAGGACTGGCTCCTAGGCCTGGGGGAGGGGAGGCATTGTCTATGCCTATACCAAAATGACTATCTTCTCACACTTCCTGAGAATGATGGGCTCAGATTCCTATTCCTGTTGTACCTGGAGGGTCATCTCTGAAATTTCCTTTCAGCCTTCCACAGTGGCAGCTGCTCTGTAGTCCCCTTGGAAATAGCATCTCTGCAAGTTGGCTGTGCATCTTGCTAGCTCCGTATTCCATCCTCAGGCCATTTCTCCATCCTTTCTACCCTTCTCCAAATTCTGCTCCCTTGATGCCCATCACATCTTCCTGTGACCAATGACCTGCTGCCCCTGACTTCCATTCTTGAAGGCTTTGCACACACTGAAGTACCACACCTATTAGCATAATATGTCAAAAAAATCACAACAGATGTTCTCTCTCTCCCCCCACATTCCCTCTTCTCTTTGATTTTTCTTCTCCTAAGGACGCTGTCCCCTCCATGAAGTCACTCTGGGCTCCTTGCCAGCTACTCAGTGTTTAAGGATCCTATTCTCCACTCACCACTCACCACCATCTAGATAAATACCTCTATGACCCTGACCTCAGAAAACTTCTGGCTCTTCCTAGTCCTTGACCATGTTGGCCCTTGCGATGGAAACGATCCCCCCATTCTTCCATGTCTTCATTATCTTCTCTGTCACCATAACTATGGCATCAGCACTCAGCCTCCATCAGGCCCTCTAATATGGAGATCTGAACATCTCCCTCCAGCTTCAGCACAGATTTATTCCTCCCGTAAGTGTGGACTAGAATTTCTGAGACTAGCTGGAGAACTACATGGGCAGGACAACATGGTCACCTCTCGGTGTTAGACTATTGGCATCCCATAGGCCCTTGGCAATTTCTGGCAATCTTCCTGCATTTTCCTGCTCAACTCAGTCCTTCCATCCTAGGGCACCATGTGACATCCCCTCTCCTGACATCCACCCCCTCACTCTCAGTTGATGACCTCACCTTGTACTCACTGAGAAAACAAGCAGGCAGCCACCTAAAAATGAGTCACCTGTTACCTCTTCTAGCCCCACACCTTCTCCTTTCCCTGCCCTCGGTACCAGAGCCCATTAAAGGTCTGCTCCAGCCATGTCCATCCCTAGGTGCCAGTGCAAAAGCTTGACCCCGTCAGTTACCATTCTCAACCACGACACCGTCTTTTCTAGCATCCTTACTATCCACCTCTGAGTGCGCTGGAATCCCTTCCCTCCTGTATCTCTGCCCCCTTCCTCTTAGCTTCCTCCAACTCCAGCTCTATTCTTTCTGCTACATTAATGAAACTCTTAAGATTGTTGCCTGCAGTCTGCTCCTCTCCCTTTCACCTTTGTCCCATGGGCTGTCCTTCAGCCTGCCTCATTCACCATCTCTGTGTCTATTGCTCTTCTCCTCTCTCAGGTCCTGGACACCCATTCCTAAGTACCAATTGGTCACCTGGGACTTTTTCAGCACTGGGAGCTATGGTCTTTCATCACTTGGTTTTCTGCATTCCTTGTCGCCTTGATAGATTCTTTCTCTTTTCCTTTCCTGAGCTTTGACCCATTTTGGTCCCCAGCCTGTAAATATTCACTTATCCCAGGGCTTAGTTTCTGGGGCCTTTCCTTTCTGTATCCTCACTTTTTACTTAGCAAATCTTGCCTTGGATCAAGGCTTTAAATGCCATTTAAATATGGATGACTCACATTTTTTTTTATCTTCAAACCCAATCTCTCCCGTGAAATCCAACTCGTGTTATCTAATTGACTGTGAGATATCTCCACCCTGACAGCTGATAAAAATGGAATTCTGCCCCCTCTCACACATATGTGCCTGCACAGGTGTTCCCATCCCAGTCTTCAATGTGAGCATTCCCTAGCTGTTCGGGGTCTTGTGCCTAAGAAATACTATTGACTCTTCCTTTTTGTTTATTGCATAGGCAAATCAATCATCAAGTGGATTATTCTGCTGTATTCCATATTAACAGAAAGAATGGACTAATATATGACCCAATAGTTTATAATCATGGCCGATGATGGAGTCTGGGAAAATGACTTCAAACCAAAGTCTTCATATCAATTTATCTTTATTATTGAGGTGACAGAGTGTCTGAGGACTGAGTGAGTGTTCTGGTTTATGGTTCGAAGTGATATAGTCCATTCTGGTAGGAAGGCATGGTGAGAGGAACATGGGGCAGCTGGCCACATTGCAACCATGGTCAGGAAACAGACATGCACTCAGACACTCAACGGGCTTCCTTCATTTCCTCTTTTTATCCAGCCTAGAACCCTAATACATGCAATGACAAGGCTCTAATTAAGTTCATCCTCACTGGGAACACTCTCTTGGGTACTCTCAGGAGGATGTCTCCTAGGTGATTCTGAATATAGTCAAGTTCACAGTATTTCATCATGGTGGTATTTCTTGAACTATAGGAAGGCCAGATCCAGCAGGATCCAGGGGGAGCACCCATCAGAGTGAATAGCAAGCAGCAGACAACCAGTACAACCAGTAGCATGTCATGCCCGAGGACCACAAGGTCAGAGTGCCAGAGGCAGAAAGAGATTTTAGATTAGACTGTCATAACAAAACCATGATTCTGGTTGGTTTGGACAATGGCAACTCATTTCCTCCCCATTTTGAAGTCTGGAACTCCACAATCAAGGCACCACACAGTTCTGTTTTTGGTGGAGCGTCTCTTCTGAGCTTGCAGATGGGCATCTTCCCCCTGCTTCCTCCCATACCGTTTCCAGGTGCATGCAAGTGAAAGGCAGTTTCCTGCCTTTCCTTTCCTTTTCTTAGATGTTCAAGAAGCCTGTTGGATGGAGACCCCATCCTTATAGCTTTCTTTAGGCTTTACTGCCTTCCCCCAGAACCATCCCTATGTACAGATGTGCTGCGTGTTGGGGCTTCAGGATATGGATTTGGGAAGCCACACTTCTCTATGTCAAGGAATTTGAGAGAAGTCAAACCCCAGACTGTGAGATCTTCCTGGCCTGGGGAGGGATGTTTATGTTTTATTCTTATTGTAATGCAAGCTAACTAAAGGGCAGTTTGAACAGTCATATTTTATCCTGGCATGACTTACATTTGACAAATAAGGCTGCCTGCCCGGTAGGAAGTGGATTGCAGGAGATCAAGAGAAGAAAGACCAGGTCCAGCCAAAAGTCAATCAGACATCCTAGCATCATGTCTGGCAACCTTGTCCTATTAAGGTTCACATAGTAAATCCTTTCCAGTTTTAAGGCCCACAGCCTGTCACAAGGACTGGGATCCTGCCATCAAAGTCAAATCATCCATGGATAGCATGTAAGTCAATGTTTTAATACCTCATTCTAACAGACCCTGGGCTGAATTTGGTGATTGAATTGTGGTTTGTAGAGCTCAGTTGTAGTCCAGAAAGGGACAAGGGTTAGTCCAGTCTTTGAAGGGGTGGGGAGATATACTTCGCTGCAGTAGAATTCTGGGCTGTGCAAGAGGTAACCCTGGGCCTTCTGCTAATGAACTAAACATGAGAATATGGGTGAGCATAAGTGCCAAGTGCTTTCTTCCTGAGTGTGTGTGTATGTATGTGTGCACTTATATATGTGTGTGTGTGCATATGTGTGTCTGTGCCTGTGTGCATGCGTGTGTGTGCATGCGTGTGTGTGTGTGTGTGTGTGTGTGTGTGTGTGTTAGCACTCATACTCATGTGTGCATGCATTTGGAAGTCAGAGGACAGCAATTAACAAAAAAAAACTTTTTTGTTAATTGCTACTTGGACCCTCATGTATCTGGCACATCCTCAGTAGGTGAATCTGGCTAACTAGGGCATCTGTTTGCCCCTGCTTTCCTGGTATAAGTCCATACCAACATACCTGTTGTCTGTTTTTTTAATGTGCGTCCTGTGGCTAGAACCAAAGTCCTTATTCTTGCAAGGTGTGGAGTTATACATGCCTCCACTCCTCTTAAGCATTCTAGGGATTTCTCGCTCCTTGCTGCTCAGAAGGTATTAATGTTTACATTCCTGTTAGGGCAAATTGGGACAATCAGGTTGCTATCAAAGAGCATAGAAGCAATGATCCAAATTAGTAGAAAATAAGATAAACTTGACCCCGATTCTCCAAATCCAGTCCAACTCCCTCCTACTGAGCAGTCCTTGGAGCCAGAGTCAGGAGAGATGATGGAAGTGATTTCCTCAAAGACGAAGGGCTATTTTACCACAGATATTGTTTAGAATCACCAACACAAAGTGTCAAGAGAAAAGCAGGCCCGTTCTTAATTATTTCCTTAATTGCTTTTAAATTCTCAACCTTCAGTTCACCTTTTTATTGCCTGTGCCCAAGGCAGGTGCACCCACTGTCACCCACTTCTTCCCAAGGAAACAACAAAGGCCTTTGACTGACGTCTTTCCATCTAAATGGTGAGAAAGACAGGCCCAGTGCCCTCATAAACGTTCAGCGTCATCTGCAGAAATCCACCCTCAGCCCCCATGAAAAAGAAAAAGGGGTAGAGAAGGCGATGGAAGAACACAATACTAATCCTTCAGGGTATCAATGGAGGTATCAATAACTGTGAAGCTAGCAATTCTCCAACTGCACTAACTGATTAACATAGAGGATGAAGTCGCAGCCATTGGGACATTTTCTATGCTGTAGCTAAGAACCTGAAACACAGTGAGAGCCTAGCAGGGCAAGTAGGGTCTTGTCCCCACAAGCTTCCACACCCCCTTTCCCGCATGCTATCTGGGGGAACACGTTGTGCTGGGTCAGGCTGAAGGACCTTCTTGCTGTAGTGACCGAAGAGCACACTTGTAATGTTGGGCTGAGTGACAAGAACAACATGAAATAACCCTCTACCCACCCACTGAGAAAACCAAGTGTGTCACACTTCTCTGTGTCATGGGTTTAAAAATATCTCCACCGACGATCCCAGGCTCAGGTTGGGTTTGAGGAGTGTTTAGTGCAGAATGGCACCAGGTGGAAAACGTTTCACAGGACGCTCGTGGACCCCAGGGAAGGAGATCTGCTGGCCCTCTGTGGCGTGCACATGTAAGAATGAGTGTTTCAGCAAAGTGGGGAGTGGGTGGCGAGTTCTTCTGTCTCCCACCCCCTGTTTTATTTCTTGTTTAATTGCATGTTCCTGACAAAGAGGTGTGGTCCCTGGCACTGGGGCTCAGACTCTCCTCCACCTCTAACCACACTGGGAGAGGGTTACTAAGGGCTTCTCAGCACTCAGGACGGATGGAAACATCCACCCAGGGGCCAGCCTAGACCTCAGGCTTCTCCCAGTTGAGGTTTGAGCAGCCTCAGAGGCATCAGGAGGAAGAAACCGACTTGTCCTAAATGTCCTCTACCTCAACTCCTTGTTTCTGAAGAACATACCTAACTCTGTCTCCTGAGTGTTTTGCCCGAGTGTGGGGTGGGAGTTCAAACGGCAGCAAGAGTCCTGTGTCCCTTGTAGGTATTATTTGCATTTTGGTTTGGAGTCTCCAACCCTTCCCAGCAGGACAATGTTGGCAGGTTCCTTAACCTTGAAGCCCATGTGTCCTGGCTTGTAAAATAAGATAATAATGGTACCTGCTCCTGGAGGTTCTAGTGGAGTTTGAGTGAAAAGAATCAAAGCCAGCACTTGTCCAGAACCAGACACCCTGAAAACCCCCCTAGAAAGGCTCCTGTCAGAGATGTGATGGCTGCAAACACAAGAAATAAAGTTTGCACTTGATTAGTACAAAAGAAAAAATGCACAGGGCTCCTGTTGTCTCTGGATCCCATCTTCCCTGACCCTGTGGATATTCTTGGTTGTACTACCCATGTGAAGCATCTGGGTCTTGGATCTGCTGACTCCTCTGCCTGGAGTAGTTGACTTCATGACATTACCACTGCTGGCTCCATCATAGTGTTCTTTCTCTTTCTCATCTTCCCTCTCTCCTGTGTGTGTGTGTGTGTGTGTGTGTGTGTGTGTGTGTGTGTGTGTGTGTGTGTGATGTGTCTATGTATGTGGAAGCCTGAGCATACTCTTCTATGTTGTACTCACCCTCTTTTTCTGAGAGGAGATGTCTCTCTCTGGGACCCAAGTCTTGTCAAATAGATTAGTTTGAGTGGCCAAAGAAACCCAGATACCTACCTGTCTCCGCCGCCCCAGTGCTGAGATGGCAAGTGCTGGCCAACACACCTGGCTTTCGCTGTGTGGGTCCTTGTCCAGGTCACAAGCCCTTGTTGAGAGAAGTCAGGGCAGGAACGCAAGCAGGAACCTGAAGAAGCAACCACTGAGGAACACTACTTGTTGGCTCTCTTCCAGGGTTATGCTTGGTTAACTCTTCTGTTTAATCCAGAGCCACCTGTCCAGGGAATAGTTATCCCTGCCCACAGTGGGCTGGCCCTCCTGTACTGATTAACAAACACAACTCTCTACTGACATGCCCACAGGCTAAACTTTAACCTGGGCAATCACTCAGCCTATACTCCCTTCTCAGATGACTGTAGTTTGAAGTTGACAGAAAAAAAAAAACCCCAGTAAATTTACATATATTATCAACTAAATTAATGAACAAATAGTATACATAGATAATTTGATTTTAAAGATGAACCATCAGGAGCCCAGAAAGGTGTTTGAGTCTCCCTTCACATATGAATATTCAGGTACTTGATGACAATTTCACCTGCATAGATACATACCTAACAAATTGCCAAGTCAACTCTGCAAGTCGCACCTATAGGTATTTTCTAGTTTATGGAAACCATGAGGAAAAGTGATGATACCAAGATAGTCAAGAATATTCTGAGCCTTTACTGAGCCATCTATTGAGCAAATTTATCATATATATATATATATATATATATATGTGTGTGTGTGTGTGTGTGTGTGTGTGTGTATGTGTGTGTGCGTGTCTGTGGTCTCTCATCTGTATAGAACTCCCAATAAATAGTTATTCCTAAATATTCTGAGCCTCTGCCCTCAGACTTCTTGAAAGCCACTTTATTGAAATACTAAGAGTATTTCACTACCAGTGTGTTTCATGCTTATGGAATATTTTCCCCTACAGGGTGATGCAGTAACCCCTAAGCCACACTTGTAGATAGAAACCCTAGTCTTTTCAGATTTCTTTACAAAGGGAATCATGCAATCTCTTCACTTCTTGTGTGTGTGTGTGTGTGTGTGTGTGTGTGTGTGTGTGTGTGCGCGCACACTCGAGGGCATGTATGTATTCACATGTGGAGGTCATAGGTAAATGTCAAACAATGCTCCTCAGGTTTCATCCACCTTGCTGTTTGAGCCAGGCACTGGCCTGAAGCTTGCTGATTAGACTAGGCTGGCTGGCTAGCAAACCTAGGGATTCATGTCTTTTCATTTCCCCAGTGTTGGGATTGCAAGCATGCTTCACCACACTCAATATTTTGACATGGTTTCAAGGAGTCTAACTCAGGAGTTCCTGCATGCATGAAAATAGTTTTAATAACTAAATTATTTTCTCATGCCCCTTCCACATGTCGTAAGTCTTAGAAACATCATTAGAGTGAACCAGAGCCTGTGAAGGCAAGGCAACAAGTGGCCAGATGAATGGATGAAGACACCAGCTTGATGTTTTAAAGACACATAAAAGAATCACCACACTCCTTTTTTTTTTTTTTCTACTTCTTTTCAGTGTGAAGATTTCTAAGTTGGTTGAGTCTGATCCCCATGACTATTAAACAACAAAACATAAAATCCAAGGTCATCACTGAGAAAACTAACAGGAAGCTGACTAAATATTCACCGACCCATAAACATTCCTTGATTTTACCAGGGACAGAAGAGTTGAGCTCTGGTCCCTCCCCATCACTAACCTAGCTTTACTGACACTACTATGTCTAGTTCTCAGAAGTTCTGAGTTCAGGACTAGTTTCCATTTTATTTTGTGATTACTTTTCTCAACATAGTAAAGGTTTCTTGACTCACTCTCCTCAAGGCCCAAGTATTCTCAGGCCTGTCAGGACCTCGTAATAGAAGACTTTCTTTGGCTGGCTATTGCACTTCACTTTGAACACAGTAATTTTCTTTTTAGATTTGAACAGAAGCCCGATTGTTCGTGTCTGGTCAAGGGAATTTGTGATCCTTCAGCAGCTTGGCTTTTTACAGTGACCTACAGCATTTTCCTTTGCCATTTCACTCATGGTTTAGGAAACAAGTCTAAAGTTCCACTCCCTACTTTGTATCTCTTCCTGCTGTTGAAAGACGTTGGCTTGTTGAGTTCAAGAAGAATGAATGGGAACTGTTGCTCTCAGAGCCGAGGATTCCATTCAAGAACGTTTCCCCACTGTGCTCATTGTGGGAGATCTCACCTATCTCCCTAAGTTCACCATGGTGTCTCTTAGGCACCCAAAGAGTCTGCCTTTCAGTGATGATGGAGGCTCAAGATGCTGCCATCGGATGACTTCAGACTCATTGGCAGTAACTACTGTGACACTTCTGATAATAAGCCAAAAGTTTTAGGAGCCAGGTATGAGATGGATAATTCAAATAACCATTCCTATTCAAGCTTCCCTCAGCTGGTACAACCCACTACTAATTAAAGGACATCTGTTGAAAGCATACAGGCCATCATGCCAGAAGTAGCCAGATGTCAGCACATAGCACCAGTCCATGACCTCTCTCAGGATATTAACATGAACTACACTACATACGGGTGGGCTGGAGAGGTTGCCGTATGTGAGTCTACTTTCTGGTACAATTTATATATAGTATGCACATCTATATGGATATTATGGTCGTACTATTTATTTGGGGGTCATGCCAAGTTTCAAACCTACATGTTCAATCAGGATGTTCTTGACTTGATTCAATAACTTCTGAAACACCCTACACTCCCATTTCTCTCCCTTTTTAGAATGAGCTCTACCTGAGAACACATACAAACATTATCATCTTAGGGAGCTCCTGGCGGGGAGTATTCTTTGAGTTAGGAAGGGATTACAGGTGAGTGCTTGTTTTGTTTGTTTGTTTTAACATCATTTTCTTGATTCTTTGGGAATTGCACATCTATACCCCCCCCCCAATCCTGTTCATTTCCCTGTTCTTCCATATTTGTTCCTTATTCCTGTAGCATCCCTCCATAAAGAGGGATTAATTAAAATTAATTAAAAACAAAACAAGCAAGCAAGCAAGCAAACAAAAAATTAACCACTTCCCTTCTCCATCTTTCCCACCTCTCTAATGCCTCTTCATTTGTCTTAGTGGCTCTGGGATCTGGGATGTGCCACTCAGTGAACCCTTTTGTGCACTTGGCTTTACTTGCAAATGATCATTGTGAGGTGTTGGTCTGGCACAGTTGAAGGCCTCTGGCTTCTGGTGCACCATCAATACTGGACCTTCCCCACAATTCCTCTCAGATATCCTGCTCTTGCTCTGAGTCTGTGGCTATGACTCCATAGGACTGGTCCCTTCGTGCACTCTGGCAGGTCTTGAACTCAGAGATCTGCCTGCCTTTGCCTCCCCTCTGAGTGCAAGGATTAAAAGCGTGAACCATCCCCACCCTGCAGGTGAGTGATTTTTAATATTCAGAATGGAGTTTGTTATTTATGAATCTCCATGGAGCACTCTTCTTTCTGAAGGAGCAAGTGGAAGTGCTCCTTTAATTAGGTAACCCTCCAGGCAGAGAAAGAAAGGTAGATAACACAGGACTAAGACTCGAAGAAGCTGAATCTACCCTGGGAACTTCTGAAAATAGCCCTATTTTCCTGTCTCAGCTTGCTCTTCTGTGCAACTACAAACTACATTGATTACATAGAATGCATGATGATATTTAAGTCTAAAATCAATATAAATATTAATAAAACTATGTAACAACATGTGTTTGTATTCTGTGAAATGTGAAACAAACCACACAGGAAATTCGACTCTCCATTGATCTAAAATTTTCATCTTATCAGCACTGTACTTCTTGGCTTCAATGGATGGTGTAACATGAAGTTTTGATTTGATATATTTAACAGAGAGGGCTGTGCTGGTTCCCTTTTTTTTTTTTTTTTTCATCTTTTCTTTTGTCTTTGTATGTTCTCTCTGTTCTGCTGTTGGCTAGGGAATTCAAACTTCGTTTCTGCCACAGCCTACCCTCATCACTCAATAGCTAGATATTATTAGATCTTTTAGCCTGATGCCTTTTACCTCAGCTACAACCACCTCCTGAAGCAGTTTGGAAATGGCTGCTGTTGTACATTCTTGTGGTTACAATCTGAGAGGCCTTGCATACATGGGGATAGATGATGTTGTTTGTTTGACAATGCTGTTGTGGTCAGCACTTTCACAGTAAAAATAAATAAATAAAATGCCTGGAGTCCCGTGTTACCATACAAATATTTAATTGGACACATGAAAACTATAAATGGTTATCTGAGCCTAGATGCTAATTCTACCTTGTCTGTAATTGTAGATCTTTGTTCTAATAATCCATAATTATTTCAGAAAAGTAGCTCCAAGGAAATTAAAGAAAGGGTATAATGTTACTGGAGTTTCTTTGTTCTGCCAGGTCTTGCTACCCTTCTCAGACACAAATAAGCACACAGACGCTATATTAATTATAAAACTGTTGGCTGATGGCTAGGGCTTCTTATTGGCTATCTCTGTCTCAATTATTAACCCATTTCTATTAATCTGTGTATTTCCATGTGCTCTGGGCTTACTGGAGAATGCCCGGACCTGTTACTCCCTTGGCGGCTACATGGTGTCCCCTTACTGTCTCTCTCTGCTTACTTTTCCCAGAATTCTCCTTGTCTCATAGTCCCACCTATCTCCCTGCCTCTATCAGCCAAACAGTGCTTTATTTATTAAACAATAAGAGAAACATATACATGAGGATATCCCCCATCAGCATACTTTCATTTATTTGAAAATTTCCCAAGAGCTATTTGCCACTGGGGATAATGATATGAAAAATGGAAACCCTACCTTACTTGAGCTGCTGATAAAGTTATACACACACACACATACACACACACACACACACACACACACACACACGTCTGGCTAACTCATTATATACGATCATTGAAAAGTCAGTAGGGTACATGGTTAAGCATCTTTAAAAAAATTAAAAGAGCCTCACACTGGAGCCCATGACTCCCTAGGTTCTTTCTTATGGCATTCCTCATTCCTATCTTGACTCCCTTATTGTATTGGAAGTGCCTCAGAGGCAGAGAATCTGTGTTTCTTGTGAGTCCACATGGATTAGATTACTATTTTTATCAATGTGGGGAACAGGCCTTGAAGTTTATCTCTTGACTGCATAGCTCACCTTCACATCCCTGCTCAGGTGACATCTAACATAGTCGGTGCTGTATGCATTTAATACAATTAGCCATTTTCTTTCTGAACAAGAGATGGCATTCTCCACCATGAGGACATTTGGATAGATCCTTAAAATGTAGGATCAACTGCTAAAATGTGCATTTTTCACATAACAAGAAATAACAGGTTCAGTTAAAGTATGTCCCTCATATTGAAGGGCCTGCTTTAAGATATGAGGCCAAAGGAGAGACCTATGTTTTATGTGTTGAAAACAGGTTCTTTCGGAGGGACTGAGAGAGCAGGGAGCCTACTGCATTCATCCATAGAGGAATGGTTCTCATACCTAAGAGATTTTGAGTGTGGAAAGCAGATCAAGCTTGAAAACTCTGAGTCTGTATTCCTTTCCTAGAATCTCTTCTGGATTCTGTATGTATTCCTCCCTGAAGAAATGAACATGTTTCTTATTTTTGTTTTAATTAGTTCTTTGACTTTTCTATTATTCATAAAGAAATTAGTCTTTTGTGTTGTTGCTGCTGTTCTGCAGCAAATCACTCTCAAAAGTTTATCTCGCCTCAAATTGCCAACCTCTAGTCCACAAGTATATTTTCCATAGAATACAATGGACAATTCTGTTGTCTGTGAATGTGGATTCTCCAACTAACTTCCTGACTCTGAGACAAGGCAAGCTACTCTAAACACAGCAGTAGCAGGACCTTGTTTTACCACTAGGCAAGCTGTTCCAAGTTCAAATGTCAACGTGAAATATAGGATATAGACAAGTGGTTGTTAACATCTAGCGCGTCAGCTTGCCTTTTCCTCTATCCTCTCTTTCTTCACTCTGGCTTCTTCTTTCCTTTTCTCCTTGCATTTGAAGTTAGCCACACTATTAGACATCTTAATCACATAAGCTAATAGGACCTTACGTTGATGTCCAGATGGGGTTGGTTACATGTGACATGGAGGGGAGATAATAGACTGATTTCTTCTGGAGCTATGCGTATGGCCACCCAGATTGGCCTTTTGAGGGAAAGAATTATTGTTACTGAGTACTTGATGTGCGGCACTGTTCACATGCTTTATTTAGTTTAGTATTTCTGAAAGCATTGTGCTCTAGGTAGAGGAAGAAGAAAGACTCAGTGAGGGCAGAGGTCAAATAGCTGATGAGATGGTAAGAGAGTTACAAATGCAGATATCATTTCAGATGGTTTCCAGGGCTACAGCTTTCAGATCAAGGAGTCTGTGCATATGTGCATTCCTGTGTACGTGTGTGCAGATATATATACATCATCTCCCCCCACACAGCTGGAGGCCAGAGTACAGCCTCAGCTATCATCCCTCAGTAACTATCCACTGTGTTTTTAGGTAAGTTCTCATATGGCCTGGAACTCAGGAGTTAAGCTAGCCTGGCTGGTAAGCAAAGCCTAGGGACCTGTCTGTTTCTATTTGTTGGTGGTGAGATTGCAAGTGTGAGCCACTTACTTGGGGTTTTCCCTGGATTCTAGGGATTGGAGTCCAGTCTTCATGCTTATAAGACAAGTACCATACCACGTGACCTGAGATCACACATCACGGATGAGCTATTCGTACAGACTCCAGAGTCTCAACTGTTAAATAACTCCACAATCTTCCTCTCCTGGTCCTTCTTAATAAATAAAAATGCCACAGTATTTTCTTTAGGTACAAAGGACTTCATAGTATTAATGTCCCAAGACTGACAACAGGAAATGGGATTCTATCTTAGGCAAGGAAATCTTTTCAGAAGGTAAACATGGGTATCTTATACTCCCATCTACAAGGCTATGAGCTTCTGTCAAAGATAAAAGAAAAAAAAAAAAAAAGACCCAAAGGCTGTACTGAACAGAAACCTCTCATCCAGTCTAGGTATTTTTGTTTCTTACTTTGTGCAAGCAGGTATTTTTGAGGGGTCTTGAGGACAGGCATCTCAGGAGCCTGTTACTTTAACTCTACCAGTGAGGAGTCAGAAGTCTAACGGCAGAGGTTTCCTCTAAGTGACAGATATCTACACCATGTCCTGGTCTCGACTCTGCAGGAAGTCCCATCCCTCCAGCATTACAAATGGCCTGGCTAAAAGCTAACAGTTCTAGATGTGTCACATGCTTGTGTGCTTTCTGTCACTTTAAACAGCTTTGTAAATGAGAGTCAAGGTCCTGACTGAGCAATTTTGGAAAACACAGCCCTTGTATTTATGACCACAGCTCTTTTATATTCGGGACATTAATCTTTCTTTATGGTTGTGGCTCTTACATTTGGGACATTAATCTATTTTGAATCAAGCTTTGTATATGTCATGAGGTAGGGGTGTTAACCTTCCCCTCCTATTTTTGCATTTAAGGCTCCAGTTGTCCAAGCACTGTTCATCGGAGTATTATTCTTTCCTCATTGAAAGATCTTGGCACCCTTTTCAAGGATTAAGTGGCCATTAAGGAATGGGTGTTGATAGCCATTTTTAATGTGTAAGAAATGTAAGAATTACACATGAATTTTCTGTACCCCCCTTGAACTTCAGGCTTCACTGTAAAGACATTTTGATTCTTCTGCAGTCTTCTGAGAAAATAAAGAAAAACTGACCCTCTATACAAACTTTAACAACTCCACTTAGTCCACATTTGTAGACAGTTTACTAAGTGAAAGGTAATATACTTGATTTTGGAGGCTGGACTGTGACAAGTACATATGAGTATCGTAGCCCAGTTGGGAGGAAAACACATGCAAATAACTATGCCTGGTTTTTACAAAAGTGGCAAGGGAAAAATGATTCATTTCAGGTCTACTCTGGGCATTGGGAAGGACAGCCTGAAGCAGTGAGTGTGCTGTAGTAAATTTTATAGCATGACGTATCTTAGGTTATATAAAAGAAAACATTTTCTGATGACAGTATTCTAAATTCTAAAACAGGCTACATTATGTTCTCTCTGATCTTGGGGCCCATTAACATAGCCAAGACACTAAATACTCCAATTATTGCACATAGATTATAATTATTTTATTGAGGTACAAGAGGACATCTGTTCCAAAGGTTTTTTTTTTCCTAGTTGGAATATTTCAGAATAAAATGCTTTGGTATAAAAACAAAACTCTTATGTCTCCTAGACACAATGAGGCAGTTGCATTTGGGAACTGATAGAGGTTGTGTCAGCATGTTCAAGACCTGAGGAAGTTTAAGTCAGACAAAATGGGGGGAGGTGGACAAGATGTCCTGACTGAGGAGTTATTGACAATTGATAGCTGCTAGGTAATGGGGAGTCTGTTTTCTTTAAAGGTGTCAACCAAGCCCTCAAGGCTGGCCCCATGCCGAAGTGGACTCAATGGAGAGAGAGAATGCCAAATCAAACTGGAAAACATACACAAACCCACATAAGAGTTATTCAAAAGACATATTTCATTGTGAAGGGGACAATAGAAGTTAGTCCCAACTGTTATGAGAAGTTCACACCAACCTGGTCCCACAGCCGCATCAGCCCCTCAAACACCCAGAGGCGTTGTATTATATATAAAACTGTTGGCCTGTTACTAGTGTTCTTATTGGCTAGCTCTATCTTAAATATTAACTCATTTCTATCAATTTAAGTGGTTCCACATAGTCTTATCTTACTGGATAGAGGGTCCGGACCTCTTCCCTCAAGTCCCTACATCTAGACTCCACTCTACTACATCTCTCAGAATCCTTCTTGTCTCCTAGTCCCACCTATTTTGACTTCCTATTTTTCAACAGTGCCAACCAATAAGAGAAACATATTTATAGAATGGCATCTCCTATCACCCAGCCTTGAAGATGAAAAGAACAAAATCTGGAATCTGAAATCTATACAGCACCCTGTCTATTCTCCATGAGCAGCCCATGAGATAAGACTGGTTTACAGTTTTAAATGGTTGCATTTGGTATAGTTAAATAAATATATATACACAAAATTACCTCAGTTTTGCCTCTTGGGTCACATGCTACTAAAACATTTATCACATTTTTACAAAAATGTTCTGCCAAGCTCTATATCAGAGGCTACTCCCCAATTTATCTCGATTGATACTCCCATGGTGGCTTCTGCAAAACCCAGGTTGACTCAGGTTTATTACTACCTAATCACAGTGGCTTGTGGCCAGGTATTGGGAAGCATGAGTTCCTTTGCTAGAGTAGATTAGCTTAGCAGATTGTGCTCACTACCCTTAGGGATGAATTCTGTTCCCACCCTAGTTAGCAAAGAAGACTAGAAACAGTCTGCTGGTCTTGAAGTAAATGTACCAAGAGATAACATTATCTGGTTGCCTCCATGGTAGTTGTAGACTTTCCAGAGAACCTAACAGTGTTCATTCTCCTGAAGACATCATGTTCATCTGAGTAGATAGCCAAGAAATAATCAGTATACCAGTAGCCTTGCTCAGACACATGTAGTCTATAGGGAACTACAACATCTATAAATCTTTGAGGGTCTCATCAGGAACCATTTGTCTCAGAGGTCCAGAAGGGGATCTCAGCCCTTCTCTGCCAAGAGAAGTGTAGGAGCTCAGATGTTGGGTTATACAGTTATGGTTCTGATGGTTACAAACTTTTGGAGGTTATCAGGTTTCCATCTGCTGTTATCTTTAGCCTTCTTCTGTAGGTTCAAAGAGCTCCAGGGAAATGGGGGATGCAAGATTTATGAATCTCTTAAGCCCAGACACCTCCATATTACAAATGGAAGCTCTGTTCTTTCAAAGAAAGGCCCTGACCTTGACCCAGTCAACCTGGCTTGACTAGGAATTCAACTTCCTTGGCTCAGTCTTTTGCTCCCTCTACCTTCTCCTGATGCAGTCAGAGCCTCTTTCTATGCTATTAAGGAGACCATATGGCTTCCCTCTTGTCTTATTGTTGTTTACAGTGTGGGGGCCCAAACATGAGGCTTTGTGCATTCTAGGAGAGGAGTGCTCTACCACTGAGTCATCTCCTCACCACTCAGGTTTTGTTGCTGCTGTTGTTTGTTTGTCCTTGAACTTCTGATTTCCCTGTCTCATGTTTCCAAGAGCCACCACACTTGGCTACACTTAAATTATGAATTTATCACATTCAGCTTCCATTCTCCTACATTATCTATCAAGCTTTACAGTGGGAACTCAACTATATTGTCTTTCTGGTGGCATTTTCCCCTTTATTTGTGTGTGTGTGTGTGTGTGTGTGTGTGTGTGTGTGTGTGTGTATGTGTACACTTCTGTGTGTTTATAAGTATCTATGTGTATTCTCCCATACATCCATGTGTAGAAGTCAGGGGTTGACTTGACTATCTTCCTTTATCTCTTTCTACTCTATTTCTTGAGGCAGGATCCCTCACTGAACCTGGAGTACACCATTTCAGCTAAACTGACTTGCCAATGAATCCCCAGGATCTACCTGTCTTTACCTGCAAGTGCTGGGATTGCAGAAGCTTGATACATGTTTGATTTGACATGGGTGTAAATGGAGTTCTTAATTTGTCTAAGTAACACATATCCAAAGTCAGATATAGAGGAAAATGCTGAGATATTGGAGAGAAGGAACAAGCCACGGCCACACCACACCTCCTTATCATCTCAGCAGACAAGAGAGCAAGTTCCTGTTTCTCCCTGCTTATATCTTGTTTCTGCCCAGCTATCTTACTTCCTGTCTGTCTGTACAGACCCCCAGACCTCTATGATTAGCTAGTGACAAGCTCCATTCTCTGACCCTCAGACAGACTTTATTTTTACAGGCAAGATATCACCACACATGGGTGCTAGTAATCTGAACTCATATCTTTGAGTTTGAACAGTGAGCATTTACCTACTGAGCCATCCCCACAGTATCATCATATTGCTGGTGTATTCCTGTCTACTGGTGTACTTTTATTGTTTGCTAGGGATGAAAGTTCATCATTTATATTCCATGTCACCTGTGACAGTGGAATCAGGTCTCAAAGTCTCTCCTGCTATATTTTTGATGTTTTTTTTTTTTCTCCCCTGGCACTCCACATGTATAGTTTTGGTCTCAGTGTGATGGGGTTTGGGTGGTAGAACCTGTAAGATGTAGGGCCCAGTAAAAGGTAATTAGGTCAATGGAGAGGAGGTATTACCTTATAAGGGATGAATGCTGATCTCAGAGAGAATGGGTTGTTACAAAGCAAGATCTTTCATGTGTTTTATTTCTATATCCAGTCATTTTTCATACTGCTTCTCTGTCATGTTGTCATGTTATTTACCATGATGCCTTCATCAGAGATAAGTGGATATCAGCACCATAATTTTGAATCTCTAAGGTCATGTGATATGGGAATTTCTTTTTAAAGTACCTAATCACAGTCTGTCATAGCAGAACAAAACCAATGAATTCACCATCTTTGTACCTGATTTCTGGGCATAAACTGTCACAAGCTAGATTCTCTGGGAAGAGGTTTCATGACAGAGACAGGTTTGAAGATGTGATGTCACTGGGAGCTCTTGGGATCCACATCTCTTGACAGAGTTCAAGCAAGAAGAATCAGACAGGAAGGAAGTAAAATGGGCTGTCGAGCCTGCAGATGCCACAGGAAGTTCCAAAGCTATAATTACCCCCTTGATTGTCCCAGTCAAGATGACAAGGCTGGGCCTCTGTACCCATGTCAATCTGTCACAGATATGAGCAACCTTGGAAGAAGACAGTGACAATGGAGGAGGTGTCCTCCATGGAAGCAATTGTCAACAGAGGCTGGAATGTGGGGGTCTGTCTCAGTGCATCTACCAGCTGGAAAAATCAACTCTCTGCTTATTCCCAAATGGGGACTGGGGGCCCAGTATCCATTCAGATGACACCTACTCATTCTTCAACAAAACTCTGAGTTCTGATAGTGGATGAGCCTCTAATTTGAATGCTGTCCAGTGTCATTAGCAATCCTTGCTTTGGAGGGCAAAGAAGTATTTTGCACAAAATCGCCTCCATTGGCAGAGTCTAGGCAGGGCTTGGAGAACCTCCTGTAAACTAAGCAGAGGGAGAGGAGGTGTGGAGAGGAGGCCAGAGCTAGTGTGGATGTGAGTGGGTGAGTGAGGGATGTTGCCTGTGGCAAACCACTATAAAGAAACAGAATTCTTTTACAGCAGCCCTAGGAAGCTTATTGAGACCTCATAAAATACAGAGAACCAAGAAAACACCCCCTACTCTGTGTGTCTCCTTTGCTGTTTTACAGACTGGAGTCCGATTTTACGAGCTGTTTGGCTTTGCCTTTGTGTAGCTCTTTAGAAGAAGTTCCTGGGTCTTCAGCCAGTTATTCTAACTCTTGGCCAGAGAGTGAGGAGATTCCAAAGTAGGATAATAACTATGTGGACTTTTTGGCAATATTATCCTGATGCTGACCGTAGCAGTCACTTAACAGACTCATAAAGAATGTGTGAATTTGCCAACACAAGACACCTTCCCTGGGTCCCCATGGATGGTCTGATGGATACTGGAACTTGACCTGGAGTTGGGTTCTTTGATTTCTTCAATGAGAACAGTGCCAATGAGCTTTGTTTTGGAGTAGTTTGTAAGTTTCCTAGATGTTGATTCAACCTTAGGAAGGTATATCAATCTCTCTCAAGGCCAGGCCCCAAGTTCTGCAACAGATGGCTAACAAAATGAACTCAGTGGCATTTTTGGAGGTTCTTTGTCTCATAATACCACAATGCTTCATCAATTATTTCTTTATTTTCACTTTGTTCCTGACTGCCTGCCTGCCTTCCTTTCTTCTATTCTTTTTGTTTTGACCTTCGTTGGTCCTTTGTGTATATATTATGGTTTCCAGTTTCATGTTTTTATGAGATTTTTGCTTGTATGAATGTGTGTGTATCTGTATGTATTTCTTATGAATTTTTTTCATTTTTTTTTACTTCTGTTTGTTTATTATGCCTTATTCTGGTTGGTTTTTATTTTCTTATTTTATCACCATTTTACTTTTCAGATGAGAGTGAAAGAAAACGTGTATATTTGGGTGGGTAGGGCAATGGGGAAGATCTGGAATGAGTTGAGTAAGGGAAAAAAATCAATTTTTAATAAAAAAAGAAGGGAATAAAGTTGTAGGGACCTCTTTATTGCCAAATGATTTGGTCATAAAAATGTACTATTTTAATCAGTGAGTCAGGAGCTCTTTGTTTTGTGTGTATGTATAGTCTTCTTGACAGCAATAATCTTTATGATTAATATTTGGTTTGCTTTGATGTTGAGAAATTACTAAGATATTAGTTATGAGAAAAGAGACAGAGATACCTATGAACCAGCATAGGCCTCATACTCAGGAATATCTGACCCCACATGCCCACAGTAGTATATAAATGGTTGAGGAACCCTGCCACATGGAGATCATAAAACTTCACCTTGCACTCATACTCAGCTCTCTTTGGCTAATGAGTTAGCACCTGAGTTCTCAGGGGGTAGTGACAAGCTCACTAAGGGGTCCAACTTGGTTTAGTTCTTTCTTTACCTTGCAAAGAAAGCATTTTTTTAAAAAAAAAGATACAAACAAAACCAAGCTAAAATTGTACAAACATGATTTAAAATTCTCCAAATTCATTAACCTCTGGCAAGTAATTTGTTTACAGTTGTATTCCATTAGTATGAATTATTTAGCATGACCTTTGTGACCTTAGAGATTTGAATCCAAATGGGATGTAAAAATTAATTATAAAAACATACAAGAAGGATCCAACAAACAGATGTATTTTTCAGAGAAGTATGTTCTTCCAAATCCAGTATGTGAATGTATACAGAGTCAGTTACACAGATGTTGCTTTATGTGACTTACAGTGCTGAGTCCTGTGGGGTCTATGTGTGATGTATTAGCATTGTCACACATCTATAGGAAATACAGAAATGTGTTTTGTGTGTGTGTGGTGTGAATACATGCATGAATGTGTGCTCACAGGTGGAGATCAGAAGTTGATATTGGGCATCTTTCTAGATGACTGGATTGAGGTCCTCAAGCCTGTGGGTTGACCACCTTACTCACCATCTCCCCAGCACCCTGAAACAGTGGGATAGTAAAGGCTGCTTTTGTCAAACCTTGAGTGACTTTTGCAGCATTTGAAGAGGCATCATACACATTCTACTCCAGTGCAAAGTTTTACTGTCCCTGTGGTTCAAGTCACCTTTTAATTCCCTAAGACCCCCCAAAACACCAAAGTTTCTTATATAAACAGCATAGTATTTGCCTATAACCCACGAAAAGCCTATGTACTTCATATCCCACACTCTGCTTATAACAGCAAATGCAATACAAGCAGTTGCTAGTCTGTGTTTATTAGTGAATACTGTCAAGAACAAATGTCTACACGTTCAGTACTGTGAAGTCTTTTTTTTTTTTTTCCAAATATTTCTGACCAACTGTTGGCTAAATCCATGAGTGTGGTTCTCAGAATAAGGTAACAGGACTCAATATTATTTTTCTCTGTCTACCACTTTGCATCCTGGGAACAAGAAAAATGATATTGGGTCATACATGACTATTCTGTCTTTTTATTTTTCCATGAAGATATAAGACAAAAAAGAGAAAGAAAGAAAACCACAGGAAGTGCATGGACAGGACTGAGGAGGGACTTGAAGGGAGAGTATTTTGCTCAGCACTATAGTCAGGATCTATCAGAAAACACTGACTTGTTCCTGAATGGAAGGACACTATTGTTTCCTTGGTACTGCATGAGAGGAGCACCAGGCTGGATCAGCAGCAGCAGCAATCTCAAGACTGGGAATTCTTTCTGACTCTAATTTTTCTCAGCTCATCTAAAGGACCTCCTGGGTTTTCATGAATATTTTAATAAGTGCTGGTGAGAACCCAGTGCAAAAAGCTACCTGGATTTCAAAAAAAGACACCCCTTATTATGTGTGTGCATGTACGTATGTATGTAATGTATGCATGTATGTCTGCACATGGGAGAAGTTAAGGGGGTTGTAGGTGATGGTGATTAGCAGGTTCTCTGCAAGGGCAGTACTCCCCCTGAGCTGCTATGCCAGCTCTCTAGTCATACCCAGGTGTTTTAATTTTAATCTTAAGTTGAGTTTATAACAATTATGCTTTGATTCATTTTGATTTTTGTAATGCATCATCTCTTTGGTTTAGATTAACTATAATTTTATGACTATTTAAACAAAGTTCTGAATGTCCAATAAGTAAGTCCAACCTTCAACAGTTAACAAGAGAGGATGGCCAGAGGTAAACCTTTTAGACCCAAGACAAGTCTTCCAGCTTGGTAAGATGGGAGAGGTTTATCTGTGGCTGTTCTGGAAGCATGTTTGGTACCAGAAGAGATTTTAGAAGTGAGTGTAGAGTAAGCTCACCTTGAAGTTTATGAGTGCAAAGCAGATTCTGATGTGGAGATGTGATGAGTTTACACACAGCACTGCCTATTAAGCCACAAAACCTCGAGAAACAGGTCAGTAAAAAGTAATGAAACACAATACTCAGAATACATGGAAAAGCAATGATTGACTTTAATACCAGAGACCAGGAATAATACACCTGCTTTGGAACAGGGCATGGTATAATGTTGGCATAACACTGGAGGTTTAATAATTTCTTACCACATTTTATAGACCCTTTCCTGTAATTAATGCTAAATAAAGTCAACATCTTCTCCACCTGCTGCCTGGTTTAAGCTTGTCTTTCTCTCCCTCATTACCCCAAGTTGTCACTCTTCTTGTTGAAGTTTTTATTTTATTTTTTTTCCATTGCTTTTCCCTTGATAATCTCTAGGCCTGACACATACATGGTTTGTGGAATGTATACGTTTTACTTTTTTCATTCTTTTCTTGAAAGAGTTGAGCTAATTGAATTCAGGACCACTAGCCCCGATGCTGGAACTACCTACCAGGCAACCTTTGCCAAGTTGGTGTGTGTGTGTGTGTGTGTGTGTGTGTGTGTGTGTGTGTTGTGTGCATGCGTGCATGCCATCTTGCTCGCACACACAAAGAATAAGTGACTGTGAGTGCTCAGCTACAGATGGGACATCTGCACCTACCTTTAACACCCTAAGGCTCAGGGACCCGTAAGAGCTGGAAGTTGGAGAGGAGGATGGGGAGGAGTGCTCTGAAATGTCCTCCAGACATCACGTGGTTGTTGCACTCTTAAGTGTAGTGGGATATTCACTTTGTCTCCTTCTGTGGCACTGACCACGCCCATTTGGGGGTGGAGCCAGGGGTGGAAGTGACCTGAGGAGATGGGGGGGGGCACTCTCTTGCTGGTGGATCGGGGAGAGGAGAGCATCCGGTGGAACTTGTTGGTGTTCATCTGTGTAGGTTGTAAGTTATTTCTCCCTGAATAAACATCTATTCAGCCTATTTGTTTATCCTGATCCTTATTTAACTGCCATACTTAAGATCACAGCAGCATCCTTAGCGGTACTAAGATTAAGCCAGTTAAAATCCAGCATGATTGGGACCTTGAAAATGGCTCACTGGTTAAGAACACACACATCTCTTCCAGAGGACCTGAGTTTGATTCCCAGCATCCATGGAGAGCAGCTCACAGCTTCACAACCACATGGCACTCCAGCTCTTGGGGAACTAATACCTTCTTTGGGTCTTCCAGGCACTTGGATACAGGTGGCATACATTTACACACATATACATGAATAAAAACAAAAGACAATTCTATTAAAGAATCCAGTATGTATGGGGGTGGATCCCAAGGCCAAGCCTTGAGGAAAGGAGTTGAGAAGCTATTGACAGATGCTGCTGGGAGAGAGTCAGTTACCTATGCTCCAGTGCTAAGGCCCATACCCATACAGACAGCACTTATTAGACTCCATGGGTTATTAAAAAAGAAAAAGGACATGAAGTTGGGAAGGAAATGGTTTGGGGGAAAATAGGCAGGGTTGGAGAGTGAGGGTGTGTTAGTGTGATTCAGATTGTATCATATACCTAAGTAGACAAAGACAGGTGACAATGCCTCAAATATCAACAATTATTAATTTTTTATTAATTCTTTGAGAATTTCATATAATGTATTTTGATCATATTCATCCCCTTTCCCAACTCTTCCCAGGTCCACTCCCACTACCTACCCTGCCCACCCAACTTCATGTTCTCTCTCTCTCCCTCCCTCCCTCCCTCCCTCCCTCCCTCCCTCCCTCCCTCTCTCTCCTGCCCCTTCCTGCTCCCCTTCCCTTTCCCTTTCCTCTCACTGTCTTCTTTACCCATCAAGTGCATTTGTGTGGCCCAAACACTCTTGAATACAAGTTCACTTCCCAGAGCATGGTTGACTTACAAGGGGGCAACACCCTTAAAGGAAACCGATTGCCTCTAGGCAGTTATCAAGTGCCAGCAACTCCTCAGCGAGGGATGTAATGCAGTATCTTCCTGTCCATGAACATGTCTGGATGATGTGGAGGGGGATGTAGACATTTGAACAAAGGAGACAACGATTCACTTAGGCTAGATGGACCTAGATGGATGAGTTAGAGTGTTTCATGCTACAGCAGGGCAGCTATAGTTAATGGTGCTGAATTGTGCACGGAAAATTTCCACCAAAATGAACAAAAGAGTTAATAAAAAGCGGGAATTAGTTTGACTTAGTCACTTCACAACATATCCATGCATGAAGCTTCATACTGTATAGTGTTAATGGCATGGGCTCTTGTCAATGACACATCAGTGAAATAATGAAGTAATAATGATTTAAAAATAAATAGCATGATTAGCTACCTCTGCCATCCTTGAATTTGTCTCCCTTTTCACTTGTTTGGCTAAAATCGTTGAAAGTCTTTGCAGCTCTTGCCTTGAATCTCTCTACTTTCTCTGCAGATTTTCTAGATTCCAGACTTCTCTAACTATCCTCATAAAAAATTGCTGTCATTTTGTCACATTAATTTTTTGTAGTGGGGGACTACTTGTCAATGTTTTGAATATAGAACTATAAGATGTTATGAAAACTGAAGAGTGGGTCAGAGGTTATAATGCATCGAAAAAGAAGTATTAACCTAATTTTAACCTTGGTGCTTCTTAGTGTGTTAGGATGTCTAGGTGAAGATGACATAAAACTTTAATACTATACAACTGTACAACATTCGGGGTGTGTGTGTGTGGTGTATTCATGCATACTGTACCTATGTATTTGCTTTTCAGGAAGCAAATTGAAGTATTACTTACAAAAACAGTTAGCAATTCCTAGTCTGTTCAAATCTGCCCAAACTGCTCAGAATCCTGCGAAGTTTCTTGCATGATTTCACAGTGCACTGAGGTGAGTAACCCAGGCAGCTGCTTGTGTAGCTGCAAGTGACAGCACACACAGCCTATATACTATCTACCTACCCTTGCCTTTTAACATTCTAAATGGTAAATGGCAAAAGGGGGGCATACTTGGTAAGTTTTATGGGTTTGTAAATTAGTTTAGCTCAAAAGCACTTTGCTTTGCCTTGTTCACTTGAGAGCCATTGGGGGTGGGGCGGAGTGGGAGTGGGGAGCAGGATTTGTTAGCCTGCACTAATCGGTACTTGGCCTCTAGCAATTCTCTGTGGCAGAATAAAGGGAAGAGATAATTATTCCCCCTAATCACAGCATCAATGACTGCATTTAGAGGCTCTTCTTAAAGGCTGGCCAGATTTCCCAGAGAATAGTTTCAACCTTCCACTCATTAGAGTTTTAAGGGAGTGAGTGTTCTGAAAGATATCCACTTGTGAGTCTTTCTTGTGTGCCTGGGATTCTCAGGGGACAGGGAAGCTCCAGTGGCTGCAGATGGGTGACCTTCCTCCTATCTGTCACCAGCCTGCTAATAAGAATGGATTTTAAGATCTTAGCAGTTTGTAGTCAGGGAACATTTATCAGGACATGGACCCTGAAACCTAACCAGTTACCTTTAGCGCTCTCTCTCTCTCTCTCTCTCTCTCTCTCTCTCTCTCTCTCTCTGTCTCTCTGTTTCTCTCTTCTTCTTCTCTCTCACCCTCCCTCCTCCTCCCTCCTTCTCCCTCCTCCTCTCCCTCCTCCTTCCCTCCCTCTACACTTTCCTCCCTCTCCTCCTTCCCTCCTCTCCCTCCTCCTCTTCTTGCCTCCTGCTATCTGCTGGGCTGGTTTCATCTGAAACCATGAACCCAGGACTGCAGCCATGGATGTATGAGCTTAACAAAGAAGGCAATACACAGGCATGACAGTTGCACACAATATCATATGCCAAGAAAATGTGTAGTTCTGCACATTGATTTTTCTTTTGTCTTTTCACACAAGAAGCCAACATCTTCAGAATATGGAGAAGTCAGGTGTATTTGAACATTCCTGCAGCTCAGGTATTCAAGGTTTTCCACACAGTCTGAAAAGGAGTGGAGCCACAATACCAGTTTGCTGAAGTATTGTGTACTCCTCTTCCCAGTCCAATGTACTTTCCTAGTGCTTATATTCTATAAAGCCCCCAAGCCACCCTTGACTTTGTCTCCATCACAGGTAATATCCTCTCCTGTTCTCACTGAGTAGACCCAAATTTTTATCCTGTCTTACCGATTTTCATAAAATAAATGACTTAGGTTTTCTGGAGAGACTGGAGAATCCCTGAAAGTATAACAAATTTTAAAATTCATTTAAAAGGCCCTCTTTTTGTTATGCTACCTGGAGACAACCCAAGAAGGGACTAGTGACCTTCTTATGAAAATAGAGGCTAGAGCCTTAAAGGGTTGTTTGGTTGAATACTATACAAAAACCTTCTGTGTCAGTTACTTTTCTGTTTCTGTGACAAGATACCATGAACAAAGAATAAAGACAACTCAAGGAAAGGAGAATTTATTTTCTTGTAGTATGGCTCTAGACATGTAAGAGTCCATCATGACATGGCCAAGCCATAGCAGCAAGCGGCAGGCACAGGAAATGGAGAGATCACATCTCTCCATGAAACATAGAGAGTGAACTATAAACCAAGGGAGGCTGCACACTCTCAAAGCTTGTCCCCAGAAATGTACTTCCTCCAGTAAGGCCATCTGACCTACACATCTCCCCACAGCACCACCAAGTGGGAACCAAGTGTTCAAATGCTGAGTCTATGGGGGACATTCCTCTTTCAAACAACCAAAGATTTGCAGCAGCAATATAAGCCACTTACTTGACCACTGCTCTAGTTACATAACCACTTTGTCTGTTTTTCCACTGCTAGGTTTGAGATAATAACAATCCCTACTTCAAAGTAAGTTAAATGAGTTATTCTGCATGTGCAATTCTTCAAACATTGCCAACTAGTTTGCCTCATAAGCTCTTATCTAAGTAGTGGGTACTATCATCACAGTGTTGGTAACTGCAGTTTAGAACAGTGTCTACGTATATCTCTCCTTATCTAGTCCTCCTCTTTCTTTCTGGCTGACATGATTCTTGAAAAATGGGAAGTATTTTACTTCATGAATCTGGGGTACTACCTTCACTCCAGCCTGACATGCATTTGTGTTACTTTTCTAGTTTACTTCAATGCTCCTCTCTGTGTGACATGTAATTTTCCAAGCTGCTGTAAATGCTTTGGAAACAAGGAAAGGTACAATAAATAATCAGTCCTTTTACATTCAAATATCCTTTACTGGTCATGCTTTCTCTGTCTCACCCCACAGCAGCAATTCTAAGCCAGGCAACATATCTCCACTTGCTCTAACTTCAATAGCTCTTTAAAACTTCTCTTGGACATGGTAAGATTCAATAATTCATTTGTTCAAGGTTTATAAGAAGATTTTATATTTGTGAATTCTTGTACCAGCTCTCTAGAATTTGGCCTAAGGATGAAGAGAATGAGTTGCATTTTGCATTTCTCTTTTCTCTCAATTCATTAGAACTGATAACAAAGAAAGAGTTGAAGGGCTGTGATAGACTTTAGGCCTAGTCTGGTGTTTCTTCCTGGCAGTTGTTGCTGTAACACACTTGTGAGATATCCTGCACATAAGACATCTGCATATACCCAGACACAGAGACTTTCAATTTATCTCACTCATCTTTCTACATAAAAGAAAACAGAGGCCCCCAAGAGTGTCTTGTTTGTTTTAAGCTATGGTTGACATCAGCCAGAGCTAGATTTCAGTTTTATCTTTAAGTCCACTCTTTTTGCTAGTTGACTATTAGTCTCAAAATGTTTAATTTCAGACCTGTCCAAGCACTTTTAAAAGCATGATTCTAGAGCTTGCTCATGTAAAATTTTCACATGGTTTAAAATAACTTTTTATGTAATTTGTCTTATATTTGGAAAATATGTCATCCTAGTTTCTTATATTAACTGCAAAAAGGCAAAGTTGCATGTGCATGATATGCTGCCTTGCAGATCCATGCAAGAGCGAGAAATTAATGCAAATGTCCATCAAGAAGGAGTAGTAACAAGATAAATAGTCATGCATTTGTAAATTCAATGGTTGTTAAGGAGGGCATGCATTTATACACACAAATGCTAGGATGCTAGCTCATGTTTCCCAGGTTCTTTCTCACTGTTCTTGAGTATTAGAAGCCTGGCATTTTGGTACGACTCCTACAATCAGAAATACCCCATGCTTTATATTGTTACTGTGGCTTAGGGATGCTGGGAACTCCCCCCCCCCCTTTAACTTCCAAACTTCTCCCAAGAAATTATATGTTTTTGTTCATATGTTATTCCAGTTTTCAGGGAGATATGTTTGTAGCATGTTGTTATGAAAACCAAAAAACATACAAACAAACAAAAACCCAGGAAATCGTGTGTCTCTCTGCGTGGTGCCATCCTATGTGACAATGTACAGATATCACCATTGTGGAAGTGTGTACTCTAAAACAGTTAGCATACCATGTGGTGATGGACTTATGATAAATGACTTGATTTCATTCCTACGCAACAGTGGCATTACCCGTTGTTATTTTATCTCCAGACATATATACATATGCACAACTTTTAATGCTAAAATATTAAAGTTAAGCAACTATGAGCATTAAAACAGCAATGAATCTGGCAATCAGAAGAGGGAAACCAGTAAGGCATTTCCTTAGCAAGCACCCTAAAAGCTTGACCTAAAGAATTCAGTTTATATTTTCTTTTCTACTTTTCAAAGTAGCCATGCATATAAATATGGCTTTGGTCACCTTCCAGATGACACCTGGCCCCTCAAATGTGGTGGGGAGACAGATGAAGGAGGGGATTCTAGACCCCGAAATTAGGCAGACCCAGTTCCCAAGGTTCTCTTGTGACCCGGGTTCAACCTGCCTTGATTTTCCACAGGAAAGCTGACGTGAAAACTACTCTCTTTGGAAAGGGGTTTTCAAAGTCGACCTCATTCAAACTGAGCAAATAATTAACTTTTCATCCTCTCATAAAATCAAGACTGTGCCTGGTTCAAAGCCGAGGACCCTGGGCCTTAATTGAATTAACTCGGTTTTCCATCCTTGCGCCTGACCATTCCAAACCATAACATTTAGCAAGGCTGACCTTCCTGGCGAGAACATAAGCGCCCATTGAAGGAAGATCGCAGAGTCAGGGCTGTGGCACGCAAATTGGGCCTGAGTGGAAAATGGGACACTCTCCGAAGGGGACAAAACACTTTCTGTTTCCTACCCTTGAGAGTTGGGTACCAATGCAGATCCGCACAGCCTTATCTCCGCCAAAGCAAAGAGAGCTGTGGCTCACTCCCCTGAGCAGCCATAGCTCACATCTGGCATCTTAGGACTCCGTGCTTTCGCATCTATTATCTACCTTGCTTGGAATCAGTATTCTTCCTCCACCTCCAGTCACTCCCTGCCCTGCTCCTCCCCTCAGACCTAAAGACCTACTCACTGCTCAGCCATTTCCCTTCCTTTAACCTCACTTACTGGTGTCAACATCACTCACGGACATATATATATATATTTGTGACCCTTATCTTGTGAAACGAACGTGTACAGAAACTTTACGGGGAAAAAAGTTGCACATCTGCAGTAAATACCAGGTTTTGTTGATCAAGGGCATTGCACAAAACTGATATGAGTTAAATGTATCACATTCTTCAGTTACTTGGACAATTGAATGCCCAGGGTAGCTAAATAATGATGATAATGGTGGTGATGGTGGTGGTAGTGGTGGTAATGGTTATGGTGATGATGGTAGTAATGACGATGATTATACAGAAGGAGGAAGAAGAGGAGAAAGGAGAGAACAAAGGGCTCCTAATTACACCTTAATTATGGGAGGGCAGGGAGCTGACTCCTCCCCCTTGCTTTCTCTAACTCCCTTTACACATTGCTATGTGTGACTCAAGAACTCAATAAATACTTGGCTAATGATGCATCCTGTGTAAAGCTAGAGCAACCATCTCTCATGCCCGGGACCTGGCACCATTTTGGTAGCAAAATATGTTTTGAGTAATTTGAAATTCGTGAAGGTTAAATTGTAAAGCGGTGGGGAGTTTCACTTTCCTTTCAAAATATTTTTGGTCTTGTAGGGAGAGACTTCTGCATTTGAGGCAATCTCCTAAAGACCACTAAAATCCACCCAACCGCAGAACATTTAAGCACGCTGAACCTTGGAATTAGTGATCTGCCTAAGGAAATGTAAAATTAAATTCTAATATTGAAGCTGACACTTTAGCGTTGTCCCTGGGACTGCATGGGGAAGTCTCAGCATGCGAAAGAAGAAATATAATTTGCGATTCAAGGTCAGCAGTGGAAAACCCCTGGGTTTATTTGATTTGGATGATGCTCCTGTAAAACTGTTGCTGATTCAAATTTTTTTCTTTTCTTTTTTTTTTAATTGGTGGTGACTTACATTGTCTGTCTCTATGAAGCCCCACTTGAAAGATGCTGTCTAGATGTCTGAACTCTTTAGAGGTGATACTCTAGTTTGTGCATATACAACCCGGAGATTATGTTTACAAGTTTACAATTCTGTGATTATGTCCCTTGTTGAAGCAAGGTGGCTTCACATCCTGAGACTGGAGGCAGGCTCATAGGATCTGATAGTTACCTTAATACTCCTGACCTCCTTCCTCCCGACCTCCAGGAACCTCCTTCCCCAGCCCCTGTTCCTTCTACCACGATCTGATTCTCACAGTCACTCCAAATCAAACATCTTTACTCCTAGCTCTAATTCTTAAGGGCTACATTTTCTCAGCCTGCATTCCCCCCCCCCCCCAATAATATGAACGACTGATTTTAGGGCAGGGAAAACTGGCTGAGTCTGCTCCGGGCTCTCCGTGTTGTATGCGATTCAGTCCTGCCTGCCTTGATTTACTGTGTTTTATGAAGTAATTCTACCTATGTGGCACATTGTTACTATATTATGTAGTTGTTATTAATAATATTTCCAGTCAAAGCCAAGGGCGGTATGTAGAACCACAAAATGGTACAAGCTTTCTTAAGCAAGCTGAACAACTTGGAGAATAGTTTTGCTTAGGACAATGAAAGTCAGCTGTTACCAGGTATGTATTTCCCATTCAAGGGACAACTCTGTGGATCCCGTCAGGTCACCTTGTAGATGGCAGCTCTAGTTTTCTGTGACAAATGCATGTTCATACCACTGGCAAATGGTCAGATCCTTTACCCGAATCAGTTTCATATTTCTAAAAATCGCTGCAGTTCAGCCCTTCACCTCCTGCTAATCTTCCCCCACGTACCCAATTTTAGCTTTGCCTTGACTTTCATTTTCTGAGGTTGATTATTTTGAGCAGATGGATGGGGTGTCTGTGGTAAAGCATTGCTCACTGGACCCGCAGCTCATATTTCACTAGATAAATATACTGCATGCTGTAATCCAGAATACTGGTGGCCACTCCATTCTGGAAGAAGCTTTGAAGGCAGAAGTCTATCAACTGAGAGAGGGAGACTGTTAGACACTGGGTTTAGTGTTGTGAATAAGTGGATTACTGGAAAGGTTCTTTGTTTATTTGTTCAGATATCAGACATGGAGAGAGTCAGGCTATCTGCTTAGCTACATGTGTATTCTAAGGTATCTTTAACTCTGCATGGGAATGATCCCCAGAGAAAATAAAGCAGAGTGTTTGTTTTTCAAATTATCAGGATGGATCAGGGAAAGAGTGAATGGAACGAGCAAATGTTGTATATTTGGGAGGATTTCTTCAAAGCAGTACCTATTTTTCAGATGTTTTAGTGTTGATATTCTACAAGCAATATGGGATCCTTATAGAAGAAAGCTATGTCATAGAGACATGGCTTGTCAAGCATATGACCTGGCAAACAGAGGGGCAAGAAAAAGTGTGCAATAAAAATCTTTGGCCTAATTCGGTTTGGATTGACATTCTGTTTTTGCCTGTCATTGGTGATCTTTAAATGATTCCATAGCATTGATTTGAATCCCAGGCTGGCTGGTGTGAGAGCATCAGTTATCCAATATGGCACTAGTAGTACCATTTTCTTTGAAGTGTGTTTTGGAGGTGTGTGTGTGTGTGTGTGTGTGTGTGTGTGTATATATATATATATATATATATATATATATATATATATATATATATTTTTTTTTTTTTTCAAGACAGGATTTAGCCCTGGCTGTCCTGGAACTCATTCTGTAGACCAGGCTGGCCATGAACTCAGAGATCTGCCTGTTTACACCTCTCAATTGCTAGGATTAAAGGTGCGCACCATCAATGCCTGGCTGGGATATGTTATCTCTAAAGGTTCTCTCCTTAAATTATTAGCATTTTTCACTTACATTTTCCCCCAAAAGGACATCAATCTTTCAGGTTTTAAAGTGCATCTTTGATGTTGTGGTTAGACAAGTATTTGTGTGGATGTGAGCATGTGAGAGAGGTGCCTTCAGAGGACAGAGACAGGATCCCTGGAGCCAGATGTATATATGCTGTTGTGATCTGTCTAATCTAGGTTCTAGGACCCACACTCTGGTCCTCTGCTAGACAGTACCTGCTTTTAACTTGTGAGCCAGCTCTCCAGCCTAGTTATACATGTATTAACTATACAGATGGGTTATAGATTGACCTACAAGGTAATATTTACAGTGTTGCTATCCATCTTTAAAATGCGCTCTCTCTCTCTCTCTCTCTCTCTCTCTCTCTCTCTCTCTCTCTCTCTAGGTATATTCTTAGCCCTGTAGTTCCTCATACATCCAGAGAAGAGGTCATATTAGGGACAAGAGTGATTAAGTGTCATGAGCATCCTAGTTAAGGGGTAGTAGTTGAATAAACAGCAACAGCATCCACGTTTCGATTTTGTCACAGTCCAGCTTCATCCTGCTTCTTGTCCCAGAGTCTTTCAGGGCCCCAGGTTCTGTTTATTTATCTATTTCAGCTCACTTCAGACTGTCTCATGCACCTTGGGCTGTGACACTTGCTGTCTCCTTTGGCAGGGTCCCATCTCTTTGCTCTTTGCATCTGCAGCAAATGCCACCTGTCTGTTTCTTGTGTGACCATTAGTGCTCAGCTCAGGGGTTCCTTCTACAGAATCATTTACCATATCACCGCTAAAAGTTAATCTGGCTTCATACAAGCACTCTTGTGTGACATGCTCTTTGACAACCTTCAAGAACACAGCCCGTTTTCTTGTTTTCGTCTCCAGTGTGTGCAGCAGGGCAAGGTACATTCCGAGTACTCGTCAGCCCAATGGCTTGCTGCATGAGCTTTGCTTTGGCTCCTTATTTAGTCGGTGGAAGACTTCTTTATTTGATTCTCCCAGGCAAGTGATTTCTGTTTGGCTCCCCCAGTAAAACCCTTTCTTTATTTGACTGTCCATGTGAAATGTTGCGCCATGGTTTTGGTGATGTCTATTCTCTATGTAGAATTAAGATGGGTGTTTTTTTTTTTTTTTTTCTAATTTCCTTTGGTGCTTTTCTGGATCACAGGTTTTCAAACTGAAGGTTATCTAAGGAGCCATGTAGGAATTCTGAGATCCCTGTGTCTGATAAACACCTGATAAAGGGTTGTTCTGGATGACACATTCCATGTTTGAGATTTATGACTCTATATCATATGCTGTGAGCACTTGAGGGCGCTTAATAAAGCGAGCCCATTTCCCACTCACTGCATCCATTAGGTTAAATGCACCCAAGTAACGTACAATTGCAAAGCAAACATCACTTTTCTCCTGCTGATGCTCAGTAGGAATGCTGTGATGCCACATATTGGAAATATATTTGAACCTGCCCAGTGACTGGAGTTTGATGCTATGTCATGCATTTTTACCAGTTATTTAATGTGGTCAGTTTTTAATAATGCAAATACACAAAGTGACTCCATAGCTTAAACAAGGGCACCTAATAATTCACAAGCCTCAAATCTGATAAAGAGAAATTGCACTCCCTTCCCATTTTATTAAAAAAGATACGGACATAAAGGGCTCTGAGAAGGATTTGGGGGAAGGAATCAGGAAGTCTGATTCCTTAGTTCCTTGGTTCAGGGACAAGATGGGATAGGGATTTTATACACCGCCTGTACAGAAAGTCAGAGTTCAACATAGTAGGGATATGCTCTAACAGACCTCTGAAGTTGGTCTCTTGCACAATGGGATGCATCAAGGGACTGCTGTAATCATTCCCAGCCAGCACAGAGCTAGAGGCAACACTCCCACTTGGTCTGGCTGTGCAGAGGAGTTTAGAGCATGGGAGAAAACAAGATGTGGGTTCCTGGGAATGGTCATAAAGACCCAAAGCATTTGCCTATGGCCGCGGGGCTTCTGGGTGAGGCTGTGTCTCTCTCACTTGATGCTCAGGGAGACTTTTCCCAACCTGACGATGGGAGTTGAATGACAATTGTTCTTTAGTTCTGTGGACAATGTTTCAATTCCCCTTCCAGTTCCACACATCTCTGCCTGCTCTCACCTTCTATTGATTCTGTTCTCTCACATGAAGCTACTTCCTGTCTACCAGGAAAACAAATATATATATATATATATATATATGAATGATTAAAGTTAAAACCTCAATGAAATCTCTATCCCTCTGCTCCCTCACCTTGTCTGTTATGCTGCATATACTTGGTTATGAGTAAGAACTGAGAAATAGGATTTTTGCAGCCACCCATAAACCAATGAGTTTCCTTCTCCGTCCATTGTCTTGAAGACAGTTGAGCATGGTGGCTAAGACAAGGAACTTGCAAAACTAGTCTGCTTGCATGTTGCATGTACACTGAGCATCATCACACACTATTCATGGGCTGTGGGGAAAAGCCATTATTCTTTTCTTGCAGGGGGTGTGATGGGGCTGACTGAATTTATTTTCTATGTGATGTCATCTTCCTCCTCTGTCTTATGTAGACTAAGGCTGTTTGTTCTAAGTTCTCATGACTTTCTTTTTTATAGGACCTGATATAATTTGGATGGTTACTTTCTGACTGGCCCTTTCCCCTTGTGGTTGTAAACTGTATAAAACCAAAGTGCACACCTGATCTATATTTTTGAGCAGCTCTCACATTTCCCTGGACTCAGTGTAGTGCTTGGACAATAGGTTCCCAGGGAACGGGTGATTTATACAATCTTCCAGCTCTTAGTTCATTCAACAGAGTTATAGTATTGGCTTGGGTACCATCGCTACGTGTCTTGGGTAATGGATCATTATCAGCACAAATTCTGATCAGTTGGGAGCCCCACATTTCTCTCATTGACTTCCTGATGTCAATAAAGTGAATCCTCTTAGAATTCTTATTATGTAATTTCTCTGCTAATATGAAGGAAAAATTTCTATCAGAGAAAAACAATGCACAAATTTGGAAGGTAGAAGAGCTCACCAGGGTGAAGTAGTTAGGCATTTCAAGTCCTAGTTGAATAACCAGACTGGCAGTTAGACTTTTCTTTCTTTAAATTTATTTCATTTAATGTAAGTGAATGTAACCACCATACAAAATCAATTATATCATTTCCTAATGTCTGACTTGTATATTTGCACAGTTATATATGTATGTACCTCTATCTATCCTTTCAAAGAAAATGAAGTTAGGAAACATCAATTGTTTGAAAGTCAGATCTTTGTAAATACAGCAGACCCTTTCCAAATGTGTAGGAATCCAAGACAGCCAGATCTGAGTTCTTAGGGCATCTGGTTTTATAGCTCACTTGCTTTGCTCACTTTACCTCCATCCCAGGGTTGGATCATACCTGATAAGGCCCTTGAGCAACTGGTTCTGGTTTCCACTTAAATCTTTCAGTCCTACTTGATTTATTTAGCTAAACATCACAGTCTCTGCTAAAGCCAGACCCAAGAGGAGACTTAGATTTCCCGTTTCTCCATGTATCTGATTCCCAATCTTTGTTTTTTTGTGTATGTAATTTGGTATGGGGGAGCAAGACTGAAGTGGGTGCTGTCTGTGTCACTGGTCAATACAGTGATACATGCTAAGTAAAGACTGGAATGAAGCATTTGATCAGAGCATCCTAACAGTGTCTCTGATTGGTCCAGTCTGAAGCATGCTTTTAGGAATCTTTTCAAAGATACAGATTTTAAAGAAGCTGACAGACAAAGCTGCTTTCCTTTGATGTTCCTCTCAGATGGTAGAATGCTTGCCTAACATTCATGAAGCTCTGATTTTGGTTAGTAATCTGTAATCCTAACATCTAAGAAGCAGAGCAGAAAGACCAAAAGTTCAAGGACACTACTCAATTGAAATTCAATTTATGGGGGGATTCATGTAGAAGACCTATCTCTCTTCAGGGGATGGTCAGCCTTTAACAGATCCTAAGAGAGCCCCTATATGGTCCCTCTCCTCCACCCTCTCTATCTCTACAATCTCTCTCTTCCCCTTCCCTCCTTCCTTGCCTCCCTCCCTTTTTCTCTCTCCCTCCTTCCTTCTTTCCCGCCCTCTGTCCCTCTCTCTACCCCCCCTCTGGTCTTCACCACAATGAGGAAATGAAAAAAAAATAAATTTTGTGTGTCTCAATTAGATTGAAACTGAGTAAACTTGAAGAAACACAACTCTTCCACAATGAAATGTATATTTTTCTGAGGTATGATGACAAGGTTTCTGTTTTGTTTTTCCTTCTCCATGGCAGCAATAAGTAAGAAGTATACTGGCCTTGCTTACTGTTGTGGTCAGGAGGAAGCCTTGCCTAACTCCTGGTCACAGTGAAATGGAGCCTTAGAAAACAATGATGTTTGCATGCATTGGCTGAGAACCAGTGTCTCAATCAGAGCCAGGCTTCAGCTCACCTGCCACACTTCTCTTCACCCCTCTCTCTCCTGCTCATGCCTAGACACTCTGCTCCAACAATATCCTCTGTCTAATACCTCTTTATGATGTAATCATCTAGACTAGGACAAATAAGAACAGAGAACAAAGAATGGTGGGTTTTTGTTGTTTTGTGACAAATCTACTATAAGGCCAGCAAAGACTTTCTTACCTTGAAGGGATGGATGTGTCACAGAGATTTTGCTCTTGCGTTACATGGTTTGAAATTGATTTCAAGGATGCTACCCACTCATATCTTTCTAGGAAGCCATTTTTGAGCCTTGGTATCCAAGGATGACAAGGCCTTACATCTCCATAGACAGGATGGGTCCTGTTGTTAATGCATCTAGCCCACAAATCACACCAAGCCATGTTTCCAATTCCTTTGTGTCTACTGGTGCTGGCTAGGGAAGCCAAGAAGGCCTAGATGGTGGTGGTAGGAAAGTGTGCACTTACCTTGTTACAGGAATTAGAATGTCAAGGATGGCACAGGTTTGAAGACTATTCTGGGAATCAAAGAATTCATGGTTACCTTGGTACTGAAGAAAGTTACAGCAATGCTGCAGACAAAATCGGGACTGCACAGAGCACAATTTACTGCAATTTACCAGTGATTTACAGACACAAGTGTGGTCTAGGGTGGTAGCAAGACACATGGATTGCTGTAAATTGGTTGAGAAGCAAAAGGCTTATATAGTTAACAGGAGATAATTGACTTCATCTAAGTCAGAATGAACCTGTTTTATCTGAAGCTAACTTGAAGGATAATTAAGAGGTGCCAGTTAGCTGACTCAGAAGATAAAGAATTTGCCACACAAATGTGAGGACCTGAGTTCAGATCCCTAGAAGCCATGTGAGGATGGACAGGGTGATGAGCATCCATACTCACATCCCTAAAGAGAAGGATCATGAAGATCACAGGCTTCTCAAATGGGCCTTAAGCAAAGGGAGGTGAGGATCAATATCTCAAGGTATTCTCTGACTTCTACAAGTGTTCTGTGGCAATGTGTGCCTGCACTTGCATAATATAACATATGCACAAGCACACACACACATAAACAAGGACACAAGCACACACACACACACTCACACACACATATACACACACGTGCATGATAAGAACATCCCTGGTACTATGGCACAATGTAAAGCTCCAAATACTCTCTTGGTGGTTTAGTGTATTGACAGTTTTCAGGAGGAATATACGGGGTGAAATGACTGGGGTTACTCAGGAGCCGTCATAGCAGTTGGGCAGCTGTAACTCAAGATGGCTGCCTCCAATAGCTTGATTGAGAAACACAGGATATTAATAGGAAGAGAGTGCCAGCTTTTTTGTTTGTTTTGTTTTTTCAATGTTTGATTGGTAGATCCTTGAACTGGGTTTCTTACTCCTCAGTACACCAAAATCTAGTTGGCTATTGTGGGTAGATGCTGATACGAGATGCAAGAGGAGCAAAAATGTACCATTAAAAGCTTTTCAATATGAAACCCAGCTAACCTGAAGAAATAAAGTGTCTTTGTGGCTACTCCTATGTGACGCTCAGTACTGTCCCCTTGACAGTACTTGTCAGCTCTGAAGTATCAGGAGATAGGACTCTGACAAGCCTTTGAAAAGTTACCTAGATACGGTGAATTGAATTAGGAAGACTCATCTTAACCACACACAGCACCTTTTCACAGTCTGGACTTCCAGACCAGAGTGAATAGAGGAGGCAGTAAGATGATCGCCAGCATTGCTGCAATATGGCCAACTTCCTCAACTTCCTGTCATTATGCTTGCCCTGACAGAATGTTCCCATCTCCACAGTGACTGTGAGTCAAAACATATCCTTTCTGTCTTAGGTGGTTTTTGTCAGGTCAGTTCATTACAGCAATGCAGGAGCAACAAATACGCCCAACATACTGAAGATTTGACCCCAATCATTATAGTTACATAGTGATCTTTAAAAGAGTTATGGAAAAATCTTTGGCTACACTCTAGAAATGCCCCCGAATGTTAATTTTTTTGTCTTTAGTAGTATAGTTATTTTTTCTTTCCAACTGTGATGTCTTATGATTTAACACATTCATTTTCCTTTTAAAATGGGCTGATGACACATGATGAATTGGATTTCCAAGATGCAAATTCAACCTTACCGTCTTCCTTCCAGCCATCAGCCAAGCTGTGTCAGATTTTTCCAGTTGATAATTTCTAGTTCCAAGTCTTTGAATCTGGTCTTCTCAACCTGCCATCATCTAAAATATTAGCCTTCAATCAGATTGTAAAGATACATACTGTATGTCTCCGTGGTAGGCAGATAAAATAGCACCTCATCTAGTGGTTTTGACTTTACCCAGAATAGCCTTAAGGAACTTTCCAAAAACACACCCTCACCAAAAAAAGTAAATAAATAAATAAACAAACAAACCTGTAACCTTAGATGCACTAAGTCACTGGAGATTACCAGAGTCAACATTAGTAAAATAAATTTTGTCTGGCTTCATGGGTATGTGTATATGAGATGTGTGGATGCATGTATGTGGGTGCAGGGTGGATGTGTCATAGGGCATATGTGTAGGTCAGATGTTGGCCCTTGCCTTTCTGCCTTGCTTGAAACTGGATCTCTGTGTCACCGTGTAAAAAAAGCTAGCCGACCTTGTGAACTTGTGGAGATTCTCCAGGCTCTGTTTCCCATTTTCCTATCAGGATACACAGGGTTATAGATGGTGTGTTACTCCATTCAGTTTGTTTGTGGGTTTAGGGAAACCAAACTCAAGTCATCAGGCTAATGTGGCAAAGTTCAATTTATCCACTGAGCCATGTCCTCAGTCTATGTTAAATATTCTAATCTGAGCTCATGGAACTAAAGTCTCACTGACATTTAGTCCCTTGACTTTTAACTCCCAATTGAGCCATCCAGAGGTGAAGAGCTGTATTATATTAGTAATTCATCTACTCACTCATTCAAAGACCATCAGAATCTACATGTCTGCTGGCTCTGAAATAGCTTCATATTGGAATGTAGATCAAGCATGTGAAGGATGCTCATAGACAAATCCAGCCATGAATAAAACAAGGGGTGAGCTTGCTGCTAGTCAAAATTTGGGAAACTCTGGCCATTGAATTTTGGACAGAGAGCTAAAAATTCTTTTTAGTATGGCTATATCTCAAATATTGTATATATCTTTGGAGGTTTATTGAACCATAGCTCTCTTCTCTCTTATTTCTTTTTTATTTGATTGTTTTTGTTTTGAGACAGGATTTTATATAGCTCAACCTGACCTGGAACTTATAATGTAGCCAGCGCTGCCCTTGAACTCCTGATTTTCCTGCCTTCAGATTCCAAGTGCTGCGGAGTGTGTCGCCGTCACTCCTCGCTGATCCTTTTACATCCAGTGTCACTGGTAGGAATGGCAAGTGAACCATCTTCATGGGAAACTCAAGTAAACTCTCTTCCCCATGGCAGAAGATGAATAAATTGAGAAATCTTTAGAAGTTTCTCCAGGCCAATTTCTAGACCAAAACTCTGAAGTGACAAGTGTCTTTAGCAGTAACTGTCACCATACTTAACAAATGTTGAATCATTCGCGCTGCCAATCAAGAGGAAACATTTTCTTAAAATAAAACTTGTAAGTGCTTCATAAGCTGCCTTTGGGAAACAATGTGGTATCTGCATGATCTATATGAAGAAAACCAGCAGGGTTTTTATATGTATTTATCATTCCCAGAGGTTATGCCTATGTACATATGTAGTATATGATGTAGCTATGCATGTATGTATGTGCATGTATACACACACACACATGCACACATAGTATCCTTCCTTTGTTGAAACAATTGGTCATTCACTTCTGAAGCAGTGTGGACTTGGTCAAAGCATCTGATGCCATCAGGAAGGTCTTGCACCTGAATGTGCATGCTCTTTTGGGATCTAGCAGAATCCTCCAGACTGGGTGGTTTCCTGTCTGGGCTAAACCTTCAAAACAAGGAGACTGTTGGATCCGAGAATAGCACTTGGCCTGATGGTTCTGACATTGGCCAAACCTGGAAAAGTTCTGGGTTGGGGGAAGGCAAGGACACCCCAACACTAACATCAAGCTTAATGGAGTGACTAATGACGTCACAAGTCTGGAGTGTTAGCATTTCTGTGGTCTCATTTCTTAATTTATCGTGTGAGTCTTCCAACCCCAATGCCTAAATTTGCTGCCACCCATTTCCAGTATCCTTAGTTTTGTGGCACTATGAGCAAATAAATAAATAAATAAATAAATAAATAAATAAATAAATAAACAAACAAATAAATAAAATTCACCTGAATAGAGAGTTCTGGGAAGTGGGATGCCTGGAGATTGAAATGTGAGGGAAGAGTCGGTCATCATTGCTACTCTTTGTCGGCAAATGTTGTATGTTGTTATACACAGGAGAAAAATACCATCCAATGTCTTAAGTGAAAGTGGAATGGGTGTCATTTAACATATGCCTTTCAAAGAGGAAGATTTGGGGGCCACATATTGTCACTCTGTCATATCTGCTACCTTCCCACCTGCACTCCCCTAACATGCGTAAACACATTTAACCTATTACAAAGTTCATCTTTCCTCAAATGTCACCTACCAATACTCACCCCCAAATGGCACACCCCAAGAAATAACTCAGCACATCAAGGTTTGGCTATGTGATAACAATGCCTAATGCATGTGTTGTGGGTCCTAATTATTTGTCTCTTGGAAAACAATCTGTGGTCTGAACAGGAAATTGCATAGCATATACTTTTTCCCCTTCAGCAATTTCTCCACTGAGTTGACTGACCTCTACATTTGATGGGGCCGCTGGTCAGGGTTGAAAGGAGAAGCCCAGGCTTCCAGCCCAGGTTTTGCTACCACTGTCTTCAGCTATTTTCATTTTCATTTTAGAAACATCAGGTCGTATGATTTCAGATGCATCAGTTGCAACACACCGTGTTCTTATGCTTCCTTTTACTTCTTGCTTATCTTTTATTTTTCTCTTTTTGGCAGAAACTAAAATTTTACATTGTGGAACAATCAGTGACCAGCTAGTTAAGAGGCAGGCCAAGAGAACAATTGCTTATTCTAAAATGTTCGAGAAGGGACTGGAGAGATGATGCTGTGCTAAAGAGTCCTTGTTGCCCCTGATCCAAGCTTTGGTGCCCTGCAGCCATGCTGGGTGGCTCACAACTGCCTATAAGTTCAGTCCATGGATCAGATGCCTCTGGCCTCCTATAGCACTATACATATCTATACCCACTCATGCATACACACTGACACATTAAATAAGAATAAATAACTTTAAAATGATGAAGCAAGTGACAGGTTGTAATTGGGGAATTGTTGGTGACATGGTGGGAATAACTATTGAATTCTGAGAGGTCTTTAAGTTTGCACACAGCGGAAGTAACTTATCAGTTGTGTTTTTTAAACATTTATTTGTGCTGCATGGTGGTGGTGCACACCATTAACACCAGCATTCAGGGGGCAGAGGCAGGCAGATCTCTGAGTTTGAGGCCAGCCTGGTCTACAGAGGGAGTTCTAGGTCAGCCAGGGCTACACGGAGAAGCTATGTCTCTAAAACCCAAAGATATTTATTTTATTTGAACACACATGCATCCACATTACAGTATACATGTGGAGGTCAGCGATAACTTGTAGTTGGTTCGTTCCTTCAACGACGTGGGTCCCAGGAATCAAATGTAGGTTGTCAGCCTTGATGGCAAGTGCCTTTTCTCAGTGAGCTATCTTGCAGGACTACCAATAGCATTTATTTCTTACTGCACATTTTTTTACACGAAGAATACCATCTAGATCTAAACAACTCCAAAGATAAGATGAGTTTCAAATCTCTTGCTTGCATGATAAAGACAGATAGGAAATGATAACGAGGATGTGGGGGTTGATGTATGGAGTTATAGAGGAGATGCCAAAGTAATGCAACATTTTGGGAAAATAATTTATTTATTTTTTTTAAAAAAAAGAACATGATCATAAACTTACTACTAATACAATTTTACCTTTAGATGTTTACCCAGGAGTGATGAAAACATGTATCTATATGACGTTTATATGTGAATATGGTAGCATTACTTCAAATGGGCAAAAAAAAAAAAAAAAAAATCAAATCCAAATGGCCATGATTGATGACTAGGTCAACGAAATATGAAGTGTTCCACATAATAGGAACTATTTAGCACTATTTTAATTAGATTATCCCAAAATTGTGGTAATATACTTAGCGAACCAGGGAAGATGGGATTATTTTTATACATGGTTTTATGACATTCACTTCCTAGTCTGTGACTCTAGACTCTTGGTTGTGGTAGGAAAAGCTGTCTTCAAGGCAGATGAGTGTGGTAGAGGCTGTTCTCTTCATGGTGGACAGGAGGAAGAGACAGAAGCCCAGAAAGTTCTAGGACAAGACAGTCTCTAAGGATACACTCCTAGTGATAAGCTTCTTCTTGCTTGGCTTCAATACAAATTTCCTAAAACATTCCACAGGGGCACTACCAGGTAAACTTGATGCCTTCAGTAGCTGCATTTTTCAAAGGGGGGGGGGCATTTCATGTAGGAACAATGACAGTTCTAAACAGGAACCAAGCACTAATACATGCTATAACACAAAGAACTTAGCAAATTCAAACAAGTCATATGCAAATACTAGCATTTCAATAACCTGGTGGTTAATCTATTGGTGTTGACCAGTCAGGCTGCTGCCATTCATAGATTTCTAACTTAATGAGATGCTTTAAGTCTCCATGTTTTCTGAGAGCTTCAATGAGACAAATCTCAACAACCAATTTGCCTAAGATCTCTTGACCTGCATGAGATTTACCAAGAGGACAGGAGAAAAAAACAGTATCACCTCCTGCATAAATCCCTGAACAAACAACCTTCATTCTGGTCTGACTCAGCTTTAGAGCTGATGGACAGGTGGCTTGGGTGATACTGTCTGTAGGCAGAGGATGTACAACACAAAAAGAATGGTGACTGACAGGTTTCCCTAGGGGCAGTTAGGCACTGTCTGTATCAATAGCTCCTGGCCTTTTCTGTGGATGTACTTAGGATACCCTCTAGGATAACTTCATTACAACAACAACAACACAGCAGGCTTATTAGTACCAGAATACTTAAATAACTTTGGAAATCTTCTGGGAGAGGAGAATAGTCAATTTCCTTCTCTGTATCATTGTTACTGTGAACTGGACCTATGGGTTCAACATCTTGATAGACATTCCAACTTATATCTCATTTCTTATAAGATTCTCGGGGATGCCATAGTGTGATTTAAGGGGTACAGTTGCTTTATTGGCAGTACTCCACTTTCACAATACCATGTGGGTATTGTCACCTACATGAGTATTCTAAGTGTTTCTGCTTCTAAGGTGGGGGTTCCTGGTTCCTCAGAGGAATGATATATCCTAGTCTTTTTCTTTTAATCCTTTTTACAGAACTGGGTACACTGACCTTTGCTCTTTGTCTAGTCCAAGCACCTTTTGAAATAGTTGATGGGGATTCTATGAATTGTGAAGGCTTTCATACAGAATTTCCCTTGATTTTTTTTTTCCTGCCTTTTCTTCATATAGTTGTGGGCACTGAAGCCCCGAAGTGATATGTTGGTTTTTCAAATTGTCTCCTTCCTAGAGCAACTGGCAATTGAAGGACTTCAAATGAGAAGGCTTAGAGAGTGAGAAGGTTCTAAGCTAAGAAAAGAAACAGGACAGAAAAACTTTATGCCATTTGTAGGACATTTACAATTATTGCAAACTCAGGTAAGTATATTTATTAATGAAGGGGATCAAACATAGAGTAGAATAAGATTATACTTTTAAAAGTCCATTATACTAGACTGTGAATGACTTTGTATTCTCAGCTAAGGAACATAGGATTTATGTTGTCAATACGAGGAACATCTACAGATTTGTTTTTAATTGCCCAATTCTTAAACATCTGTGCTAGACACTGTCCTAAATAACACTGTAGTATTTTAATAAGCAAAACAGAAAGATATCTCCCTCCTCACGCAATAAAATCAGGCAATGAATTCTATATGTAACCAATTTATCATTTTAGTTAGTAAATTATATGTAACTCTAGCAGGTGTAAATAGTCATGTGCAAGGTTGGAAAAAAATATGCACAACAAAGCCTGGGACATAGGAATGCTGGGTGTGGGGCAACAGGATGTCATTGAAGTAAAAGTGTCTAGATGGAAGATGAATATGAGGAGGGGAAGGTGGTATCTGGGAAAATCTTAAAGGAGTTGAGAAAAGTAGCCTTGAGGCTGCAGGACAGAAGAACGTTCCAGGCAGAAGGATGTCAAGAAAAGATTGAAGCTCACCTATTGTAGACTGGGATGGATTGCAGGTGTGTGAGATTACAGCTCAGAGGCCCATTGACACACTCAATGGTTGTTCATACTCTTGTCGGGATGATGTCCCCCCAATGCATTCATTTTGATGTCTCAATACATTCAAGTTGATGATCCCAACAGTTTGGCTATTAAAACAACCCTGGGAGGTTGGGAGGAGCTGGTAGAATTCTTCCCGATTTATAGATGGAGAAACAGTCTCGAGACTTTATGTGACTTGCCTAAGGTTATAGTGCAGAGTCTGGGAGTCAGTGCGGTCAGCTCGGAACAACATCTCTCTGTTGGACTGTGGGGCCTCTTTGGCAGGGGGAATTGTAAAGTTCTGAGACAAAGAGTGGGAGGACTCATTAAAAGGTATTCCTGTGACATCAAGACTCCAGGAAATGCCATCCCCACCCCATTCCATGCTCTGTCCATTAGCTTCATGAAACTGCTGACACCATACTTGGGAACCTCAAGCTTGCTGCTGGTGTCCCAGGTGGGAGAGCTCGCCCCTCCCACCAAACATCCTGCTTTCCTGATGTTGATGTGTGGTGGGAGGCCAGAATATGCTTCTCTTTGACCCCTGGACTGGGTGTTTCTTCCACACGAGGTGAATGCTGATTCAGACACCAAGGTAGGGGTGGATCTGGCCTTGTCCAAGGGACAAATCTAATCCTGTCTGAAGGACCCAGGGAGATGTCAGGTCATCTGGGTGAATGTGGCAATAAATAAAATCTGTTTGGAAGCACAGAGTGAGGATGGGGGAGACGGCGCCACCATGAAAGTACTTGCGTGCAAGCATGAGGCTCTGAGTCTGGTCCTCAGTACTCGATAGCACCCATGGACTCACACATGCATAAACATACATGTGTACCAGCACCCATACACATGTATACCTGAAAATACATGAATACATGAGAGAGAGAGAGAGAGAGAAGCACTCTCACAAGTGTGCCTGTACACACACACACACACACACACACACACACACACACACACACACCACGCCACACCACACATATACACAGAAGACTGCCAAGAAGTTGCAGTCAGACTGCCTTTGGGGTATTCAAGCATTCCTTCTTCATCCATCCTGATGTGGGCTCCTGTGACATTATTTCAAGGGTCATGGCTAGAATAAGGATGTGAAATAGTTGCTCTAATAGTGTCAGCTGCCTGGGTCACTCCCAGTGCCTGGGTCCCAAGCCTGGTAATGATGCTCTTGGACAAGGGGAGGGGATACCATTATTCCTACAAAAACTTGATCTAAAGGAGACACCTCATTTGTGCCAGAATTGAAATGCTTGTTGAAGAAGGGACTCCTAGTAGCTTCCTGTTGTCGAAAGCCATTGGTGGAGCAGGCCATACTTCTCTGTAATATAGTAGCCTGCTCATCACTGAGCCCTCACTAGTGGGCTGCTAATGTGCTGTTAACTCTTAAAGGTCTCTCTTGCTACCTGTTCTTCCCTGTTTGGCCTCCAGATTCTCAGGGCTACCTGTCTGACCCCCCCTCTCTGGGAGAGTAATCCAAGGTCAGGGGATGGGATGCTCTTAATGGCTGATGTCAGAGAGTGGAGACAGGGTTAGGAGGCGGAACAGGAATAGATGTGTGGGCTGAAATAAGGCCACGGTGTATGCATTCATTCTTCTTGCTTTCTAGAAGCAACTAATAGTGTTTGAACAGCACAACCCATGAAGGTTCAGGGGGGCTTTGTGGGACTTTCAAAAAAATAGAAAATAAAGAGATATTAGTTTAGAAAGCAACTTAAAAAATTATGTAAGTATGCTCCTGGCAATGTTTAAGAGATATTTGTACTTAAAAACATTCATAGTGTATTTGGAATTTAAGTTCAATTGGATATCCTGTATTTTTTTTACCTTGTGACCCTGATCCAAACCCCATTATTACAAAGGAAAAGCAAAAGTAGAGTTTTACAGGATATTATTGTCCAATAGTTTCACAGAAACAAAAATTATATGTATATGAATAACTTAATATTGACTGTCTAAGATGTCTTTCTCTGTCCCTTGGGAACTCTGAATGCCATGCAATATCTCCCTAAGGAACACATGTTTACATTTCTCTTCTGGTCAGCAATGTCCTGGTCTTCTGTAGCCACCTTTGCAGTGGCCGTACACACAGAGAAGGTTGGAGACTACTGTGGTGGCCAGGACTTAGGAGTCTTCAGTGATACGTACTTAATTCACATTCCAAGTCAGACATGGCTCTGAGGCTGCATCTTTCCATGTAACCCTCTGTTTGTTTCCACTCCAGTTTTGATCATTTTTCCTAATTGGAGTGCTTCCCCTATTTTGCTACAGAGTGTAAGGGCAGCGATCTTGCCCATCTGTGTTATAGGAGTACAGATGCTAAATGGATGGCCATCTGGTAGCTGAACATGACATGTGAGCCACCAACCCTAACCTCTACCATTTCATTTTATTTGCTGTTGTTTGTGATTGAGTCCAGGGCCTCACACATGCCAGGCAAAGTACTTTGTCACTGAGCCCCACCCAAGCCCCTGACTCTCTTCTGATTCTGTATATTCTCATAACCCCAGGACTGTAGATGTGGTGGAGGAACCCTAGGTAGATGACTAGGGTATGATTGCCGTGTGATTACACAATGTCCCCATATGCTCATGTGTGTTTGAAGGCTTGGCCCCCACTAGGTGGTGCTGTTTTGAGAAGTTGAGAATGCTTCGGAGGCGGAGCTTTGATGGATGAACTAGGTCACTGGGGAAGAGCCTGCGGTTTTATATTTCTGCAATAAAGGAAATCTATACTAGCCTGGAATCAACAATTGAAAAAAGTGATGAAGAAGGAGAATGGTTTCTGGAGTTTGGAGAAGTGGTTCCGCAAACGTAGATGTGCCTAGGAAGTAATGGCTTACAGAGTATCTCTTTCTGTTAATGTATCTGAGACTCTTTAGGGAGAGTCTAGGCATTTCTCAAATAATCTGTCTCTAGCTCTTGGTTTTCATGGATTGAACCTATCTAAATCTCTTTCTTCACAGTAGCTGAGGCAGCTCCCTTCATCCCTGCCTTTCTCCACATACGTGTTTACCGCAGCCAGTCAACGGCAAAGGTTAACTCAAGCTAACATCAGGCTCTCCAGCCTGATGGAGCCGATGGTGGAAGCTTGGCTAATAAACCAACACATTCCAATAGTTTCATACAAGGAATTGGTGAGAGTGTGACTTTTTAAAAAGTCGTTTAATTACATACCCCGATGTCTTCACCCAGCTATCCTCTAAAATATATTTTCCCAATTTTAGCGTATCCCCCTTCCCGATTCTCAATTAGCTATTGCATCGGGCCTTTGCGTCCAAGCCTCATAAGTAATAGTAACTTAATTTTCCAAACCATAAATCAAGGGACCCCATACTCCATAGCACATGTTCCATTTGTTTTTAATCAAGGGCAGCCCTGCTCTTGGAGTCGGAAGCTTTAATTCAGAGGGCTCCTAGGACTTTTTGGACTAAGAAACCTTTCAGCTTCCGAGAATTCCCTTTGTGAATGTTTTAAGTATCCTTTTGGCAAGAGATTGAAAATATAAAATATCTCAAATGGGATCCTTTAATTCACTGACCTGTATACGCTCCCTCTACCTCAGCTCTGAGCTGAGAAAAAAAACCACGCAAGTACAGTCTTGCACATGTGTGCTCTCATGTTTTTTCATCCTGTGCTGTAAGAAAAATCTAACTTCTGGGAAAAGGGGCCTGAACGAAGGACGTTGAGAGACACTCAATTTCTAGAAATAACTGAAATGAAATAGCTCTCTCAAGCAGCAATGGCATTGGGATAGTTTGGATCCCAAATTATCCTTTTTTAAATTTAGTGTGCTTGTGGCGTGTGCGTGTGTGCGTGCCTGTGTGCGTGTGTGTGCGTGCGTGTGTGTGTGTGTGTGTATGTGTGCGCGCGTGCGTGCCTGTGTGTGTGTGTGTGTGTGTGTGTGTGTGTGTGTTCGTGCGCGCGTTAGCACAGCACATATGTGGAGGTCAGAGGACAACCTCTGGTGTCTGCTTTTGCTTTCCATTGTGTTTGAGACAGGATCTCTCTCTCTTGCTGTGTGCTGCTGTGTACAGCAGACTTGCTGGCCTGTGCAAGCTTCTAGGGTTCTCCTGTGTTGACCTCCCATTTCCACACAGGAGTAACGATTCCAGGTGGGTGCTACTGATCTGCCTTTCTGTAGATTCTGGGGATCCTAACTCAGGCATGGCAAGCACTCTACTCACTGATCCATCTCCGCAGCCAAGAGTCACTTCACCTTGAGGAAAAGTAAAGGACTGCATAAAAGCCTCTAAACCTTTCAGTTCCTAGCACACTCTTACAACTGAAAAGTCATTCAGCAGGAACCTTCTATTGCCTTTTGTGTCCCAGACAAGGACATCCAGAGAGGTTCCAAACTCAGAAAATAGCCTCAGCTCATGTCTGCTAACACTAGAACTCCATGATTCTCTACCATTCCATAAAGTCTTGAAAGAGAAAGCTAGTGAGTATTTGCCCATTGAGATGGCTTATCTACCTGATAAAAAACAGCCAAACAACTAGAACTTTCTACCCATTTACCAGCATTTACTCTTTCATCTGGATGTGGGGCAGTGAGGTGAGACAGAGTACTAAGAAGTGAGAGAACAATCTGGAAAGTTGCAGAGGGAAAAAAAAAAAAAAAAAAAAAAAAAACGAAGGGTAACCTGCTATGGAAGTAAAGTCATATCGATTCTAAAGGAGATTTAACGTTTAAGATGCCAGAGAGAAACTGATTTCAGCATGTATCATGCTGTACCTTAAGGCCTGAAATTATATAGGAACTTTTCAACTTACAGTGCCTTATGGGATGGCTAAACACTGTAACTGTCCCCAAAGAATCAAAGATGCTGTGTAGCTACAAAAAAAAACATGAATGTAGAGTATGAGACTGAACTGTAGAGTATTAAAATGATTTAATGATGCAGTTAACCTGCAGACATTGGGATAATACCAATTTAATTGGATTTTCAGATGGTATCAACTTCTCCCTCTAATGATGGGGAATGGAAAGAGGAACCAGAAACAAAAAGAAAAGAAAAGCATCCAGCATGGTGGTGGTGACAACAGACTTCATGGCAATGATTATTCCTACTAAAGAAATAAATTCAAAATCAAGCCGGATTTCCATCAGTGAGTTAACAACAACAACAACAACAAAACTTGACAGCAGGGATATGGAATCCAAAATAGAAATGGGAAAATCAAGAAGAAAAACAAAAGAAACAGAGGATCTGCCCAGAAAGACCTCCATTATTTTGTTTCCAGTTGAAACAAATAATCAAGTAGCGTGTAGTGGGGCAAACACTATGGGCCCCATGTGGCTTTGCATGCTAAGTTTTACACATACCTGTTTTGTTTGTTTGTTTGTTTCCAGACAGGGTTTCTCTGTATTGTTTTGGAGCCTGTCCTGGAACTTGCTCTGTAGAGCAGGCTGGCTTCGAACTTACAGAGATCCACCTGCCTCTACCTCCCAAGTGCTGGGACTAAAGGCGTGCACCACCAACACTCAGCTTTGCATATCTCTGTACATGTATGTGGAAGTAGGCAGGTAGCCAGGGGGTAAACCATAGACTTACACAACCAAGTCGGTGTCATTGAATGACTTTTCTTTTGTTTTGTTTCTTTTGATACACATCATGTGCTTGTTAGCTAAACATTTCACAGATATTCTTTAGATACATCATGAGAAGGTAGGGAATACCAGAGTCCTGATCTTAGGTCTTCATATAGTATATGAAAACATAAAAAGTTACTCTATATTATAGGAGTCAAGGTATTTTCCCAAGATGAAGACAGTTTATGGCAGGATGCACATAATGATTAAGACCAGAAAATTAAAAAGCAGAAGTGTTGGGTAGGTGAACTGGCTCTGATGATCTGAGTTATTTCCCAAGCCTCATTTGTTGGAAGGAGACTTCTGAGAGCTGTACTCTGTGTTCTCTAGTCTCTACCCCTGGGCTGTGGTGCAGTCTCACAGTCTCCTCCCTCCAACACACACACACACACACACACACACACACACACACACACACACACCCCAAAATAAATAAATATTGCAAAGAATTAAAAGGAAAAGCAGAAGGTAGGGAGAATCAGACATATTTGAAGCATTTCTATTGACCTTAGAGAGAAAAAATGTGGGCTAGCCTTTGGAAGTTGGATACATTGCTACAAAGGGTGCCGAAGGATGCTCTGGAAGGAGTAATAAGATGTGTGGTGTAATAGACCCTAACAGATTTTTATTTTTAATTTTATGTGTATATGTATCTGAGTGTGGGTCTGTGCATGTGAGTGGAACCCAGAAGAGGGTGTCTGAGTCCCTAAAGCTGGAGTTACAGGCAGTGGTGAATCACCAGACATGGAAACTGGAAACTGAAGCAGGGTCCTCTTAACTGCTGAGTCATCTCTGTAGTAGAATAGATGTAACAGTATATGTATGAAGAGCATGTTTTAACATTTTTTCATTTTGTATTATAAAGAACAGGGGCTCATCAGAAATGAGGGGAAAAATGTAAATGTTTGTAGAAATATTCCTTCCCAAAGACAGAGGCAACTGTAGAACTGGAACACAAGCAAATGTTTCATAAGTCTCCAGGTGAAATCCAAGGAAAGGGTTACAGAATTAGAGATGAGAAAAATGATGTGCATTAGTTTGGAAGGACGAATTAGAAAAAAACTAATGTGGGTAGCTGTGTTCAAGATGCTTCTCGATGTGGTCTTTGTTTCATTCTTTTCATCCTGGTTTTCCTAAAGATTGCAGCAGCTGGAGAATTAATGGAATTTTACTGTGCTAACATGGACAGTCCTGAAGCCCAGTATACAATTTCAAATCTACTTGGAAGAGGGGACACAATGTGCAGTACAGGAATATATCTCTTCTAGTTTGCTTTCCAGTTTCTTCCATAAACATCATGACCAAAAGCAACTTGGGGAGGAAAAGGTTATTTAAGGTTAAGATTTCCATTCTGCCACAGAAGGAAGTAAGGGCAGTAACTAAAGCAGAAACCATGGAGGAATACTGCCTGCTGGCTTGCTCTCTGACTTGCTTCTCAGCTACTCTTGTTATGTAGCTCAGGATAACTGGCCTAGGAATGATGACAGTGGCTTGAGAACCCATTCTCCCCCAATCATCACTACAGACATTTTCTCATAGACATGGTCATACACCAATAAGATTGATGCAATTCTACAGTGACTCTAGGTTACATTAAGTGAACTTAACATCTTCATCATGCACACCAGTTTATGCCAGCCTGTCACATGATAGAATGGTGACAGGTCTTTTTAAAGAACAGAAGACAGGGCAGGAAAAGGCTTTCCCAGATTCCCAGTGGCTCCTGTCTCTGGCCATAAAGATACCCAGTGTATATAATCCTCCTTACAGATGCCTGCCACTGTAGGAAGGGGGACTCCTGTAATTGGTTGCATTTGGCATCCAAAGTCTCACCACAAGTTGGCTGAGGCTCTGTCCCATACAGTGAAGGAGTGTCTGTGGGCATCTTTCTCCAAAGCCACTGTCTCATGGCGGGTGGTGGTGACTCACAGAAGGGGATATTTGGGAGAGCTGGAGTCCTCAGGGGGAAACCTTGAAAAGGAACTGAGGTTGGCTATGTGTTCACACCCCAGCATGGCTACTTTGTGAAACCTCAGGGGGTGGATTAGAAGCCTGGAAGCATTGCAGGAGAGGACCTCCCAGCGACAGAGCATCTTCTCATTCCACACCTGGCCACAGCATTCCTCATCTTCATATGGTTCGCATCTTCTTTGCCAGGTTCTAGGTTCTAGTCTCTGCTATAAGTAAAGCTATTCTTTGTTTTATATTTTTTTTGTGTGTGTGTATGTGAGAGAGAGAGAGAGAAAGAGAGAAAAAGAGAGAATGAGAGAGAGAATGAGTGAGCATAAGAGTATAAATGCTCTTGAGAGAATTTTTACGTGACATGCTATCACCAAAACCAAAGAATCTCACTGGTAAACAAGCTTGCCTGACTCTTGACAATCCTACTTTCCAAGGATGCTCATGGATTCATGTCAGAGGGATGCCGTGTGTGTCTCTAATGTTTCACGTTATCTGTGTTAATTTTAAAGACTCATAGGGAAGCTTAGTATACCCGAGAATATAACTGTGGCTCAAAGTAAAATAATCTTTGTTTCATAGGATCACCTGGGTTTTAGATAGCGATGGTCGGGGTCTGGAGAGATGGCTCAGCAGTTACAAGTGCTTACTTCTCTTGCATAAGACCCAAGTGTTCCTAGCACTCTTATCAGGCAGCTCTCAACCATCTGTAACTCCATCTCCTGGGACTCTGATATTCTCTTCTGGCTGCTGAGAGTACCCACACACACTTGACATTCACACACACACACACACACACACACACACACACACACACACACACAAATAAATGAAAGTAAAATATTTTTTAAAGGAAATCAAGCTGAGGTGAGCTAGATGTCTTTGAAGAAGTGGGCACAAAGGGGAAATTTTTTGAGTAAGAAAGGATTAAAGTGGCACATGAGGAAGAGGTTGGAAATTGGCCCTTGAAAGGGGACAGCAGAAAGCTGAGCAGAGCAGCTGAGGACTGAGACAAAGACATCACCACTGAGTAGCTTCCCTAGGGATGCTGGATCAGATGATGGAATTTTGATGCCTGGCTGTTGGATCCCACATAATACAGTGATGTCTTGTGATGAAGCCATCTAGTTTGTTTAACTTCAAATTTGTTGTTTCTCATGCTTTGATATGCAGATCTGTCTCAGTGGTGATGTGGAGGGAAGGAGGTCCAGTAAGTGTATGGGTATATACTGAATACAGGGTCAGTGAACATCCCCATCCAAGACAAGATAGAAATAGCATTCTGTGTGAGCAGGAACTTGAAGATAGAGGTCTAGAGAGACTCAGGCTCCATTGGAAACCCCACATGTCTTAGGAGACACGTTCTTGTCACAAGAGAACGAAGAAAGGCAATTTGTAGACACCATGGCAAAACAGTCCTCATAAAGCTGTGGGATTTGAGAGTCTGGGTGTGGAAGGCGAAAGTCTCTATTTCTCTTTTTTTTTTCTCTGCATTTCTCTCATTCCCTCCCTTGTCCTCTCCTTCTCTTCCTCCCTCCTGTATTTATGGAGAACATTACTAACTGTTATCAGATAAAATTAACTCATAGTCAACAAGAAATGCTGGTCTACTGCAGATTTCAGAGGCGACTCAGACACTGAGGACCAAGACCAGTAGGAGAGCCTGCAGACTGAGGGATGCATTTGACTGCACAAAGGGAGGGATACATTCAACTGCAGAGGGAAACATTCCACTGCATGGATCATAGGTTGCTCTGCCCCTGGTGTGCTAGTGAAGGGTTCTCTTCTTCAACTTTCTCATCAGCCCAGTTGTGACCTCTGCTTGGGAGCACATGCATTTTCATGGATGTCTGATAGCTCCCACCCATTTGGCGTGATTCATAAGTAAGGAGCAATAAGGGTCTAGACCTCTTCATGCCATAAGCACCCACACATACACACACACACACACACACACACACACACACACACACACACACACACACACACCAACAGAAGGGAGAGTTTGGTAAAGGTAAACTGCTTTCAAGGCCATCGCCCCGTTTCAAGTGTCTAACCTCTTCTGAATGCCAGTCACATCTACGCTATGGAACTGCTGGGGGAGCAATCTCAAATGTATTTGTCTTCACACTTTCTCCCCACTGACTGCCTGGCTCTCTCATCCCTTTCTGCAAGGTCCTCAGGTTCACACAGTCTGTAATGTGGACAAGCCAGGACAAAGCCATGGAATCTTCCTGTCTGTGCGTTACCTCCATCTCCCAAAAGGTGAGGTGTTGGTCATTCCACAATGACTTGGACAGACCCCCAAACATATGGAAAATATGGAGAATAGGGTATAAGTTATAAAAATAAAATAAATAAAATAAAGTGAGAATGCCAATTTCTGGTAATGGTTTGTTTTCATAGTAACTGAGAACCCCCATAAACCTGCGAGTAATCACACATTTATGGTAGGGTAAGCTAGGGGAATTAGGGGCCTCCTTGGGACCTGAGCTATTAGCACAGCTGCTTCCCATTGCTGAGATCTGAGTTCAAATCTCTACCAGTGTTACAAATGAAAATGTCATTTTAGAAGTTAATTAGCCCCATGCAATAAATACTAGCTACTTGATTGATGTACCTAAAAATTAACTACTCAAAAATAATACATATATAAAAATACATATATTGCCATTATGCAAGTCAGACCAGTCAAAAAGTCAGACAGACATCATTTAAATAATTTGCTTCTCTTAATAGTCTAACCACCTGCAAGTAAATAGAATTTATTAAAAGAAGGTGGGGCTTCTGGGAGATGAATTTTGGAACTAGAGGGGGAAAAATACTTTTTAAAAAGCCATCAAATTGAATCCTTAGTTTTATAGAAGAAGGAATAAAAACTTGGGAGGTTAAGTGACTTGGTTAAGTAATACAATTAACTGGCGGGGAAGCAGGGCTGGGTTCCAGGTGTCTCGGCAGCTACACATGTTCTGGGGTGATTTCTGTAAGCTCTTAGCACGAGTCTCTCCTCCCACTCTCCCACTCTGATGCCCATGCTTTCCAAAGCTTGCCCACGTGACCTCTTCCTTCCTATGTCCTCTGTTTCTGAGTGTTCTGCCTTCTCTTCTTACTAAAATCTCATACTTAGCACCTCAGGACTTATTTGTTATTATTTTTAATGAAGATTTCCCATCCGTTACATAAACACGAACACACAGGATACCTTAAAATTGAACCAGAACTCAATGGGGGGGGGGGAATTAGGGAACTTGTTTGTGAATTTAAGTAAAACTAGACAAGTGTAGTAGGACTTGGTGGTACACACCTTTAATCCCAGCACTCCTGAGACAGAGGTAGTCGAATCTTCGGAGGGAATTCCAGAACAGCCAGGGCTACACAGAGAAACCCCATCTCAAACAAAACAAAGAAAAACAAAACATTAGAGAAGCGTGGAAACATCCCTTTTAGCAATAAGCTGATCTCGTTAAAACAATACTCTGTAATGCATACTGTCTAGACCAGTGAGAGAGAAAAGTCAGCCATGGCAAAGTCCTAGGTTAACTGCTTAAGCTGCTCCTAACTTTGAGAGAAAGTCTTAGAAGAAAACAGGTGAGCTCCACAGGAGTCTTCTGTCGTTTTAGAATATCCATCTCTCCTCCCCAAATCAAATGTTGACAGAAATATGATGAGTGTGAGTGGCTGTGTTAGGCAGGGATCCCTGCAAGAATAGAACAAGAATAAGTGAGGTGATGGGGAGCCTCTATGTAACTGCAAATGGCTATTCACAATTAGGGGTTAGATAGCACTACATTGGCTGCTGCAAGCTGGCAGGCTGGAGAACTCAGTAGCTTCTCAGTCTTAGCTGGAGGCCCCAGAGTTAGGGGACCAATGGTACAAACCCACTGTGAGCTCAAAGGCCTGGAGGTACTGCAAAGGGCCATGATACAAGTCCACAGTCAAGGTCTGAAGAAGCTGGCAGTCACAGATGTAACTATTCATGGCAGCCAACGAAGACCCCAATACGAGCACTTGGGGAAGCTTTCTCTTCTATGTTTTTGTTCTACTTGGGGCCCCAGCCTACAGTATATTGGCTCCCACATATAGAGCTTGATTTGATCACCTATGTGCTAGGACCATAATATCTGGACACACCAGAAAGAATGCCTTACTGATTTTCCAGGAGTCTCTCAGTCCAATCAAATTTGAGTTCAAATTGTTTCTGGTGAGATATCAAACACTAAGGAGGAAGCTGTTCCAGAAGAGGTAGAAAGGTGACATTTGTGGCAATGACTGTGGCTGACTGTGTGTGTGTGTGTGTGTGTGTGTGTGTGTGTGTGTGTGTGTGTGTGGTGTACTGATGTAAATTCATGAATGTCAGCATATGGGCCAAGCCAAACCCACTAGGGTCAGAGGCCAAAGCTTTTGGGGCTCAGATCTCTTCACTGTTAGTCTTGGTGGAAGGCAACTTTATCCACAAAGCCATCCTGTCAATTCTATGCTTGATATTTTTTGAGCATGGTATTTAACTCAATTTCTATGGAAAATGTTAGTTGGGAAGATGTAGCGAGGGCCATTTTTTCCAAGTTTGGAGCCTCTGGGAGCTAGACTTGACACACATGTGTTTTTATATCTTCATTCCCTCTTAAAAAAGCACCATCAGCCATAGAAGTTGGTACCTTGAAAGAAATTAAGGTGTGGATTTAAATAGAAATTCCAACTAAACTCAGAGTATTTGACACCGTACCTTCAAATTATGAATGTTCCCTAACATCAGACCAATATTCTAGATAATTTCTTATCCAAACTCCTCATCAAGGCACAGCTCCTGAATGATGACTTTCTACTCATCACAGAGCCGTAACAGTGAGTACTACTAGTGTCAGTTTGCCCAACCTCAAAGACATCTCAGTTTATCCATCCCTCTGCTGATCCCCAAAGCCTCTATGTTAGTTTTGACCAGCATCATTTTCCCATGGATTACTATAATCACCTCCATTCAGCCTTAACTGCCTGAATCCCATTCTCTTTTGCTGCACTCCTTACCATTCATTTTCTACATTTCTTGAATAATCTTTCTTAAATGCATGCCCGAGCATGGCATTCTTTGCTCAAAATCCTTCAATTACACTCAATTGCATTCATAATTCAGCCCAAATGCCCTGACAGCAGCCACTCTAAATCCCTTCTGCAATAAGGTGGGTTGTATATACAACCATGTATGTGAACTTATAGAAATTGCTGGCCCCTGACTCTCTACCTTACCCTTTACCCCTTCACTTCTTATCACTTACATTTGAGGCAACCTGGTCCATGACCTTCTTAGGGGTCATCCACTGGTTTTTTCTAAATTTCCATTCCTGGCTCAAACCTTAACTCAGTTGTATTGTGCACAGCACAGTCTTCCCTGGGAATGGATTTGAGCCTCTTTTAGACCTATCCAGTGTTCTGAGATGTTATCAAGCACTGCTGTATCAAGCATTACTCCTGTTTGATGTCCATTATTCTTGGTTTGATCCTCAATCCAAACTTAGAGTGTTTGGTGTTTGTTTGACATCATAGCCTCGTTTGTTTTCAAGTGTTGTTTCATTTTTCGAAAATCCCTGTGGCTCTCCTAGAAAAATAATTTGTATTTTATTTTTCATAGTCCCCTGACTGTTGGCCCTTCGGTCTAGGCACATTGACTCTACAGCTTGACCTGGTGATCACTAAATGTCTGTTGAAAGCCATTGCCTATAGGAATATATACCAACTTTTCCTCTTGGTGTCTTTTCATTGATTTTACTTCATTCTTCAGTAAAAAGAAGTTTGGGAGGCTGAGTAATTGAGGGCTTTTGTTTCTCAGAAAGGGTTACCTTTTTGATGACTTTCTCCCACATTAGGAAAAATTACAAAACAAGATTTGGGTAATTACATATTTCTCCTTTTAGTTTTTTATATGCTCCCATCCTCTCTGCCTGTCTTCTCTCCCTCTGTGATCCCCCTCCATTTGGTCAATGTACAGGACTGATATGTTCACCTTTGTTGTGGAATGTTATTTTAAGATGTGTCACATTTGTTTATGCAAATATTTGAATATTTTTTTAATAATGCAAAGATGTGTTGCATTCTTTCATGTTGCATTTGTTCAACTCTGTGAAGCTGTGTTACCTGACTGGTTTAATAAAGAGCTGAATGGCCAATAGCAAGGCAGGAGAAAGCACAGGTGTGGTTTAATAAAGAGCTGAATGGTCAATAGCAAGGCAGGAGAAAGCACAGGTGGGGCTGGCAGGCAGAAAGAGGAGAGATCTGGGAAGAAAAAAAAACATTGAAGAGCAAGAAAAGGAAAAGGATATACAGAAATAGACAAAGGTAAAAGCCCGGAGGCAAAAAGGTAGACAGGATAATCTAAGTGAAGAAAAGCTGGCTAAAAACAAGCCAGGCTAAGGTCCCCTGCATTCATAAGAAAGAATAGACCTCTGTGTATTTATTTGGGAGCTGGGTGGCAGGCCCCCAAAGAGTCAAAAGTTTAAAAACAACCAACAACACACCTCTTATAAAAACACACCAATCTTTTGTTTTCTTAGAAACACTTAGAGTAAAAACATATCTATCTAGCCTCTTTCTTGACATTCAATCACGTGTGTGTGTGTGTGTGTGTGTGTGTGTGTGTTTATTTCTTTGCTATAACGTACAAATACAGAGTTTCATATATGAAAGAAATGGCCTTTTCAGGAATTGGCAGGTATCAGAGACAAGGAAGGTGATGTTTCTCAGCATCTCTTCTAAAAACATTGTCTGGGTTTCCATGGGCTCCATTGAGCTCTGACGGCATTCCACAGCATCAGTCAGTTACTGAGGAGAAACTGTTCAAACTAAAACAGCTCACAGGGTGCAAACATCACAGAAGTTGAATGCCACAGCGGAAGTATGGGACATGTAGAGGGGAACATGGTATAGAAAGGCTGGGGAGAAGAGGCATTGAGGGATCTGTGTTACTTGCCTTGTGTCTGTCAGGGAATCCTGCTTCCAGAATCCAGCATTTCCAGGCATCAGTGGTCATGACCTATTAAAAGAGAGGGAGGCCCTATACATAGTTCTAAAACACTTCTGAGGAGTCCATGTGTTTTGTCAATTCCAATATTTCTATGGCTTGGATGTGTCCCCTCAGTGTGTATGGGTTAGACATTTAATACTGTAATTCAGAGTGGCAGTTTTGAGACAGGGCCTTTTGGAAATAATTAGGGTTAAACAAGGTCATAGTGGGGCCTTCATGATGATCCTGGTAACTTCGGAGGAAGAGAGACGTGAGATTGCACATTCTCTCTGTCTTGCTTGGCATGTGTTGCCTCTTCCATGTCAAGATGGTCCGAGAAGGCCCTCACCAGAGGCCAGGATGGTACTTTTGAATTCTCTAGCCTCAGAATCTGTAAAATAAAGAAAAATCTACATTATTGATATGCTATCAAGGCTGTGGTGTTGTCGTAGCAACAGAAAATGGACAAAGACAGTTGGAAATCACTTTCAAGGCTAACTTTTTAAAATGTTTCTTTCTTCCTGTATTTCACTCTCTACCCATCAATTCTCAAGAACTCTTTGCCATCGCTAGTAACAGTGTGATTTTCCACACTGATGTGAGCTCTGGCAGGGCTTCTCCTCTCTGTCTTGTGGCTGCCAAGACCCCGAGGGCTCAAGTCCATCCTATTGTTTCTCATTCCTGGAATGATGGAGGGAAGGGCATCATAGATGATTCTGGTTGGGTTGGAACAGCGTGTTTCATTCCTGGGCCTTTGTTTCAGCTTGAAATATACCACAAATTAATTGGATTGATGCAAATAATTAAGATAGTCACTTGCATTGCACACCTTTCCTCTGAAATTTTTCTTTAAGTTGCCAAATCGAAGCTTGGTGTATTCAAATATCAATGATTCATGGCTCTTGAAAAAAAAGTTTTCTGAATGGAATTCAGAGCTAAAGAAAACACTTAGACTGATTGCCACCCAATGCCACATGTTCACATACAAATCTCCACAGTGTCTCACTTTGCAGAACATGGTACCCAAGATGTTCAATGCCAACACAGACACTTACTGTTTGTGGTGACAATGTTATTTTGGTGTCTACTTGCAAACAGTTTTTCAATAGAGAGAAGAACTCTTAGATACCATCCAAAAAAATAGGCATGTATTTTTTTTCAATTACAAGAGTAAACATGATCCTTTTTATTCCATCTTGGCCATTGTTGGAACTGATACACATCAAGTTTTGATAAAATTAAAATTACATAAATACACAAAAATGCAGTCATTGTTAACAAATTCCAGATTGCTCTCATGTTCAGATGAAGCCAGGCTGACAGAGACTCCATAGTTTTAATGGAAGAGAAACCATCTGAGGGTATTCTGATAATTTCCACTAGCTAAGAGTCTTCTCTTTCTCTTCTGTGCTTTACAGGTGGGACATTCGCTAAGGTTTGATGGTGTCTCTTATAAAGTCCAGGTGTCTTCAAGATGATGTTATTAAGAGGTGGAACCTGTAAGAAGATATTAAACTGTGTGAGAGTGTGTTGTGTTTTGAATGAAATTGTGCTTATAGCCTGAGGCACTAGAACACTTGGTCTCCAGTTGGTGACAGAATTGTAGAAGAGATTTCATCTTTGGAAGAGGGCCCGAGCCTTCCAATTCCTTCTCTGTTTCATCCTTGCTTTTCAGAATCAGAGTACCCAGCTCCTGCCATGCCTGCCTATTTCCATGAGTGCTCACCGTGACAGACTCTCTTCCATCTGGAACTATGAGCCAAACAAACCCTTCCTTCTATAAGTTGCCTTGACGATGCTACTTTAATCATAGCAATAGAAACAGGAATTAATATGGAACATTGTGTTGCCATAAGCACCAGACCTGAAGAAGGGGGAAAAGTTTATTTTGATTCATGGTTTCAAGAGCTTTTCATATCAACCAGAAAGCAGAGAGAGAGAAACAAGAAATAAACAGGAATTGAACCTTTAGTGCCTCTCTCCACTGGCAACACCCTTCCACATATGCCCTATCTCCTAACATTTCTAGAAACTCAACAAATAGCACATCAATCTGGTGACCAAGTGTTAAAAACATGAGCCTATTTGGGATATCTCAGATTCAAACCATAGCTGGGTTTACTTACTCAAGGATGGGATTTAGGGGGTTTAAATACATACATACATACATACATACATACATACATACATACATACATACATAGTTTCTGCCTTCCATCCTTTCTTCACATACCCTTCTTTCCTTCTAGAAGCAGTACCATTAGATGACTGAGCCTGTTAGTGCCTTGGTTATGGATTTCTTAGACTCAGAGTTGACAAATTCTCTTTTTTATAAATCACCCACTATGAAGGTTTCTGTTATAACAATGGAAAATCAGTTAAGCCAGGAACTGGACTAAAGAACCAGGGATGCTATTGGGACAAATACAAAAAAAAAATAAATAAATAAATAAATAAATAAAAAATAAAAAAAAAGTAGACATGGCTGTCAGAATTGGGTACTGAGCAAAGGATGGGCAGGATGAACTGACTCCTAGAAAAGGTTTGTGTTGCTACACACAAATGCTAATAAGAGGAGTTCTGGATAGGGCTCAGCAGCAAATGGAAATGGCAGGAGGGAAAGCTTCCTTCCCTCTGGAGATGGTCAGAAGGTTGGAGGAACATGGAGGAGTACTGTTCTTGTGGACAAGGGGAATGGGGCAATGGCAGATGAGAAATGGATGCTCTGTCATACAGATGGAGAGCTTGGATGAATTGTATCCTACCCTGGTACTGCATAGGAAGTAGAGTCTAAACAGCAGTGAACTGGCAGGTTGGAGAGTAGACAACTTAAACAGCAAGATGCTCAGGATGCTACTTGGCTTCTCATATCCACTTCCAGTAAAATGAAAGAACGGAGAGATGTCTTGAAGATGAGATTGGTTGGAAAGACAGCAGAATGTAAAGTGTGGAGAATTCTCTTTAGGTCTATATAGAAGGAAGCCAGATGTTAATAAAGACAATGGGAGAGTAATGTCATTGGGAGACACAGCTGTCATGCTTATCATAAGTCTAGAATATGCCAAAGCCCCAAGGACAGAGGAGGGATAGGGTAACTTTCTGCCTAGGAGGGTTTCAAGTCTGTATCCCAAATTCTGATACAATGCTTGGCTGTTGTATCTATGGCTCAGATAGGCACAGGTGCATCTCAGGTCTTTTCACTGGAGGGTGCATGCTCTAAGCCTCAGTACAGTCCATTTCATGATAATTCTGAGGATGTCCAAAGTGCATTAGTTTTGGAGGCCTGAGAACCTTCACTAATGTAAAGAGCTATCTCAGAGAAGCCTGGGTCCAGGTAGATATTATTATTTTGGCAGGGCCAAAATAGTATTGTCCACTCAAGTACTCTCCAACAGAACTGGAATGAAGGCTACTCACAGAATGATTTGCAAGAATAGGGCTATACCAGAGACCTCATATCAGCAGAACCACCACAATGTGTAGGTGAATTTGGGATGACTTGTGGCTACTAGGGTGAAATGGATAAGTTTTGTATGTGAGAAAACCTTGAATGGATTGTGTCCAGCAACACTATACACAGATGTAATGGGTTCACATCCTGGTAAAGAGCAGAGACAAAAAGAAGCATAGCACAGATATGAACAAGTGGAGAAAGATTTGCTACCTGCAGGAGGCAGAAGGACTACAGATATTATTTCCAAAGCTATAGTCCTCCTCGGAACAAAGGAAGCTGGTAGGGTTTTTTTGTTTTGTTTTTTTTTGCATAGTTCAAAGGGGGAATGTGTAGTAGCCCTTCTCAGAGTATACATACCACCATGCCCAACTCTTATCGATGTCTGACTTCAATAAGAATCTGAAGTGAAGATTTTTGGGTCAGGTCTTTGGGGATTACTGGGATGAGATGAAAGCATTTGGTGTACGAAAAGGCAAAGCATTCTGTGACTGTTTGGATATAGTATTGAGACATGAGGCTCAAAGATAGTTAGAGCCTGAGATTGAGGCACTTTCAAAAGAGACTCCCTACACGCAACTTTTGGGCCTCATTCGCATCCCGCCCTGCAGTTTGAGAATGTGCATACCTCACCTCTGAGGGCTACACCTATCACTAGATATGTGAGCCTCTTGATGATTTGCCTTAAGCTTTCCTTAACTTTCCACTCTTGCAAAGTGCTACTCAGGTATGCAGTGGATCAAGTTGCTTAACTTCTTTGATCCTTACTTTCTTCCTCTACAGATTAGGCTCACACTAGCTATTGTGCTGTTTACAACACCCAGCTTTACCATCCTTCTGCTATTTATCATAGCAAATAGCATATATTTATCAACAGTCTGCCAAAGGCAGCTTGGCAAGAAAAGTGGTTTTTGGTTTTGGCTGACACTTCCATGTCACAGCTCATCACTGAGGCAAGTCAGGGTTCAAGCAGGAACCTGGAGGTAGGAATTGAAGCAGAGGCTACAGAGGAATGAACACTGCTTAATGGTTTGTTACCATGGCTTGCTTGGCTAACTTTCTCACACAACCCTGAGCCACCTGCTCAGGGGTTGTACTGCCCATTCTGGGGCTGCATCCTCTCACAACACCATCAATCAATAGCATGCCCCAAAGACATGCCCACAGACACTTTGATGGAGTCAATGCCTCAAGGTTCCTTCTTCCCTGATGACCCAGCCTTCAAGTTAAAACAAAACAAGAAAACCTAACCAACACAGTGTGTTTTAAGAAAACAATTAATATGGAGCCCGATCCATGTAATTTTCAAAACCTCTTATAGTTAATTAATTCTTAAACTTATTGATGAAAGATTCCTCTCTTTGTCTAAACCAACTGGTTCTTGGTGCTAGACCAATAGCGTCTCTTAAATAATTTTCCTTGTGGGTTAGCTGCCTCCCAAAGCAGATTGGCCTGCTCTTCTCTGTTTCCCACATGCCACCAAGATGCATAAGCTGGCACACAGACAGGACACCCGGCAAGCGGAGATGAGTTTGTGAAGCAGGTGCTGGAAAGGGTACCCTGTCTGCATCTTGGCGAGGAGCTCCTGGCCAGGATCTTTCTACGGTATCTCTCCAGCCAAAGTGCCAGCAGTTGGAGACATATCCATGGCAGAAGATCAACAGGTCTAGCAGCTAATTAGTGCGCTGGTTTATGTGTGACATTTGGAAAGTTCCTGAGTGAGTGAGGTGGTCACTAGAGGCTCCATCACATCCTGACTCTCTGTCACTTCGTTTATGTTCTCTGCCCTTGGCCCAGCCTCGGCACACTGCATAAATCTGCAGCTGCAGAAAACAAGCTCACATATAAAACTGAAGGATTTATTTTGAGGTATTGAAAGGTTTATAGCTGAAAAGAAAAAAAAAAGTTAAGAATTTGCCGAATCGGCATCTGGAGGACTCTCCTATGTGCCACCCTTAACCCTTCTGAGACAATGGACCCTCCAACCTATACTCACTCTTGGCCTTGGGTGACTTCATATGCCATCGAGAGTAACTCTTGAAAGCTACCCTGACCATGCTGAGACCCAAATACTCACTAAACAAGGCAACCCTTTACTTCTGCTCTGGTTCCCAGCGTGTCTTGGTCTCCAGAAAGTTCTGTTCATTTTTCAAGGCATATTTCAGAGCACAGTGCTCATATTCCTGTATCTTTATTGCTTTGGTGAAGATCAGTGGGAAGCTAGCTTAAGTGATTAGTTCTTGCATCAAATAAAAATCTGAGTGACCGCTTGTGTATTTGATCCAATGTTTGGCATTTCCTTGCCTAGATCTTGCAGATTCCTCTAGTGACCCCCTTCAGGTTCCAGCTGGTGGCTTGGGGGCATTCATTAAGCTACTTAGGATAGCTCTCTTGAATGCTTGCAGATGGACTGAGTTCTAAGTTTATAAAAGCAAAACCCCTGTGTGTGTGTGTGTGTGTGTGTGTGTGTGTGTATGTCTGTGTGCATGTAAATGTGTCTGTGTGTATGAGAGAGGAGGGAGAGGGAAAGAGGGAGGGAGGAGAGAGAGAGAGAGAGAGAGAGAGAGAGAGAGAGAGAGAGAGAGAGAGAGAGAGAATACCTCTAAAGCAGAGGATTAGGAGGCAATGCAGCATGCTGGAGAATCACATTGCTTTGAATTGCTTTATTGACTTGATTTGTTCTGCCATCTTGGGAGAATTGTTGGGAAAAGTACACCATGAGGATGGCTTTGAGAGTTTGTAGCTTTATCTCACTTCCAGTTTGCTCTCTCCACTTCTTGTACACTGTTGAGAAGTGATCTCTCATCCTTCAGGTCCTGTGGTTTATTGTTTTGCTTCTTACTGTGTGCTGGCTCGTGTTTGTCAATGCAACACAAAGTAGAGTTATTTTGGAAGAGGGAAACTCAATTGGGAAAACGCCCTCACCGGACTGACCTGTTGGCAAACCTGTGAGGCATTTTCTTGATTAAGGATTGATGTAGGTGGTGCCACCCCTGGGCAGGTGGTCCTGGATGGTGTAAGATAGTAAACTGAGCAAGTCAATAAGCACACTCCTCCATGGCCTCTGTCTCAATTCCTGCCTCCAGGTTCCTACCTTAACTCCCTGCTTTGACTTCTTTCTTTGATATTCTGTGTCCCAAGATAGGTAAGCCAAATAAGCTCTTTGCTCCCAAATGCTTTTGTCACAGCAAAAGAAAATCTAATTAAAATCCCTGTGACTCCAGAATCAATCTCTCTCTCTCTCTCTCTCTCTCTCTCTCTCTCTCTCTCTCTCTCTCCCTCTCCATCTCTCTCTCCCTCCCTCCCTGGAGCTGTTTGAGAAAATAAACTCATTTTTCTATAAGTTGATTTTGGTCATAGTATTTTGTCACAGCAACAAAAAAACGTTAACTATGACACCTGTCTGCTGTCCACTGTATTTGGGTTTTATTTTTTATTTGTTTGTTTGTTTTTCCTGCTGCCAGGAAGAAGCAAGAAGCAACTTGAGGAAGAGTTTGGGCTTACAATCTGAGGGTCCAGTCCATCACAGCAGGGCAGTCATAGCAGCAGGAGTTTGTGGTGACTGGCCATGTTGTAGCCACTGTCTGGAAGCAGAGAGGGATGAATGCTGATGCTTAGGTCACTCTCTTCTTTACTTTAGCTCCGGACCCCAGCCCACAGGCTGCTACTGCCCATAGTTCGGGTGTTCCTTCTCAGTTATTCCTCTCTGGAACTGCTTTTAGCAACAAGCTCAGAGGGGTTTTCTTCGGTCGTTTTTAAAACCCAATCAAGCTGACATTGATGATGTGCCAGCCTGTCCACACAAACCCTTGTGCTATAAGAGAACAATGTCAGTGACCTTTCTCATTACTGCTAGAGAAAACCACCCTGGAACAGAATAGGGAGGATGGGTTTATCTTGGCTCCTGGCTTCTAGGAGAAGAGTCAATATGGCAGCAATGCATGGCCCAGGGTTGGGAGCTTGTAGCTTGTTCACATCAAGGTGGACCAGGGAAAAAGGATAGGACCAGAAGCCGAGTGTGGGCCACCCCAAGTGACCTATGTCTCCCAGAGAGACCCCATGTCCCAAAGCTTTCATAAGTGGCACTATTAGCTGGAGTCCAAATGTTCAAATCCATGAGCATGCGGAGGGCATTTTGCATTCAAACCATACAGAAGGCTGTGAAGTGCTTCTGGCTTGTACTGTTCTTCTTAAATGGATATACTATAGTTCTAGCACTTCTTGAGGAGCCGCTTGCACAGACATAATTCCAGAGGTGTGTTTGTGTTGGATCAGCCCTGACCCCAGAGTACAGTAGTAACTGCCTGACAAATGGAAAAGGCCTTTAATCTGAGAATGAAAAGTCAGAACTTGGCCCCTGGCTGCCCCCCTACCGCACCCCCCCCCAACTCTGGTGGTCTCTTCTGGGAAAGGGTCCACTTTTTCCTTGAAACCCAGTGACTGTAGGCTCCTCTGCAGAGCCAGCCGCCACTGAGCTGTGCAGTTAGTTGCTGAGGGAGCGAGGAATCTTACCTCCTGTTCAGTAAGCACGCATGTCTGGACTCTGCAAAGACTTGGAGGGATCTCCCTTCCCCTGTGAGGAGAGAAAGCCTCCTCACCTCTCTCTGCCCAATGCCAGTTCCAGCAGCTGTAACGGCTTCATTTTTAATTTTCTCCTTGAGCCTTGTCTCTGCTTAATCCATTAAGACAACATTGAATGTTCCCTGCTCATATATTTATAGAGGGGGGGAAAAAAAAGCCGGTAAGAGAGGAGAGAAAAGACTATGAAAAATGGTACCTAAATTGTAGCCAAATGTACTTAGAACTCTCCTAGGCTAAACTGCAAATAATTTTCTTTCAAACATCACAAACACTCGAACTTAACTCAACAAATTGGACCGAGGGGTTTCATTGCTTTCAGAAACCATTCATTCTCCCCCCCTCCCCCTCCCCCACCCCCGCCCCCATCCCCTCTCATCTCACACACACTCTGCCGCAATTTCTTTCCAGTCAAGTTCTTCTGGGCAATTTCTAGCTAACCAGTGTTGTCTCCACCAGGCTTCCTTCCTGAAAGTTCCATGAATAATTTGTCTTGTCTGTTGCAGAATACCGTCTTAGGTACCAGCCCCATCTTCTTGGTGCTTGGAGATGAGGGAGTGGGGGGAGGAAGCATGGCTGTTTTAAATCAATCAGTTGACACTAATCTAATGTCTAATTAGCTCTGGGTGGGCGTGGGCTTTGATTATAGGAAGTGCCTCAGGCGGTGGCTGATGTTTGAAGGGCTGCTGTGCGTGTATCAATCATTCTTTGACAAGATCTGGAAAGAAGGTGGGGGGGGGGAATGAAGAGAGAAAGAAAGAAGGAAAGGAAGAAAAGGGAGGTATGCTTTTTTTCTGTCATCTGTCCAAGGAAGAGTTTTTAAACCATCTATTTGTTTTTAACATCTGAATGACCGACCAGAGCCAGGGGACATTCTAAAGCCAGCTGAAAGTGTTAGTTGTAACTAATAATTACATCCTCTGCCACAAGGTGCACTACTGTATCTAACAAAGATTGTGTCTCCTTGTTATTTTGCTTGTCTAAAATAAATTCAGAAGTCTCAACTTTTTGGTATTCAACTGACCTATGAACCCCAATCACAGTTTGTGCTCAATGATAGGAGGGAAAGTTCTATATAATAAGAAATTCCTCCCTTTGAAAATGGCATGCCTGTAACTTTTTTGATGGTCTAACTTTTACTTTTCTCCCCTTAGTTTCACCCTTTTGAGGGACAGATGGCTTGACTGTTTGCTTAGAAAGCCCCTCGGTGGATTTAAAGGTTGTCACCCTTGCTATTTCTAGCAGAAAGGTGGGAGGTACTAAGCTAGCGTCTCTCATTTCCTTGTTTAAAGTCTGTTCTTCCATGGCTGCTACTCAATGTTATGAATCCATGAGAACTAGTAATGCAGACTGGGTGTTCTCCACCTTTTATCACAGAGACCCATCAAGCAGAAGCATCATTTTATCCTTACACTTACCATTGCAAGCTTGGATGGGACCTAGTGTGTATTTTAAAATGCTATTTCTACTTAAGAGTCATTTGATTTGTTCTCTTTTTTGTTAGGTTAGGTTGTTAGTTTTCTAGTGACTCCAAGTTGCTGAATCTGTTAGACCCGGTGAAGCAGAATGGAAAAGTTAGGACTCCAGAAAATGTTTGTGCAGGAGCTTGGGAGATGGCTCAGCCAGTAAAGCAAGCCTGAGGACCTGAATTTGGTTCCCTAGCAACCACGTGAAAAAGTCAAGTCTGGGGGCATGTGACTCTCATCTCATTATTGGGGAGGTGGAGATAAGAATGTATCTGGGAGTGACTGGCCATACTGTCTAGCCAGATTGGTAAGCTACAGGGTCAGAGAGAGACCCCATTTCAAAAAGTAAGGTGGAGAGCAATTGAGGAAAACACCCTATTGTTGATCTCTGGCTTCCAAAACATGACCATGCATAGATACATACTGAGACACACACACACACACACACACACACACACACACACACACACACACCACAAAGACCCTTCACCTCCCTGCTTTTTCTCCTCTCTGTAATGCAAAACAAAAGGCCAAAGGCCATAGCTTTCTCTATCACATATCTTCAATGTAATCTTTTATAGTTTGTCAAAGCTTCGGATTAAATGTGAAATATAAATGGCTACATTATAAAGTTATTTTATATCACTCCATTCTCATCATGATTCCTTTTAGAAATTTTTATACCAGTAAGAAAACACTTGTGCCTTAATATAAACTGTCCTTAAAATAGAATTTTTCCCCCAAATAGTGAGAAAATGAAAATATCATGAACATGATCCATTTTGCTTTCTTTTCTCAAAGCACTACTTGGTGAGTGAGAATCTTCTTTGCTCTATTTGATTGACAGTTGAGTGAGGTTGTCCTCAGAGGACTAAGCTTGGCTGTGTATTACCTGGATCCTAACTGAAAGACAATGGACATTTTTTTTTTCTTGGCTCTGAACCCATTTGGAAAAGAACAGTTAAAGGTAAGAAGATCAAAATACAATTGGCTATTTCATGACTTTCAATCACTTAGCACAGCCCAAGAAAATAGTAGGGAGCTGGCAGTAACTAAACTTGCCCTCTTCCCTATTGTAATAGTTTGTTTCTGTTGCTATGATAAAACACTGATCAAAAGCAGCTTAGGGAGGAGAGAGTTTATTTCAGCTGGCAGACTACATACAGTTCATTGCTGAGGAAAGCCAAGGTAGGAACTTAAGAGCTTGAGGGAGAAACCAACACAGAGGAAGGGAATTTTCTGGCTTGGTCAGCTGCTTTGCTTATTTAACCCATGGCAACCCATCTAGGAGTAGCACATCCTACAGTATGGTGGGCCCTCCTATATCAATCATCAACATAAAGCGTTAAGAAAATGCCCATTATTGGGAGTTGGTGGCACATGACTTTAATCCCAGCACTTGGGAGGCAGAGGCAGGAGGATCTCTGTGAGTTCAAGGCCAACCTGGTCTACAGAGCTAGTTCCAGGACAGGCTCCAAAGCAATACAGAGAAACCCTGTCTTGAAAAATAAAAATAAAGGTAACAAAACAAACAACAACAACAAAAAACAAACAAACAAACAAACAAACCACAAAAAACAAAAACAAAAAAAAAAATGCCCCAGAAACATACCAGCATGGCAGGACAATAATCCTTGAATTCCCAAGGTAGGTTGCTGAGTTCACAACACAGAAATCAGCCAAAGAGAGATTTAGCTAAAAACCAGTGATACTCAGGTCTGAGTGACACATCAATCGGTTAAAGAGCTCACCTTGCAAGCATAGGGACCTTTAAATAATGGGGAAACAGGGTAATGATGTGATATAATTTGTTTGTTGTATGGTAGGTGCTTTAAAAACTCTGGATTCTATTTAATTGCATATTTAACTGATTCAGACATCTTCCTGATCCTTTCAGTACAACGAAATGAAATGTGTATGTAGATAAACAGGTCCTAAGGCCTCTGTCAGATAAACCTCGAAGCCTGAATCACCCCTCTCTGGAGTCTTCTGTTCCCCTTCTACTGTTGTCTTTACCCACAACCAGTTTTGCAACCTACCCATAAATTTCAGAAAAGGGAAAGCAAGACTCTTTTCCTTCCAAAAGGCTCTGTTTTTGAAACCCAGACAGTATCAGGGGATGGGCTGTAAAGAGGAGCCTCCAGTGTGGTGCTGGTTTCCTCTCTTTGAGAGTGTATGTGATGGACAACACACCATGAACAGTGATGAGCTACTGTAGGAGAGTGTTTCTAGCTGCCGTAAGAAGGCTTTTGTCTGAATTGCAGGAAGCAGTTTCTAACCACGTGGGTTAGGTGCCATGGGAACACAGTATCTAAGCAGGGGCTATTGGACTGCCTTTCTCGGGGATTTTATAATAAGACCCAGTTGGTGTCATTTCACTCCAGACCTGCCCGGAGCTAGAGGGATGGATAAAATGACCTTTCCGGTCCCCTCCAAGGGCTACGGCTGGCCCTTAATGAAAACCGGCTATGAAGGGCTGCCTTGGTATGGAACAATGCTTTTAAGGCCAAAGTTTAATTTCATAACAGAAACCGGATACTATAGAAAGATGGGCGTGCTCTAGTTAGGTGGATAGAATGCCTTGGTTTCTAACGCTCACCCCAAGGGGCACTTGAAGAGTATTTTCTGGAAACCAAGTCCCAGGCTGGCAAAGGCATTACTTGACTTAATGGATCCTTTCCATTTCCAGGTTTTGCAATGTGTTTTTTACTACCAGGGAATGTGTATCATCTAGCATTTTAATATCCACCACCCAAGAGTTTATCCATGAGACTCTACCATTTGATTTTGTTTTTTTTTCTCACCCAGGTACTGGAGAAGGCAGCTGCGGGCTCTGTTTCCTCCTTTGAACTTCACTGTGTCCTTCAGCTTTGTTACAGTCTGTGTACAGAGCAGGCCACTCTGCTTCTGTCTCCATTCCAAGGAAGTAACTGTGAACCTTGATTCCTATTTCAGCCTATTCTCTTGAAAGTCAAAAGTCCCTGGTGTCTTTGATCTGGCATCTCTTTGCTTCCATAAAAGCAATAGATATGGCCCACTTGGGGATACCAAGTATGGATAATTTTGTATTAGGGTGTGTGTGTATGTGTGATGTTACTTAAGCCATTAACATAAAGAGTTCCCTTGTTGCCCTTTTCTGGTTCTTACACTCTGTGCTTCTGAGAAGAGATAGGATTGCTATTTGCTATTGAAATAGGCCACTGGGCAGGATTTACATGGGAAAGAAGTACAAGGAAGCTCCCTGGCCTTCCTTTTTTTGTATGCGCCACTATGAATGCTAGCTACTTTGACTTCTTTTCTACTACAGTTGAAACAGAGTAAGGTGGAGTGTAATGGGAAGGGCAGGAAGGGAGGGGCCTCTGGGCAGCCACAGCAGGTGCAGGCAACATGGCTGCCACTTTCCCACACGTATCAGCTGGTCTCAAGTGGCCTTGTGCTCTCAGAAAATGAAACAGCCTCAAGGATCAGGTGTCAGCCAATTAGAAGTTGGAAGGGGATGAGGGCAGCAATAAGGGGGGTGGATGTGTGGTGTGAGGCCAGGGTGAAGCCAGAGGGGTTGTTTGTGTCCCTGCATCTTTGTGATTCTCATATCCAAGGCTCGGATGTGAAATCCTATCTGTGTTATTTTGCTTCCAATAATGGCGCCCCACTGAGATCCTGAGATGCTATCTGGATGATGAACATGGAGACGCAGTCCATTGTTCCTCCTTGTATTTGTGCTGAGGAAGCCCTGTTAAGCATCTTCAGGTGGGCCTGAAAGGAAAGGTCCTAGGATGTGGATACACCATGGAGCCTGAAGCTAGGTTCTCACTGGTGCTCTGGCCCGAGTCAAAACCCCCGCCCTCTACCTCATAGATCATTCATATCAAATGGGCTGATAGCGCCTGTCATAGCCTCAAACCTGACCTGAAATTGTGATTCTTACTCAAAGCAATTTGAGATCAGACAAGTAGAAGATGTGTTTGTGGTTAAGGAATCATTTTCAGAGGCCTGTCGAAGTGTTTCCATATGAGGCTAATGCCGTGTTTCTTAAGAAGTACATGCAAGAGACACAATAAATATTATTTCCTTCCCTTCGGTGTGTTAAAAAAAAAAATCTGATTGTGGAAAACAAGCATTCATGGGGGATTTGGTTTTCAACAGCAAGTGAAGTATGCTGTTACTATGAAAGTAGATGTTGGCAGGGTTCATTCTGGGAGTTATTGTCTTTCCGTATTGGGGCCTGCATACAGCTCTGTAAGTGGTGCAAGCCTTCACTCCTTATCTTAATTTTATGCAGGGTGGGAAGTAGAGAGATTTTATGGTCATCTTTCTCTGTAAACTCTGTTTGATCCTAATAGCACAGCTGACCCAGTTCTATCTACCTTGACATGTCTATTACAGGAAAGAACTTTTTTGGTATCTTCTGGTCAACTACCCTTTTCTTTTCTCCATGTCTCTACTAGATTTGTTTCCTTCCTTAGCTTCCAAGATTGGTCCAAATCTCCCTTCTGATATTAATTCTCCTTCATCTCCCTCAGTCATACTGTAAGTGTTGTACCATTCTGTGTGTGCAGAAGCAATGTATGAATGCATGGCTATTCCATGTAACCATGGCTGGCTCTTTCCTGGGTGATGTAGCTGGGTAAATCCTGGTTCTAAACTGCTTTTACCCCTTCTCTCAGTCTGACCCGGTGATCCACAAACACTGATTAATGATTTCAGGAAAGAACGGAGCTTTAAGAATTGAAAATGGGTCCAACAGGGAGATGGGATTCTCTGTCTCTTTAATGATTTTCTCTGGAGCTCAGACACAGGGAGGCAGTTCTCAGGTGACCATTCTGCATCAATAACCATGTTAGTAGTAAACAAGTTTGATATTGTATGTGTGGTAAGACTTCTTTTTATATGTTTGATTGCGTACAGCTAACAGTAATGACTGTTGACTGACACATCAAATGTCAACACCTACCAGACATGACAGTAAGCAGCTTTGTATGTATAAGAACACTATGAGGTATGTGTAATATTATCCTCACATTATGTGTGAGAAACACAACAAAAGTTGTAATGAGATGGAGAGATAAGACTGTTCATCTGCTAAATGTTTACATTACAAGCACTAGGACCTGAGCAAAATCCCCATATTTAAAATTGCCCATCCCGTGGTATGTACTTGTAATCCCCAGTGCTGGGAACCCAGAGACAGGCAGGTGCTTGGTGCTAAGTGGTCTGTCTAGCCTAATTGGTGAGTTTCTGGTCAACAAGAGGTTCTAGTTCAAAGGAGGTGCATGGTGTCCTGGAGGATGCCACCCAAGGCTATACTTTGGCCTTCACACAAAACTTCACACTTACACACACACACACACACACACACACACACACGGGTTCACATGTGTTAAAAAGCAGTGCTTTAAGGATTCCACTACTAATAAGTACTGAAATCTAGACACCAACTCAGCGCCTGACTGTGGAGTGTGAACACCTGTCAATAAAGTAAACAGGGGCCATGGGAAAGAGTCAAGGGCTGTCTCAAGCAGGTGGCGTCCCATGGTCTCTTGCCCTGCCAGAATTTCAAAGGAGCTAAACATTTCCTATCTCTTAATCAATGATCTTCTATTGTTCAGAGTTTAACACATGTCGAGTACGTGTCCTAGACATTTCTGTGTCTCCTTTGTGAAGAAAACTCATTGGCTAGGACTTAGGTTGTCTCTGAACTCAGAAGAAACTTGTTGGATTAAGTAGTTTTCTGGAAAATCTTGGCCACCAAAACCACAGAAAAGCAAGCCCCAAATAGCTGTATGAATGAAATGCACAGGTTTCCTTTGTGGTGCCCCCCTCCCCATCTTCTGTTTCCCAGCATTTGTGTGGGACAACCAAATCTCTACCATACATGAAAAACATAGTCACCTTCTCACTGCTGTCCCTGGACACACTGAGAGCATATGATCACTGATAAAGAACTGTGGGTTTGGTATTGAGTAGCTTAGAGCCAGGCTTGTAGTGTCTCTGTTTTATGTTTGGTGGCTTTCAGTTTTTGTATTTCTAGGTATTAAGCATTATATTTATCTTTTTCCCCCTCTGTTTTTTGTACTATGTGCTATGTGTGCACATGTGTATGTATGTTTTCACCTATGTGTACATGCATGTGCACCTGGTACATGTGTGTGGAGGCCTGTGGTTGATATTAAGACTCTTCTTTCTTGTCTCTCCACCTTATTCTTTTGAAGCAGAGTCTCTCAGTCAAACTCAGAGTTCACTGAGACAGCTAATGTCATTATCAAGCTAGTTCTGAAAATCTCCTGTCTCCCCCTTCTAAGGCTAGAATTATACAGGCAGCCACCATGCCCATATATTTATTTGGGTTCTGGGGATCTGAACTCTGATTCCCATCTGTTGTGTGGCAAGCATTTTAAACACTCACATTTCCCATCTTGTATTACATTTTCTATGTCTCGAACAGAATGTATATAGCTATTTCTTCAAAGATACTTTTAACTGTATTTGATGCTCAAATGGGCCGGATTCTAAGAAGGGGAAGAAATAAGTATTGTGGTTTTAATTGATAGTAGTAATTTGTCTTGATCACAGAACTATTTCTTAATCTTAATTTTGAAGATGTTGGAGATCTTTGAATGGTTTATGAAAATGTTGAAGATAGAATGGCATATTGGAGAGCAGAGTAGAAGAGGGAGTCTGTGGGAGGGTTAACTAACACTAAAGACCTTGGATGTTTATACATGAAAATATACTAGTATAGAAGCTACCTAAAATTTATACATAAACATGTATTTTAATAGAGTTAGAATATAACTCTATTAATGGGAGAGACAATGACTCTCCCAAACAATGCAAGCATTCAAATAACACCATTGGGGTATTTCTTTTCAAGGTATTGGTCATAGGATTCTGCACATTATTGCCATTGTTGAAGACACCACAGACTTGAGTCATGGGTATGGAAAAATCAAGCCTGTGTTGATCTGGAAGCTTCACCCCTACCAACTGGATTTCATAGTGCTGGGAGGAGGCACTAGAGTATGATACTAGAAAAGTAATTAATAATGTTATCTAACTGGCATGCTAAGATATCTCCCCTGCTGCAATAGTGGTATGGATGTTATGGTACAAACACTTTATGATTAAATTTTAGGACCTGTTTCACAAGGCAAAACTCAAGTCAGGTACTATTAACTTAGCCAAGAACCCACAGCTGGGTGGGCCATAGGCCTTAGTGGAAAACCTATCACTATTGTTCTGGAAAATAGATATAATATTAAACTGTCCCTTAAGTGCTTACCTTTATATACAAAAATCATTGTATCTCTCACCTTCATCAGAGAAGCTTAGGTTTGCCATAAATAGTGATTAATACAGACAGACACAACTCCTTAGTATGAAGACAAAAAGAGACTGTGGAGCAGTCAACTCAATATATGACACCTATATCACACGTCCTTCTTGTAAACCTCAGAGGTCATTGTGGAAGAGGGGGCAGAATCTTTATAAGAGTCAGGGGTTATAAGGAGTAAGGTTTTCCCTGCCTGCTGCTGGTCTTGTCCCGCCGCCTGCCAGCCCCAATTAACACACAGAGACTCTGTATTTGCTGTAATGTTGTTGGCCAGTTACTTGTTTCTTATCGGCTAGCTCTGTCTTAAGTATTAACCCATTTCTGTTAATCTAATATTTCCACGTGGTCTTACTGGAGAGCCGGCTGGCATCCTGCTTTCTCCAGACTCTCCATCTTGATCCTCCTTACTCTTTCCTCTTTCCTCCTTGTCTCCTAGTCCCTCCTTTCTTGCTTTCCTATTGGTCAACAGTGCTTTATTCATTAAGGGGTAGTAGATGCCTGCAGTGCTTTCTGGACACGACAGGGCTGTTACATAGATGAAGGAAGATTTTGGATATCAACCACATACCTCTCCACATGCAGGCACACATATGTGAAAATACACTATGCACAGACAGAGATGTATAAAAAAGGGGGGTAATGTAATGCTTAATAACCTACAAGTATAAAAGTTGAAGCGACTAAACATAAGACAGACTATTCTAGACAATATCCCTCATGGATATGCCTAGAGGCTAACATAATGATGGGGACTCCTCACAGACATGCCTAGAGAATGATTTAATCTAGAGAATTTTCACAGGCATAACCAGTGTCTTGTTTCCTAGGCTATCCTAGATCTTGTCAAGTTGGCAGTTGGCAGTCAAAATGAATCATCACACTGCCAAATGCTAATGATAGGGCTGAAGCAATTTTACTCCGAAACAATCCAGGTGCTGATTTTTTTCCCACTTTATTCCATTTATTTATTTGTAGGGGGCACAGCATACACAGCACAGCACTCACAGAGAGGTCAGAGGACAACTTCCAAGAGTTGATCCTCTCTTCCTATCATGTATGTTCTGGGGATTGAGCTCATTATTTTAGCCTTGGTGGCAAACACCCAAAACCCTGGAGCCATCTCACCAGTCCAAGTTCAAGCAATTAATATTTCCAGTTATTGTTTAGTTCAGTGCTTCCTTGATTTGGCTATCCCACTGTATTGGTTACTTTTTTATTGCTCTGATAAAACACCTTGACCAAAGAGAACTTAAGGAAGAGAGAGTTTATTTTGACTTAGGGTTCCAGAGGGACAAAAGTCCATCATGGTTAAGAAACATGGCAGCAGCAGGCATAGAAGCCAGAGCAGGACGCTGGTAGATCACACCATCACTAGCAAGGACAACACAGTGAGAAGGAACTGGATACGAGGCTGGGCAAGAGTCCTAAAGCCCAACTCTAATGAAGTACTTTCTTCACAAAAGCTGCATCTCCACATGATTTCTTGAAATGGTACCAGCAACTGTGCCAATACCAAGTGTTCAAACACCTCACATTATCAGGGACCATTTAACCACCACACTAGAGAACTTCCATTTCCTAAGTAATTCCTGTGTAAGATGAGTTGAAAGTGGAGTTGGAGATTATTAATTTACACCCATTAACTTTGTAGATCAGGAATCGTAGTTGCTTGCTTTGAAAGACAGGACTGTCTCTTTTGCCTGTAATTTTAGGGCCTTCCCACTAGATGTCTTGCATTGATCTTAGTGTGGTACCATAAAAAGGGGTGAGGTGTTGGACATCCATACTCCACTATGTGACATCATAGCTTTTAGTTTTGTTTTTTATATAACGTCTCATGTACCTCAGGCTGACCTAGATCTCACCAGATAGCCATGGATGACCTTGAACTTCTGATCCTCCTGCCTTCATCTCCCTAATTCTGGAACTACAAGTGTTCACCACTTCATTGCTTCATGCAGCATTAAAATGATAGATCCAAGGGCCTTGTGTGTTCTATACAAGAATGCTCCTAACCAATCTGCATCTAAAAAAAAAAAAAAAAAAAAAAAAAAGGATTCTGTTCTCCATGCCTTTAACCACAGTCACCTAATAGCCAAAGCCTTATTGGCCTCCTCCTTACACCTCTCACCTGGGGACATACTCTGCCATGCCATGCCAGCACCTGATGTCTTACATTATCCAATGGCGGCAAACCTGTATTAAGAGTCTGTCGACTGTGCCTGTGAGCCATGGCTCCAAATAGTTTTCCATGGGGAGTAAACTGTCATTTTTCACCACATTAAATTTTATAAGTTTCAAGCGAATGGAAAATGGATTTTATTATTTTCTCCCCCCCTCCCCTCTCCCTTCTCTCCCCCTCATTTTGTGCCATGAATGTTTTATGGCTGCAAAAACAGAATTTGTGGTTTCGGCTGTTCAAGTTTGATGCAAAAAGCTGTAGGGGCTCTTATGTAACCCGATGGCCAGAATAATTATCAAAATATTTTGCTTTCCACCCTTTCTAAGCTTTAGCAGCAGAAAAAAAATATAGTGTATGCAACCTTTTGACCACAAAATAATAATAATGAGAAAGGGCCTTTTACAAGGTCCGCTTCTACACCTACAGTGAAGATGCTAAATGGGCAGAAGGCTAGGGCTCGGGAGTCCTGGGCCAGTGGCCCGGTTTTTGTCAGGGAGATTCTTTCCCTAGGAAGGAAGTGCAGTCTGGGAGATGAGAAGTCACGGCTAACAGTTGAGGGGGGGTAGTAAGTAGCATCAGTAGAGTCCCAGGTCTCATCTTCCTTCTGAACCCGCAAATCACAAATTACTCATCTGAAGAATTATGGTGAAAAGAATGTGTGTGTTTCTTCTGCTTGCAAAACAAACAAAAAAAAAATAGAAAGAAAGAAAATATTGTTTCAGTGTCTATTGGGAATAGCATGTCCTTCTAGATTATTCCATGCTGACTTGGGTGAATTAGCTAGTATCTCTGTGCTTCCAATTCCCCAGAGGTTAGAACTTCTCTTTCTTGGAACTTAATAACCATATTGTTAGGGTATGAGAGTGGCTGTCCCAAGCGGGGCTCATGTATTTGGACAGTTGGTCCTGTTTTGAAACATGCTGGACATTTTGAACATGGGACATACCTGATAGATGTGGGACTCCAGGGATCAGCTTGGGGGTTATAACTCGCTTCAGGCCATCCAGCAGCTCTCTCTACCTCCTCCTCCACCTCCTTAAGATGTAACCACCTACCTTAGGCTCCGGCCAACATGACCTAAGCTGTTCCACTGTGGTGCCCTGCCTGTCATGGCAGACTCTTCCTGAAGCTGTAATCCAATGTAAACCCTTCTTCCTCTAACGTGTTTCTCTCATATGAAGAAATGAAGAAAAGTAACCACCACATAAGGGGAGGGCTCTCACATGGCAGCACTTTCCAAGCGTGGGCTCTGACTTCAGTTAACCTGGGCTCATATTCTGATCCTATACCTTAACTGTTGGCTGATCACAAGCAAGCTGTCCACATTCCCCATTCTCAATGCCTCGGCTGGCAAGAGGCTATGCAGCAGCATTTCCTGAAGGTAGCACACACTGAACAAACTTTAGGCCCATTCTTAACGTCACCGCTGTTCACCAGGCATTGAGATGCCTTGATACAGTCTTCGTTCGGAGGAGACATCACATTACAGTTCATCTGCCTTTCGTTTTGCTGCACTTATAGAGTTGCATTGTCCTAGAGATTCCACTCTAGTGGGAAGAAATGGCCTGTTTTCACAGTAGTTTTTTTAGAAGGGGCTGGTTCAAGTGACAGGTCCCAGCACTGTAGGAGTAGCATATCTAAACAAGAGGACCTGTCCTGGTAGATTTTAGTTGTTCTTACAGAATTCATGCCCACCAAATGCAAATGCTAGTGATTAGCTGGCTACCCATGCTGCTCTGTTTGGAACAGCCCCTCTATTCAGCGTGTACTGAGTATGGGGTCCGATGGAGTTTCCCTTTCAAATCAGCTCTTGTGGAGATCCTTCCGAATGGAACTTTGTTCCTTCCTCGGGTCAGAGAACAATGCAGCCCAATAAGCTACCAGCTGGAGAGAAAGACAGACGGCAGAGCTAAAAGGCATATCTTATTCGGGAGAAAATTAACCTCCCAATTCTGCTCAGTAATTGATTCCATGTGACTGAGGAGATTCAGATTGGATGGCGACTGTCATTTGGGGATCTGGGAAACAGAACCCTGTAATTACAGTCATGTAACCCTGTTATCAGGGGCAGGGGAGGGCTTGCTTCTCCTCCAACCCTGGGTGATCACAGGTGAGGCTGACCAGAGAAGAAGAGAGGGAGAGGGAAAAGGAGGCGGGTCATGAGAAAGAGCCCCTAAGGCAAACCGGACCATGGAGAAGAGGTCAGAGGTCAGAGGGTCCTCTTGAGTTTTCATGATAGCAGCATAAAGAGATCAGAGCTTCCTGCTGGCTTCAAATTCCATCCCTTGTGCCTGGATGAGGCTTTAGGAATGCCTAAGAACTACTGCCCTTAGCAGAGAGTCAGGGGAATCGTTTCAGTGGCGTCTAGAACAGGCCCCGAGAAGCTGGGTAACTGATTTTGTTCCGTCTGGCTAGGATCTTTGAACTGACTGTAGGAGCCCTGGGCAAGCGGAACTGGGCCTCACTCTAACTTAAGGCGGATGAGCTGAGTGCAGACTGTGGCACAGACAGGTAT